>NW_027616459.1:0-307763 GCF_964187855.1 Myxine glutinosa
TTTTCGCACTTGTGTTGGTGCAGGAAACCACTTTTGCACTTGTATTAGTGTGGAAAAAACACTTTTCGCACTTGTGTTAGTGTTGAAAAACCACTTTTCGCACTTGTGTTAGTGTTGAAAAACCACTTTTCACACTTGTGTTAGTGTTGAAAAACCACTTTTCGCACTTGTGTTGGTGCAGGAAACCACTTTTGCACCTGTATTAGTGTGGAAAAACCACTTTTCGCACTTATGTTAGTGTTGAAATACCACTTTTCGCACTTGTGTTGGTGCAGGAAACCACTTTTGCACTTGTATTAGTGTGGAAAAACCACTTTTCGCACTTGTGTTGGTGCAGGAAACCACTTTTGCACTTGTATTAGTGTGGAAAAACACTTTTTGCACTTGTGATAGTGTTGAAAAACCACTTTTCGCACTTGTGTTAGTGTTGAAAAACCACTTTTCACACTTGTGTTGGTGCAGGAAACCACTTTTGCACTTGTATTAGTGTGGAAAAACCACTTTTCGCACTTGTGTTATTGTTGAAAACCCACATTTCGCACTTGTGTTAGTGTTGAAAAACCACTTTTCGCACTTGTGTTAGTGAAGGAAACCACTTTTCGCACTTGTGTTAGTGTTGAAAACCCACTTTTCGCACTTGTGTTAGTGTTGAAAATCCACTTTTCGCACTTGTGTTGGTGCAGGAAACCACTTTTGCACTTGTATTAGTGTGGAAAAAACACTTTTTACACTTGTGATAGTGTTGAAAAACCACTTTTCGCACTTGTGTTAGTGTTGAAAAACCACTTTTTGCACTTGTGTTGGTGCAGGAAACCACCTTTGCACTTGTATTAGTGTGGAAAAAACACTTTTTGCACTTGTGATAGTGTTGAAAAACCACTTTTCGCACTTGTGTTAGTGTTGAAAAACCACTTTTCGCGCTTGTGTTTGTGCAGGAAACCACTTTTGCACTTGTATTAGTGTGGAAAAACCACTTTTCGCAACTGTGTTAGTGTTGAAAAACCACTTTTCGCACTTGTGTTTGTGCAGGAAACCACCTTTGCACTTGTATTAGTGTGGAAAAAACACTTTTTGCACTTGTGATAGTGTTGAAAAACCACTTTTCGCACTTGTGTTAGTGTTGAAAAACCACTTTTCGCACCTGTGTTGGTGCAGGAAACCACTTTTGCACTTGTATTAGTGTGGAAAAACCACTTTTCGCACTTGTGTTAGTGTTGAAAAACCACTTTTCGCACTTGTGTTAGTGTTGAAAAACCACTTTTCGCACTTGTGTTAGTGCAGGAAACCACTTTTGCACTTGTATTAGTGTGGAAAAACCACTTTTCGCACTTGTGTTAGTGTTGAAAAACCAATTTTCGCACTTGTGTTAGTGTTGAAAACCCACTTTTCGAACTTGTGTTAGTGTTGAAAATCCACTTTTCCCACTTGGGTTGGTGCAGGAAACCACTTTTGCACTTGTATTAGTGTGGAAAAACCACTTTTCGCAACTGTGTTAGTGTTGAAAAACCACTTTTCGCACTTGTGTTTGTGCAGGAAACCACCTTTGCACTTGTATTAGTGTGGAAAAAACACTTTTTGCACTTGTGATAGTGTTGAAAAACCACTTTTCGCACTTGTGTTAGTGTTGAAAAACCACTTTTCGCACCTGTGTTGGTGCAGGAAACCACTTTTGCACTTGTATTAGTGTGGAAAAACCACTTTTCGCACTTGTGTTAGTGTTGAAAAACCACTTTTCGCACTTGTGTTAGTGTTGAAAAACCACTTTTCGCACTTGTGTTAGTGCAGGAAACCACTTTTGCACTTGTATTAGTGTGGAAAAACCACTTTTCGCACTTGTGTTAGTGAAGGAAACCACTTTTCGCACTTGTGTTAGTGTTGAAAACCCACTTTTCGCACTTGTGTTAGTGTTGAAAATCCACTTTTCGCACTTGTGTTGGTGCAGGAAACCACTTTTGCACTTGTATTAGTGTGGAAAAAACACTTTTTGCACTTGTGATAGTGTTGAAAAACCACTTTTCGCACTTGTGTTAGTGTTGAAAAACCACTTTTCGCACTTGTGTTAGTGCAGGAAACCACTTTTGCACTTGTATTAGTGTGGAAAAAACACTTTTTGCACTTGTGATAGTGTTGAAAAACCACTTTTCGCACTTGTGTTAGTGTTGAAAAACCACTTTTCGCACTTGTGTTGGTGCAGGAAACCACTTTTGCACTTGTGATAGTGTTGAAAAACCACTTTTCGCACTTGTGTTAGTGTTGAAAAACCACTTTTCGCACTTGTGTTGGTGCAGGAAACCACTTTTGCACTTGTATTAGTGTGGAAAAAACACTTTTTGCACTTGTGATAGTGTTGAAAAACCACTTTTCGCACTTGTGTTAGTGTTGAAAAACCACTTTTTGCACTTGTGTTGGTGCAGGAAACCACCTTTGCACTTGTATTAGTGTGGAAAAAACACTTTTTGCACTTGTGATAGTGTTGAAAAACCACTTTTCGCACTTGTGTTAGTGTTGAAAAACCACTTTTCGCGCTTGTGTTTGTGCAGGAAACCACTTTTGCACTTGTATTAGTGTGGAAAAACCACTTTTCGCAACTGTGTTAGTGTTGAAAAACCACTTTTCGCACTTGTCTTTGTGCAGGAAACCACCTTTGCACTTGTATTAGTGTGGAAAAAACACTTTTTGCACTTGTGATAGTGTTGAAAAACCACTTTTCGCACTTGTGTTAGTGTTGAAAAACCACTTTTCGCGCTTGTGTTTGTGCAGGAAACCACTTTTGCACTTGTATTAGTGTGGAAAAACCACTTTTCGCAACTGTGTTAGTGTTGAAAAACCACTTTTTGCACTTGTGTTGGTGCAGGAAACCACCTTTGCACTTGTATTAGTGTGGAAAAAACACTTTTTGCACTTGTGATAGTGTTGAAAAACCACTTTTCGCACTTGTGTTAGTGTTGAAAAACCACTTTTCGCACCTGTGTTGGTGCAGGAAACCACTTTTGCACTTGTATTAGTGTGGAAAAACCACTTTTCGCACTTGTGTTAGTGTTGAAAAACCACTTTTCGCACTTGTGTTAGTGTTGAAAAACCACTTTTCGCACTTGTGTTAGTGCAGGAAACCACTTTTGCACTTGTATTAGTGTGGAAAAACCACTTTTCGCACTTGTGTTAGTGTTGAAAAACCAATTTTCGCACTTGTGTTAGTGTTGAAAACCCACTTTTCGAACTTGTGTTAGTGTTGAAAATCCACTTTTCCCACTTGGGTTGGTGCAGGAAACCACTTTTGCACTTGTATTAGTGTGGAAAAAACACTTTTTGCACTTGTGATAGTGTTGAAAAACCACTTTTCGCACTTGTGTTAGTGTTGAAAAACCACTTTTCGCACTTGTGTTGGTGCAGGAAACCACTTTTGCACTTGTATTAGTGTGGAAAAAACACTTTTTGCACTTGTGATAGTGTTGAAAAACCACTTTTCGCACTTGTGTTAGTGTTGAAAAACCACTTTTCACACTTGTGTTGGTGCAGGAAACCACTTTTGCACTTGTATTAGTGTGGAAAAACCACTTTTCGCACTTGTGTTATTGTTGAAAACCCACTTTTCGCACTTGTGTTAGTGTTGAAAAACCACTTTTCGCACTTGTGTTAGTGAAGGAAACCACTTTTCGCACTTGTGTTAGTGTTGAAAACCCACTTTTCGCACTTGTGTTAGTGTTGAAAATCCACTTTTCGCACTTGTGTTGGTGCAGGAAACCACTTTTGCACTTGTATTAGTGTGGAAAAAACACTTTTTGCACTTGTGATAGTGTTGAAAAACCACTTTTCGCACTTGTGTTAGTGTTGAAAAACCACTTTTCGCACTTGTGTTAGTGCAGGAAACCACTTTTGCACTTGTATTAGTGTGGAAAAAACACTTTTTGCACTTGTGATAGTGTTGAAAAACCACTTTTCGCACTTGTGTTAGTGTTGAAAAACCACTTTTCGCACTTGTGTTGGTGCAGGAAACCACTTTTGCACTTGTGATAGTGTTGAAAAACCACTTTTCGCACTTGTGTTAGTGTTGAAAAACCACTTTTCGCACTTGTGTTGGTGCAGGAAACCACTTTTGCACTTGTATTAGTGTGGAAAAAACACTTTTTGCACTTGTGATAGTGTTGAAAAACCAATTTTCGCACTAGTGTTAGTGTTGAAAAACCACTTTTTGCACTTGTGTTGGTGCAGGAAACCACCTTTGCACTTGTATTAGTGTGGAAAAAACACTTTTTGCACTTGTGATAGTGTTGAAAAACCACTTTTCGCACTTGTGTTAGTGTTGAAAAACCACTTTTCGCGCTTGTGTTTGTGCAGGAAACCACTTTTGCACTTGTATTAGTGTGGAAAAACCACTTTTCGCAACTGTGTTAATGTTGAAAAACCACTTTTCGCACTTGTGTTTGTGCAGGAAACCACCTTTGCACTTGTATTAGTGTGGAAAAAACACTTTTTGCACTTGTGATAGTGTTGAAAAACCACTTTTCGCACTTGTGTTAGTGTTGAAAAACCACTTTTCGCACCTGTGTTGGTGCAGGAAACCACTTTTGCACTTGTATTAGTGTGGTAAAACCACTTTTCGCACTTGTGTTAGTGTTGAAAAACCACTTTTCGCACTTGTGTTAGTGTTGAAAAACCACTTTTCGCACTTGTGTTAGTGCAGGAAACCACTTTTGCACTTGTATTAGTGTGGAAAAACCACTTTTCGCACTTGTGTTAGTGTTGAAAAACCAATTTTCGCACTTGTGTTAGTGTTGAAAAACCACTTTTCGCACTTGTGTTAGTGTTGAAAAACCACTTTTCGCACTTGTGTTGGTGCAGGAAACCACTTTTGCACTTGTATTAGTGTGGAAAAAACACTTTTTGCACTTGTGATAGTGTTGAAAAACCACTTTTCGCACTTGTGTTAGTGTTGAAAAACCACTTTTCACACTTGTGTTGGTGCAGGAAACCACTTTTGCACTTGTATTAGTGTGGAAAAACCACTTTTCGCACTTGTGTTATTGTTGAAAACCCACTTTTCGCACTTGTGTTAGTGTTGAAAAACCACTTTTCGCACTTGTGTTAGTGAAGGAAACCACTTTTCGCACTTGTGTTAGTGTTGAAAACCCACTTTTCGCACTTGTGTTAGTGTTGAAAATCCACTTTTCGCACTTGTGTTGGTGCAGGAAACCACTTTTGCACTTGTATTAGTGTGGAAAAAACACTTTTTGCACTTGTGATAGTGTTGAAAAACCACTTTTCGCACTTGTGTTAGTGTTGAAAAACCACTTTTCGCACTTGTGTTAGTGCAGGAAACCACTTTTGCACTTGTATTAGTGTGGAAAAAACACTTTTTGCACTTGTGATAGTGTTGAAAAACCACTTTTCGCACTTGTGTTAGTGTTGAAAAACCACTTTTCGCACTTGTGTTGGTGCAGGAAACCACTTTTGCACTTGTGATAGTGTTGAAAAACCACTTTTCGCACTTGTGTTAGTGTTGAAAAACCACTTTTCGCACTTGTGTTGGTGCAGGAAACCACTTTTGCACTTGTATTAGTGTGGAAAAAACACTTTTTGCACTTGTGATAGTGTTGAAAAACCAATTTTCGCACTAGTGTTAGTGTTGAAAAACCACTTTTTGCACTTGTGTTGGTGCAGGAAACCACCTTTGCACTTGTATTAGTGTGGAAAAAACACTTTTTGCACTTGTGATAGTGTTGAAAAACCACTTTTCGCACTTGTGTTAGTGTTGAAAAACCACTTTTCGCGCTTGTGTTTGTGCAGGAAACCACTTTTGCACTTGTATTAGTGTGGAAAAACCACTTTTCGCAACTGTGTTAATGTTGAAAAACCACTTTTCGCACTTGTGTTTGTGCAGGAAACCACCTTTGCACTTGTATTAGTGTGGAAAAAACACTTTTTGCACTTGTGATAGTGTTGAAAAACCACTTTTCGCACTTGTGTTAGTGTTGAAAAACCACTTTTCGCACCTGTGTTGGTGCAGGAAACCACTTTTGCACTTGTATTAGTGTGGAAAAACCACTTTTCGCACTTGTGTTAGTGTTGAAAAACCACTTTTCGCACTTGTGTTAGTGTTGAAAAACCACTTTTCGCACTTGTGTTAGTGCAGGAAACCACTTTTGCACTTGTATTAGTGTGGAAAAACCACTTTTCGCACTTGTGTTAGTGTTGAAAAACCAATTTTCGCACTTGTGTTAGTGTTGAAAACCCACTTTTCGAACTTGTGTTAGTGTTGAAAATCCACTTTTCCCACTTGGGTTGGTGCAGGAAACCACTTTTGCACTTGTATTAGTGTGGAAAAAACACTTTTTGCACTTGTGATAGTGTTGAAAAACCACTTTTCGCACTTGTGTTAGTGTTGAAAAACCACTTTTCGCACTTGTGTTGGTGCAGGAAACCACTTTTGCACTTGTATTAGTGTGGAAAAAACACTTTTTGCACTTGTGATAGTGTTGAAAAACCACTTTTCGCACTTGTGTTAGTGTTGAAAAACCACTTTTCACACTTGTGTTGGTGCAGGAAACCACTTTTGCACTTGTATTAGTGTGGAAAAACCACTTTTCGCACTTGTGTTATTGTTGAAAACCCACTTTTCGCACTTGTGTTAGTGTTGAAAAACCACTTTTCGCACTTGTGTTAGTGAAGGAAACCACTTTTCGCACTTGTGTTAGTGTTGAAAACCCACTTTTCGCACTTGTGTTAGTGTTGAAAATCCACTTTTCGCACTTGTGTTGGTGCAGGAAACCACTTTTGCACTTGTATTAGTGTGGAAAAAACACTTTTTGCACTTGTGATAGTGTTGAAAAACCACTTTTCGCACTTGTGTTAGTGTTGAAAAACCACTTTTCGCACTTGTGTTAGTGCAGGAAACCACTTTTGCACTTGTATTAGTGTGGAAAAAACACTTTTTGCACTTGTGATAGTGTTGAAAAACCACTTTTCGCACTTGTGTTAGTGTTGAAAAACCACTTTTCGCACTTGTGTTGGTGCAGGAAACCACTTTTGCACTTGTGATAGTGTTGAAAAACCACTTTTCGCACTTGTGTTAGTGTTGAAAAACCACTTTTCGCACTTGTGTTGGTGCAGGAAACCACTTTTGCACTTGTATTAGTGTGGAAAAAACACTTTTTGCACTTGTGATAGTGTTGAAAAACCAATTTTCGCACTAGTGTTAGTGTTGAAAAACCACTTTTTGCACTTGTGTTGGTGCAGGAAACCACCTTTGCACTTGTATTAGTGTGGAAAAAACACTTTTTGCACTTGTGATAGTGTTGAAAAACCACTTTTCGCACTTGTGTTAGTGTTGAAAAACCACTTTTCGCGCTTGTGTTTGTGCAGGAAACCACTTTTGCACTTGTATTAGTGTGGAAAAACCACTTTTCGCAACTGTGTTAGTGTTGAAAAACCACTTTTCGCACTTGTGTTTGTGCAGGAAACCACCTTTGCACTTGTATTAGTGTGGAAAAAACACTTTTTGCACTTGTGATAGTGTTGAAAAACCACTTTTCGCACTTGTGTTAGTGTTGAAAAACCACTTTTCGCGCTTGTGTTTGTGCAGGAAACCACTTTTGCACTTGTATTAGTGTGGAAAAACCACTTTTCGCAACTGTGTTAGTGTTGAAAAACCACTTTTTGCACTTGTGTTGGTGCAGGAAACCACCTTTGCACTTGTATTAGTGTGGAAAAAACACTTTTTGCACTTGTGATAGTGTTGAAAAACCACTTTTCGCACTTGTGTTAGTGTTGAAAAACCACTTTTCGCACCTGTGTTGGTGCAGGAAACCACTTTTGCACTTGTATTAGTGTGGAAAAACCACTTTTCGCACTTGTGTTAGTGTTGAAAAACCACTTTTCGCACTTGTGTTAGTGTTGAAAAACCACTTTTCGCACTTGTGTTAGTGCAGGAAACCACTTTTGCACTTGTATTAGTGTGGAAAAACCACTTTTCGCACTTGTGTTAGTGTTGAAAAACCAATTTTCGCACTTGTGTTAGTGTTGAAAACCCACTTTTCGAACTTGTGTTAGTGTTGAAAATCCACTTTTCCCACTTGGGTTGGTGCAGGAAACCACTTTTGCACTTGTATTAGTGTGGAAAAAACACTTTTTGCACTTGTGATAGTGTTGAAAAACCACTTTTCGCACTTGTGTTAGTGTTGAAAAACCACTTTTCGCACTTGTGTTGGTGCAGGAAACCACTTTTGCACTTGTATTAGTGTGGAAAAAACACTTTTTGCACTTGTGATAGTGTTGAAAAACCACTTTTCGCACTTGTGTTAGTGTTGAAAAACCACTTTTCACACTTGTGTTGGTGCAGGAAACCACTTTTGCACTTGTATTAGTGTGGAAAAACCACTTTTCGCACTTGTGTTATTGTTGAAAACCCACTTTTCGCACTTGTGTTAGTGTTGAAAAACCACTTTTCGCACTTGTGTTAGTGAAGGAAACCACTTTTCGCACTTGTGTTAGTGTTGAAAACCCACTTTTCGCACTTGTGTTAGTGTTGAAAATCCACTTTTCGCACTTGTGTTGGTGCAGGAAACCACTTTTGCACTTGTATTAGTGTGGAAAAAACACTTTTTGCACTTGTGATAGTGTTGAAAAACCACTTTTCGCACTTGTGTTAGTGTTGAAAAACCACTTTTCGCACTTGTGTTAGTGCAGGAAACCACTTTTGCACTTGTATTAGTGTGGAAAAAACACTTTTTGCACTTGTGATAGTGTTGAAAAACCACTTTTCGCACTTGTGTTAGTGTTGAAAAACCACTTTTCGCACTTGTGTTGGTGCAGGAAACCACTTTTGCACTTGTGATAGTGTTGAAAAACCACTTTTCGCACTTGTGTTAGTGTTGAAAAACCACTTTTCGCACTTGTGTTGGTGCAGGAAACCACTTTTGCACTTGTATTAGTGTGGAAAAAACACTTTTTGCACTTGTGATAGTGTTGAAAAACCAATTTTCGCACTAGTGTTAGTGTTGAAAAACCACTTTTTGCACTTGTGTTGGTGCAGGAAACCACCTTTGCACTTGTATTAGTGTGGAAAAACCACTTTTCGCACTTGTGTTAGTGTTGAAAAACCACTTTTCGCACTTGTGTTAGTGTTGAAAAACCACTTTTCGCACTTGTGTTAGTGCAGGAAACCACTTTTGCACTTGTATTAGTGTGGAAAAACCACTTTTCGCACTTGTGTTAGTGTTGAAAAACCAATTTTCGCACTTGTGTTAGTGTTGAAAACCCACTTTTCGAACTTGTGTTAGTGTTGAAAATCCACTTTTCCCACTTGGGTTGGTGCAGGAAACCACTTTTGCACTTGTATTAGTGTGGAAAAAACACTTTTTGCACTTGTGATAGTGTTGAAAAACCACTTTTCGCACTTGTGTTAGTGTTGAAAAACCACTTTTCGCACTTGTGTTGGTGCAGGAAACCACTTTTGCACTTGTATTAGTGTGGAAAAAACACTTTTTGCACTTGTGATAGTGTTGAAAAACCACTTTTCGCACTTGTGTTAGTGTTGAAAAACCACTTTTCACACTTGTGTTGGTGCAGGAAACCACTTTTGCACTTGTATTAGTGTGGAAAAACCACTTTTCGCACTTGTGTTATTGTTGAAAACCCACTTTTCGCACTTGTGTTAGTGTTGAAAAACCACTTTTCGCACTTGTGTTAGTGAAGGAAACCACTTTTCGCACTTGTGTTAGTGTTGAAAACCCACTTTTCGCACTTGTGTTAGTGTTGAAAATCCACTTTTCGCACTTGTGTTGGTGCAGGAAACCACTTTTGCACTTGTATTAGTGTGGAAAAAACACTTTTTGCACTTGTGATAGTGTTGAAAAACCACTTTTCGCACTTGTGTTAGTGTTGAAAAACCACTTTTCGCACTTGTGTTAGTGCAGGAAACCACTTTTGCACTTGTATTAGTGTGGAAAAAACACTTTTTGCACTTGTGATAGTGTTGAAAAACCACTTTTCGCACTTGTGTTAGTGTTGAAAAACCACTTTTCGCACTTGTGTTGGTGCAGGAAACCACTTTTGCACTTGTGATAGTGTTGAAAAACCACTTTTCGCACTTGTGTTAGTGTTGAAAAACCACTTTTCGCACTTGTGTTGGTGCAGGAAACCACTTTTGCACTTGTATTAGTGTGGAAAAAACACTTTTTGCACTTGTGATAGTGTTGAAAAACCAATTTTCGCACTAGTGTTAGTGTTGAAAAACCACTTTTTGCACTTGTGTTGGTGCAGGAAACCACCTTTGCACTTGTATTAGTGTGGAAAAAACACTTTTTGCACTTGTGATAGTGTTGAAAAACCACTTTTCGCACTTGTGTTAGTGTTGAAAAACCACTTTTCGCGCTTGTGTTTGTGCAGGAAACCACTTTTGCACTTGTATTAGTGTGGAAAAACCACTTTTCGCAACTGTGTTAATGTTGAAAAACCACTTTTCGCACTTGTGTTTGTGCAGGAAACCACCTTTGCACTTGTATTAGTGTGGAAAAAACACTTTTTGCACTTGTGATAGTGTTGAAAAACCACTTTTCGCACTTGTGTTAGTGTTGAAAAACCACTTTTCGCACCTGTGTTGGTGCAGGAAACCACTTTTGCACTTGTATTAGTGTGGTAAAACCACTTTTCGCACTTGTGTTAGTGTTGAAAAACCACTTTTCGCACTTGTGTTAGTGTTGAAAAACCACTTTTCGCACTTGTGTTAGTGCAGGAAACCACTTTTGCACTTGTATTAGTGTGGAAAAACCACTTTTCGCACTTGTGTTAGTGTTGAAAAACCAATTTTCGCACTTGTGTTAGTGTTGAAAACCCACTTTTCGAACTTGTGTTAGTGTTGAAAATCCACTTTTCCCACTTGGGTTGGTGCAGGAAACCACTTTTGCACTTGTATTAGTGTGGAAAAAACACTTTTTGCACTTGTGATAGTGTTGAAAAACCACTTTTCGCACTTGTGTTAGTGTTGAAAAACCACTTTTCGCACTTGTGTTGGTGCAGGAAACCACTTTTGCACTTGTATTAGTGTGGAAAAAACACTTTTTGCACTCGTGATAGTGTTGAAAAACCACTTTTCGCACTTGTGTTAGTGTTGAAAAACCACTTTTCACACTTGTGTTGGTGCAGGAAACCACTTTTGCACTTGTATTAGTGTGGAAAAACCACTTTTCGCACTTGTGTTATTGTTGAAAACCCACTTTTCGCACTTGTGTTAGTGTTGAAAAACCACTTTTCGCACTTGTGTTAGTGAAGGAAACCACTTTTCGCACTTGTGTTAGTGTTGAAAACCCACTTTTCGCACTTGTGTTAGTGTTGAAAATCCACTTTTCGCACTTTTGTTGGTGCAGGAAACCACTTTTGCACTTGTATTAGTGTGGAAAAAACACTTTTTGCACTTGTGATAGTGTTGAAAAACCACTTTTCGCACTTGTGTTAGTGTTGAAAAACCACTTTTCGCACTTGTGTTAGTGCAGGAAACCACTTTTGCACTTGTATTAGTGTGGAAAAAACACTTTTTGCACTTGTGATAGTGTTGAAAAACCACTTTTCGCACTTGTGTTAGTGTTGAAAAACCACTTTTCGCACTTGTGTTGGTGCAGGAAACCACTTTTGCACTTGTGATAGTGTTGAAAAACCACTTTTCGCACTTGTGTTAGTGTTGAAAAACCACTTTTCGCACTTGTGTTGGTGCAGGAAACCACTTTTGCACTTGTATTAGTGTGGAAAAAACACTTTTTGCACTTGTGATAGTGTTGAAAACCACTTTTCGCACTAGTGTTAGTGTTGAAAAACCACTTTTTGCACTTGTGTTGGTGCAGGAAACCACCTTTGCACTTGTATTAGTGTGGAAAAAACACTTTTTGCACTTGTGATAGTGTTGAAAAACCACTTTTCGCACTTGTGTTAGTGTTGAAAAACCACTTTTCGCGCTGTGTTTGTGCAGGAAACCACTTTTGCACTTGTATTAGTGTGGAAAAACCACTTTTCGCAACTGTGTTAGTGTTGAAAAACCACTTTTCGCACTTGTGTTAGTGTTGAAAAACCACTTTTCGCACTTGTGTTTGTGCAGGAAACCACCTTTGCACTTGTATTAGTGTGGAAAAAACACTTTTTGCACTTGTGTTAGTGTTGAAAAACCACTTTTCGCACCTGTGTTGGTGCAGGAAACCACTTTTGCACTTGTATTAGTGTGGAAAAACCACTTTTCGCACTTGTGTTAGTGTTGAAAAACCACTTTTCGCACTTGTGTTAGTGTTGAAAAACCACTTTTCGCACTTGTGTTAGTGCAGGAAACCACTTTTGCACTTGTATTAGTGTGGAAAAACCACTTTTCGCACTTGTGTTAGTGTTGAAAAACCAATTTTCGCACTTGTGTTAGTGTTGAAAACCCACTTTTCGAACTTGTGTTAGTGTTGAAAATCCACTTTTCCCACTTGGGTTGGTGCAGGAAACCACTTTTGCACTTGTATTAGTGTGGAAAAAACACTTTTTGCACTTGTGATAGTGTTGAAAAACCACTTTTCGCACTTGTGTTAGTGTTGAAAAACCACTTTTCGCACTTGTGTTGGTGCAGGAAACCACTTTTGCACTTGTATTAGTGTGGAAAAAACACTTTTTGCACTTGTGATAGTGTTGAAAAACCACTTTTCGCACTTGTGTTAGTGTTGAAAAACCACTTTTCACACTTGTGTTGGTGCAGGAAACCACTTTTGCACTTGTATTAGTGTGGAAAAACCACTTTTCGCACTTGTGTTATTGTTGAAAACCCACTTTTCGCACTTGTGTTAGTGTTGAAAAACCACTTTTCGCACTTGTGTTAGTGAAGGAAACCACTTTTCGCACTTGTGTTAGTGTTGAAAACCCACTTTTCGCACTTGTGTTAGTGTTGAAAATCCACTTTTCGCACTTGTGTTGGTGCAGGAAACCACTTTTGCACTTGTATTAGTGTGGAAAAAACACTTTTTGCACTTGTGATAGTGTTGAAAAACCAATTTTCGCACTAGTGTTAGTGTTGAAAAACCACTTTTTGCACTTGTGTTGGTGCAGGAAACCACCTTTGCACTTGTATTAGTGTGGAAAAAACACTTTTTGCACTTGTGATAGTGTTGAAAAACCACTTTTCGCACTTGTGTTAGTGTTGAAAAACCACTTTTCGCGCTTGTGTTTGTGCAGGAAACCACTTTTGCACTTGTATTAGTGTGGAAAAACCACTTTTCGCAACTGTGTTAGTGTTGAAAAACCACTTTTCGCACTTGTGTTTGTGCAGGAAACCACCTTTGCACTTGTATTAGTGTGGAAAAAACACTTTTTGCACTTGTGATAGTGTTGAAAAACCACTTTTCGCACTTGTGTTAGTGTTGAAAAACCACTTTTCTCACCTGTGTTGGTGCAGGAAACCACTTTTGCACTTGTATTAGTGTGGAAAAACCACTTTTCGCACTTGTGTTAGTGTTGAAAAACCACTTTTCGTCCTTGTGTTAGTGTTGAAAAACCACTTTTCGCACTTGTGTTAGTGCAGGAAACCACTTTTGCACTTGTATTAGTGTGGAAAAACCACTTTTCGCACTTGTGTTAGTGTTGAAAAACCAATTTTCGCACTTGTGTTAGTGTTGAAAACCCACTTTTCGAACTTGTGTTAGTGTTGAAAATCCACTTTTCGCACTTGTGTTGGTGCAGGAAACCACTTTTGCACTTGTATTAGTGTGGAAAAAACACTTTTTGCACTTGTGATAGTGTTGAAAAACCAATTTTCGCACTAGTGTTAGTGTTGAAAAACCACTTTTTGCACTTGTGTTGGTGCAGGAAACCACCTTTGCACTTGTATTAGTGTGGAAAAAACACTTTTTGCACTTGTGATAGTGTTGAAAAACCACTTTTCGCACTTGTGTTAGTGTTGAAAAACCACTTTTCGCGCTGTGTTTGTGCAGGAAACCACTTTTGCACTTGTATTAGTGTGGAAAAACCACTTTTCGCAACTGTGTTAGTGTTGAAAAACCACTTTTCGCACTTGTGTTAGTGTTGAAAAACCACTTTTCGCACTTGTGTTTGTGCAGGAAACCACCTTTGCACTTGTATTAGTGTGGAAAAAACACTTTTTGCACTTGTGTTAGTGTTGAAAAACCACTTTTCGCACCTGTGTTGGTGCAGGAAACCACTTTTGCACTTGTATTAGTGTGGAAAAACCACTTTTCGCACTTGTGTTAGTGTTGAAAAACCACTTTTCGCACTTGTGTTAGTGTTGAAAAACCACTTTTCGCACTTGTGTTAGTGCAGGAAACCACTTTTGCACTTGTATTAGTGTGGAAAAACCACTTTTCGCACTTGTGTTAGTGTTGAAAAACCAATTTTCGCACTTGTGTTAGTGTTGAAAACCCACTTTTCGAACTTGTGTTAGTGTTGAAAATCCACTTTTCCCACTTGGGTTGGTGCAGGAAACCACTTTTGCACTTGTATTAGTGTGGAAAAAACACTTTTTGCACTTGTGATAGTGTTGAAAAACCACTTTTCGCACTTGTGTTAGTGTTGAAAAACCACTTTTCGCACTTGTGTTGGTGCAGGAAACCACTTTTGCACTTGTATTAGTGTGGAAAAAACACTTTTTGCACTTGTGATAGTGTTGAAAAACCACTTTTCGCACTTGTGTTAGTGTTGAAAAACCACTTTTCACACTTGTGTTGGTGCAGGAAACCACTTTTGCACTTGTATTAGTGTGGAAAAACCACTTTTCGCACTTGTGTTATTGTTGAAAACCCACTTTTCGCACTTGTGTTAGTGTTGAAAAACCACTTTTCGCACTTGTGTTAGTGAAGGAAACCACTTTTCGCACTTGTGTTAGTGTTGAAAACCCACTTTTCGCACTTGTGTTAGTGTTGAAAATCCACTTTTCGCACTTGTGTTGGTGCAGGAAACCACTTTTGCACTTGTATTAGTGTGGAAAAAACACTTTTTGCACTTGTGATAGTGTTGAAAAACCAATTTTCGCACTAGTGTTAGTGTTGAAAAACCACTTTTTGCACTTGTGTTGGTGCAGGAAACCACCTTTGCACTTGTATTAGTGTGGAAAAAACACTTTTTGCACTTGTGATAGTGTTGAAAAACCACTTTTCGCACTTGTGTTAGTGTTGAAAAACCACTTTTCGCGCTTGTGTTTGTGCAGGAAACCACTTTTGCACTTGTATTAGTGTGGAAAAACCACTTTTCGCAACTGTGTTAGTGTTGAAAAACCACTTTTCGCACTTGTGTTTGTGCAGGAAACCACCTTTGCACTTGTATTAGTGTGGAAAAAACACTTTTTGCACTTGTGATAGTGTTGAAAAACCACTTTTCGCACTTGTGTTAGTGTTGAAAAACCACTTTTCTCACCTGTGTTGGTGCAGGAAACCACTTTTGCACTTGTATTAGTGTGGAAAAACCACTTTTCGCACTTGTGTTAGTGTTGAAAAACCACTTTTCGTCCTTGTGTTAGTGTTGAAAAACCACTTTTCGCACTTGTGTTAGTGCAGGAAACCACTTTTGCACTTGTATTAGTGTGGAAAAACCACTTTTCGCACTTGTGTTAGTGTTGAAAAACCAATTTTCGCACTTGTGTTAGTGTTGAAAACCCACTTTTCGAACTTGTGTTAGTGTTGAAAATCCACTTTTCCCACTTGGGTTGGTGCAGGAAACCACTTTTGCACTTGTATTAGTGTGGAAAAAACACTTTTTGCACTTGTGATAGTGTTGAAAAACCACTTTTCGCACTTGTGTTAGTGTTGAAAAACCACTTTTCGCACTTGTGTTGGTGCAGGAAACCACTTTTGCACTTGTATTAGTGTGGAAAAAACACTTTTTGCACTTGTGATAGTGTTGAAAAACCACTTTTCGCACTTGTGTTAGTGTTGAAAAACCACTTTTCACACTTGTGTTGGTGCAGGAAACCACTTTTGCACTTGTATTAGTGTGGAAAAACCACTTTTCGCACTTGTGTTATTGTTGAAAACCCACTTTTCGCACTTGTGTTAGTGTTGAAAAACCACTTTTCGCACTTGTGTTAGTGAAGGAAACCACTTTTCGCACTTGTGTTAGTGTTGGAAAAACCACTTTTCGCACTTGTGTTGGTGCAGGAAACCACTTTTGCACTTGTATTAGTGTGGAAAAAACACTTTTTGCACTTGTGATAGTGTTGAAAAACCACTTTTCGCACTTGTGTTAGTGTTGAAAAACCACTTTTCGCACTTGTGATAGTGTTGAAAAACCACTTTTCGCACTTGTGTTAGTGTTGAAAAACCACTTTTCGCACTTGTGTTGGTGCAGGAAACCACTTTTGCACTTGTATTAGTGTGGAAAAAACACTTTTTGCACTTGTGATAGTGTTGAAAAACCACTTTTCGCACTTGTGTTAGTGTTGAAAAACCACTTTTCACACTTGTGTTGGTGCAGGAAACCACTTTTGCACTTGTATTAGTGTGGAAAAACCACTTTTCGCACTTGTGTTATTGTTGAAAACCCACTTTTCGCACTTGTGTTAGTGTTGAAAAACCACTTTTCGCACTTGTGTTAGTGAAGGAAACCACTTTTCGCACTTGTGTTAGTGTTGAAAACCCACTTTTCGCACTTGTGTTAGTGCAGGAAACCACTTTTCGCACTTGTGTTAGTGTTGAAAATCCACTTTTCGCACTTGTGTTGGTGCAGGAAACCACTTTTGCACTTGTATTAGTGTGGAAAAAACACTTTTTGCACTTGTGATAGTGTTGAAAAACCACTTTTCGCACTTGTGTTAGTGTTGAAAAACCACTTTTTGCACTTGTGTTGGTGCAGGAAACCACCTTTACACTTGTATTAGTGTGGAAAAAACACTTTTTGCACTTGTGATAGTGTTGAAAAACCACTTTTCGCACTTGTGTTAGTGTTGAAAAACCACTTTTCACACTTGTGTTAGTGAAGGAAACCACTTTTCGCACTTGTGTTAGTGTTGAAAATCCACTTTTCGCACTTGTGTTAGTGTTGAAAATCCACTTTTCGCACTTGTGTTGGTGCAGGAAACCACTTTTGCACTTGTATTAGTGTGGAAAAAACACTTTTTGCACTTGTGATAGTGTTGAAAAACCACTTTTCGCACTTGTGTTAGTGTTGAAAACCACTTTTCGCACTTGTGTTAGTGCAGGAAACCACTTTTGCACATGTATTAGTGTGGAAAAAACACTTTTTGCACTTGTGATAGTGTTGAAAAACCACTTTTCGCACTTGTGTTAGTGTTGAAAACCCACTTTTCGAACTTGTGTTAGTGTTGAAAATCCACTTTTCCCACTTGGGTTGGTGCAGGAAACCACTTTTGCACTTGTATTAGTGTGGAAAAAACACTTTTTGCACTTGTGATAGTGTTGAAAAACCACTTTTCGCACTTGTGTTAGTGTTGAAAAACCACTTTTCGCACTTGTGTTGGTGCAGGAAACCACTTTTGCACTTGTATTAGTGTGGAAAAAACACTTTTTGCACTTGTGATAGTGTTGAAAAACCACTTTTCGCACTTGTGTTAGTGTTGAAAAACCACTTTTCACACTTGTGTTGGTGCAGGAAACCACTTTTGCACTTGTATTAGTGTGGAAAAACCACTTTTCGCACTTGTGTTATTGTTGAAAACCCACTTTTCGCACTTGTGTTAGTGTTGAAAAACCACTTTTCGCACTTGTGTTAGTGAAGGAAACCACTTTTCGCACTTGTGTTAGTGTTGAAAACCCACTTTTCGCACTTGTGTTAGTGTTGAAAATCCACTTTTCGCACTTGTGTTGGTGCAGGAAACCACTTTTGCACTTGTATTAGTGTGGAAAAAACACTTTTTGCACTTGTGATAGTGTTGAAAAACCACTTTTCGCACTTGTGTTAGTGTTGAAAAACCACTTTTCGCACTTGTGTTAGTGCAGGAAACCACTTTTGCACTTGTATTAGTGTGGAAAAAACACTTTTTGCACTTGTGATAGTGTTGAAAAACCACTTTTCGCACTTGTGTTAGTGTTGAAAAACCACTTTTCGCACTTGTGTTGGTGCAGGAAACCACTTTTGCACTTGTGATAGTGTTGAAAAACCACTTTTCGCACTTGTGTTAGTGTTGAAAAACCACTTTTCGCACTTGTGTTGGTGCAGGAAACCACTTTTGCACTTGTATTAGTGTGGAAAAAACACTTTTGCACTTGTGATAGTGTTGAAAAACCACTTTTCGCACTTGTGTTAGTGTTGAAAAACCACTTTTCGCACTTGTGATAGTGTTGAAAAACCACTTTTCGCACTTGTGTTAGTGTTGAAAAACCACTTTTCGCACTTGTGTTGGTGCAGGAAACCACTTTTGCACTTGTATTAGTGTGGAAAAAACACTTTTTGCACTTGTGATAGTGTTGAAAAACCACTTTTCGCACTTGTGTTAGTGTTGAAAAACCACTTTTCACACTTGTGTTGGTGCAGGAAACCACTTTTGCACTTGTATTAGTGTGGAAAAACCACTTTTCGCACTTGTGTTATTGTTGAAAACCCACTTTTCGCACTTGTGTTAGTGTTGAAAAACCACTTTTCGCACTTGTGTTAGTGAAGGAAACCACTTTTCGCACTTGTGTTAGTGTTGAAAACCCACTTTTCGCACTTGTGTTAGTGCAGGAAACCACTTTTCGCACTGTGTTAGTGTTGAAAATCCACTTTTCGCACTTGTGTTGGTGCAGGAAACCACTTTTGCACTTGTATTAGTGTGGAAAAAACACTTTTTGCACTTGTGATAGTGTTGAAAAACCACTTTTCGCACTTGTGTTAGTGTTGAAAAACCACTTTTTGCACTTGTGTTGGTGCAGGAAACCACCTTTGCACTTGTATTAGTGTGGAAAAAACACTTTTTGCACTTGTGATAGTGTTGAAAAACCACTTTTCGCACTTGTGTTAGTGTTGAAAAACCACTTTTCACACTTGTGTTAGTGAAGGAAACCACTTTTCGCACTTGTGTTAGTGTTGAAAATCCACTTTTCGCACTTGTGTTAGTGTTGAAAATCCACTTTTCGCACTTGTGTTGGTGCAGGAAACCACTTTTGCACTTGTATTAGTGTGGAAAAAACACTTTTTGCACTTGTGATAGTGTTGAAAAACCACTTTTCGCACTTGTGTTAGTGTTGAAAAACCACTTTTCGCACTTGTGTTAGTGCAGGAAACCACTTTTGCACATGTATTAGTGTGGAAAAAACACTTTTTGCACTTGTGATAGTGTTGAAAAACCACTTTTCGCACTTGTGTTAGTGTTGAAAACCCACTTTTCGAACTTGTGTTAGTGTTGAAAATCCACTTTTCCCACTTGGGTTGGTGCAGGAAACCACTTTTGCACTTGTATTAAGTGTGGGAAAAAACACTTTTTGCACTTGTGATAGTGTTGAAAAACCACTTTTCGCACTTGTGTTAGTGTTGAAAAACCACTTTTCGCACTTGTGTTGGTGCAGGAAACACTTTTGCACTTGTATTAGTGTGGAAAAAACACTTTTGCACTTGTGATAGTGTTGAAAAACCACTTTTCGCACTTGTGTTAGTGTTGAAAAACCACTTTTCACACTTGTGTTGGTGCAGGAAACCACTTTTGCACTTGTATTAGTGTGGAAAAACCACTTTTCGCACTTGTGTTATTGTTGAAAACCCACTTTTCGCACTTGTGTTAGTGTTGAAAAACCACTTTTCGCACTTGTGTTAGTGAAGGAAACCACTTTTCGCACTTGTGTTAGTGTTGAAAACCCACTTTTCGCACTTGTGTTAGTGTTGAAAATCCACTTTTCGCACTTGTGTTGGTGCAGGAAACCACTTTTGCACTTGTATTAGTGTGGAAAAAACACTTTTTGCACTTGTGATAGTGTTGAAAAACCACTTTTCGCACTTGTGTTAGTGTTGAAAAACCACTTTTCGCACTTGTGTTAGTGCAGGAAACCACTTTTGCACTTGTATTAGTGTGGAAAAAACACTTTTTGCACTTGTGATAGTGTTGAAAAACCACTTTTCGCACTTGTGTTAGTGTTGAAAAATCACTTTTCGCACTTGTGTTGGTGCAGGAAACCACTTTTGCACTTGTGATAGTGTTGAAAAACCACTTTTCGCACTTGTGTTAGTGTTGAAAAACCACTTTTCGCACTTGTGTTGGTGCAGGAAACCACTTTTGCACTTGTATTAGTGTGGAAAAAAACACTTTTTGCACTTGTGATAGTGTTGAAAAACCACTTTTCGCACTTGTGTTAGTGTTGAAAAACCACTTTTTGCACTTGTGTTGGTGCAGGAAACCACCTTTGCACTTGTATTAGTGTGGAAAAAACACTTTTTGCACTTGTGATAGTGTTGAAAAACCACTTTTCGCACTTGTGTTAGTGTTGAAAAACCACTTTTCGCGCTTGTGTTTGTGCAGGAAACCACTTTTGCACTTGTATTAGTGTGGAAAAACCACTTTTCGCAACTGTGTTAGTGTTGAAAAACCACTTTTCGCACTTGTGTTTGTGCAGGAAACCACCTTTGCACTTGTATTAGTGTGGAAAAAACACTTTTTGCACTTGTGATAGTGTTGAAAAACCACTTTTCGCACTTGTGTTAGTGTTGAAAAACCACTTTTCGCACCTGTGTTGGTGCAGGAAACCACTTTTGCACTTGTATTAGTGTGGAAAAACCACTTTTCGCACTTGTGTTAGTGTTGAAAAACCACTTTTCGCACTTGTGTTAGTGTTGAAAAACCACTTTTCGCACTTGTGTTAGTGCAGGAAACCACTTTTGCACTTGTATTAGTGTGGAAAAACCACTTTTCGCACTTGTGTTAGTGTTGAAAAACCAATTTTCGCACTTGTGTTAGTGTTGAAAACCCACTTTTCGAACTTGTGTTAGTGTTGAAAATCCACTTTTCCCACTTGGGTTGGTGCAGGAAACCACTTTTGCACTTGTATTAGTGTGGAAAAAACACTTTTTGCACTTGTGATAGTGTTGAAAAACCACTTTTCGCACTTGTGTTAGTGTTGAAAAACCACTTTTCGCACTTGTGTTGGTGCAGGAAACCACTTTTGCACTTGTATTAGTGTGGAAAAAACACTTTTTGCACTTGTGATAGTGTTGAAAAACCACTTTTCGCACTTGTGTTAGTGTTGAAAAACCACTTTTCACACTTGTGTTGGTGCAGGAAACACTTTTGCACTTGTATTAGTGTGGAAAAACCACTTTTCGCACTTGTGTTATTGTTGAAAACCCACTTTTCGCACTTGTGTTAGTGTTGAAAAACCACTTTTCGCACTTGTGTTAGTGAAGGAAACCACTTTTCGCACTTGTGTTAGTGTTGAAAACCCACTTTTCGCACTTGTGTTAGTGTTGAAAATCCACTTTTCGCACTTGTGTTGGTGCAGGAAACCACTTTTGCACTTGTATTAGTGTGGAAAAAACACTTTTTGCACTTGTGATAGTGTTGAAAAACCACTTTTCGCACTTGTGTTAGTGTTGAAAAACCACTTTTCGCACTTGTGTTAGTGCAGGAAACCACTTTTGCACTTGTATTAGTGTGGAAAAAACACTTTTTGCACTTGTGATAGTGTTGAAAAACCACTTTTCGCACTTGTGTTAGTGTTGAAAAACCACTTTTCGCACTTGTGTTGGTGCAGGAAACCACTTTTGCACTTGTGATAGTGTTGAAAAACCACTTTTCGCACTTGTGTTAGTGTTGAAAAACCACTTTTCGCACTTGTGTTGGTGCAGGAAACCACTTTTGCACTTGTATTAATGTGGAAAAAACACTTTTTGCACTTGTGATAGTGTTGAAAAACCACTTTTCGCACTTGTGTTAGTGTTGAAAAACCACTTTTTGCACTTGTGTTGGTGCAGGAAACCACCTTTGCACTTGTATTAGTGTGGAAAAAACACTTTTTGCACTTGTGATAGTGTTGAAAAACCACTTTTCGCACTTGTGTTAGTGTTGAAAAACCACTTTTCGCACTTGTGTTTGTGCAGGAAACCACTTTTGCACTTGTATTAGTGTGGAAAAACCACTTTTCGCAACTGTGTTAGTGTTGAAAAACCACTTTTCGCACTTGTGTTTGTGCAGGAAACCACCTTTGCACTTGTATTAGTGTGGAAAAAACACTTTTTGCACTTGTGATAGTGTTGAAAAACCACTTTTCGCACTTGTGTTAGTGTTGAAAAACCACTTTTCGCACCTGTGTTGGTGCAGGAAACCACTTTTGCACTTGTATTAGTGTGGAAAAACCACTTTTCGCACTTGTGTTAGTGTTGAAAAACCACTTTTCGCACTTGTGTTAGTGTTGAAAAACCACTTTTCGCACTTGTGTTAGTGCAGGAAACCACTTTTGCACTTGTATTAGTGTGGAAAAACCACTTTTCGCACTTGTGTTAGTGTTGAAAAACCAATTTTCGCACTTGTGTTAGTGTTGAAAACCCACTTTTCGAACTTGTGTTAGTGTTGAAAATCCACTTTTCCCACTTGGGTTGGTGCAGGAAACCACTTT
Organism: Myxine glutinosa; assembly: GCF_964187855.1. Classification (NCBI taxonomy): domain Eukaryota; kingdom Metazoa; phylum Chordata; class Myxini; order Myxiniformes; family Myxinidae; genus Myxine; species Myxine glutinosa. The sequence continues at coordinate 22,491 of NW_027616459.1, forward strand.
TGCACTTGTATTAGTGTGGAAAAAACACTTTTTGCACTTGTGATAGTGTTGAAAAACCACTTTTCGCACTTGTGTTAGTGTTGAAAAACCACTTTTCGCACTTGTGTTGGTGCAGGAAACCACTTTTGCACTTGTATTAGTGTGGAAAAAACACTTTTTGCACTTGTGATAGTGTTGAAAAACCACTTTTCGCACTTGTGTTAGTGTTGAAAAACCACTTTTCACACTTGTGTTGGTGCAGGAAACCACTTTTGCACTTGTATTAGTGTGGAAAAACCACTTTTCGCACTTGTGTTATTGTTGAAAACCCACTTTTCGCACTTGTGTTAGTGTTGAAAAACCACTTTTCGCACTTGTGTTAGTGAAGGAAACCACTTTTCGCACTTGTGTTAGTGTTGAAAATCCACTTTTCGCACTTGTGTTAGTGTTGAAAATCCACTTTTCGCACTTGTGTTGGTGCAGGAAACCACTTTTGCACTTGTATTAGTGTGGAAAAAACACTTTTTGCACTTGTGATAGTGTTGAAAAACCACTTTTCGCACTTGTGTTAGTGTTGAAAAACCACTTTTCGCACTTGTGTTAGTGCAGGAAACCACTTTTGCACTTGTATTAGTGTGGAAAAAACACTTTTTGCACTTGTGATAGTGTTGAAAAACCACTTTTCGCACTTGTGTTAGTGTTGAAAAACCACTTTTCGCACTTGTGTTGGTGCAGGAAACCACTTTTGCACTTGTGATAGTGTTGAAAAACCACTTTTCGCACTTGTGTTAGTGTTGAAAAACCACTTTTCGCACTTGTGTTGGTGCAGGAAACCACTTTTGCACTTGTATTAGTGTGGAAAAAAAACACTTTTTGCACTTGTGATAGTGTTGAAAAACCACTTTTCGCACTTGTGTTAGTGTTGAAAAACCACTTTTCGCACTTGTGTTAGTGCAGGAAACCACTTTTGCACTTGTATTAGTGTGGAAAAACCACTTTTCGCACTTGTGTTAGTGTTGAAAAACCAATTTTCGCACTTGTGTTAGTGTTGAAAACCCACTTTTCGAACTTGTGTTAGTGTTGAAAAACCACTTTTCGCACTTGTGTTAGTGCAGGAAACCACTTTTGCACTTGTATTAGTGTGGAAAAACCACTTTTCGCACTTGTGTTAGTGTTGAAAAACCAATTTTCGCACTTGTGTTAGTGTTGAAAACCCACTTTTCGAACTTGTGTTAGTGTTGAAAATCCACTTTTCCCACTTGGGTTGGTGCAGGAAACCACTTTTGCACTTGTATTAGTGTGGAAAAAACACTTTTTGCACTTGTGATAGTGTTGAAAAACCACTTTTCGCACTTGTGTTAGTGTTGAAAAACCACTTTTCGCACTTGTGTTGGTGCAGGAAACCACTTTTGCACTTGTATTAGTGTGGAAAAAACACTTTTTGCACTTGTGATAGTGTTGAAAAACCACTTTTCGCACTTGTGTTAGTGTTGAAAAACCACTTTTCACACTTGTGTTGGTGCAGGAAACACTTTTGCACTTGTATTAGTGTGGAAAAACCACTTTTCGCACTTGTGTTATTGTTGAAAACCCACTTTTCGCACTTGTGTTAGTGTTGAAAAACCACTTTTCGCACTTGTGTTAGTGAAGGAAACCACTTTTCGCACTTGTGTTAGTGTTGAAAACCCACTTTTCGCACTTGTGTTAGTGTTGAAAATCCACTTTTCGCACTTGTGTTGGTGCAGGAAACCACTTTTGCACTTGTATTAGTGTGGAAAAAACACTTTTTGCACTTGTGATAGTGTTGAAAAACCACTTTTCGCACTTGTGTTAGTGTTGAAAAACCACTTTTCGCACTTGTGTTAGTGCAGGAAACCACTTTTGCACTTGTATTAGTGTGGAAAAAACACTTTTTGCACTTGTGATAGTGTTGAAAAACCACTTTTCGCACTTGTGTTAGTGTTGAAAAACCACTTTTCGCACTTGTGTTGGTGCAGGAAACCACTTTTGCACTTGTGATAGTGTTGAAAAACCACTTTTCGCACTTGTGTTAGTGTTGAAAAACCACTTTTCGCACTTGTGTTGGTGCAGGAAACCACTTTTGCACTTGTATTAATGTGGAAAAAACACTTTTTGCACTTGTGATAGTGTTGAAAAACCACTTTTCGCACTTGTGTTAGTGTTGAAAAACCACTTTTTGCACTTGTGTTGGTGCAGGAAACCACCTTTGCACTTGTATTAGTGTGGAAAAAACACTTTTTGCACTTGTGATAGTGTTGAAAAACCACTTTTCGCACTTGTGTTAGTGTTGAAAAACCACTTTTCGCGCTTGTGTTTGTGCAGGAAACCACTTTTGCACTTGTATTAGTGTGGAAAAACCACTTTTCGCAACTGTGTTAGTGTTGAAAAACCACTTTTCGCACTTGTGTTTGTGCAGGAAACCACCTTTGCACTTGTATTAGTGTGGAAAAAACACTTTTTGCACTTGTGATAGTGTTGAAAAACCACTTTTCGCACTTGTGTTAGTGTTGAAAAACCACTTTTCGCACCTGTGTTGGTGCAGGAAACCACTTTTGCACTTGTATTAGTGTGGAAAAACCACTTTTCGCACTTGTGTTAGTGTTGAAAAACCACTTTTCGCACTTGTGTTAGTGTTGAAAAACCACTTTTCGCACTTGTGTTAGTGCAGGAAACCACTTTTGCACTTGTATTAGTGTGGAAAAACCACTTTTCGCACTTGTGTTAGTGTTGAAAAACCAATTTTCGCACTTGTGTTAGTGTTGAAAACCCACTTTTCGAACTTGTGTTAGTGTTGAAAATCCACTTTTCCCACTTGGGTTGGTGCAGGAAACCACTTTTGCACTTGTATTAGTGTGGAAAAAACACTTTTTGCACTTGTGATAGTGTTGAAAAACCACTTTTCGCACTTGTGTTAGTGTTGAAAAACCACTTTTCGCACTTGTGTTGGTGCAGGAAACCACTTTTGCACTTGTATTAGTGTGGAAAAAACACTTTTTGCACTTGTGATAGTGTTGAAAAACCACTTTTCGCACTTGTGTTAGTGTTGAAAAACCACTTTTCACACTTGTGTTGGTGCAGGAAACCACTTTTGCACTTGTATTAGTGTGGAAAAACCACTTTTCGCACTTGTGTTATTGTTGAAAACCCACTTTTCGCACTTGTGTTAGTGTTGAAAAACCACTTTTCGCACTTGTGTTAGTGAAGGAAACCACTTTTCGCACTTGTGTTAGTGTTGAAAATCCACTTTTCGCACTTGTGTTAGTGTTGAAAATCCACTTTTCGCACTTGTGTTGGTGCAGGAAACCACTTTTGCACTTGTATTAGTGTGGAAAAAACACTTTTTGCACTTGTGATAGTGTTGAAAAACCACTTTTCGCACTTGTGTTAGTGTTGAAAAACCACTTTTCGCACTTGTGTTAGTGCAGGAAACCACTTTTGCACTTGTATTAGTGTGGAAAAAACACTTTTTGCACTTGTGATAGTGTTGAAAAACCACTTTTCGCACTTGTGTTAGTGTTGAAAAACCACTTTTCGCACTTGTGTTGGTGCAGGAAACCACTTTTGCACTTGTGATAGTGTTGAAAAACCACTTTTCGCACTTGTGTTAGTGTTGAAAAACCACTTTTCGCACTTGTGTTGGTGCAGGAAACCACTTTTGCACTTGTATTAGTGTGGAAAAAAAACACTTTTTGCACTTGTGATAGTGTTGAAAAACCACTTTTCGCATTTGTGTTAGTGTTCAAAAACCACTTTTCGCACCTGTGTTGGTGCAGGAAACCACTTTTGCACTTGTATTAGTGTGGGAAAACCACTTTTCGCACTTGTGTTAGTGTTGAAAAACCAATTTTCGCACTTGTGTTAGTGTTGAAAACCCACTTTTCGCACTTGTGTTAGTGTTGAAAATCCACTTTTCCCACTTGGGTTGGTGCAGGAAACCACTTTTGCACTTGTATTAGTGTGGAAAAAACACTTTTTGCACTTGTGATAGTGTTGAAAAACCACTTTTCGCACTTGTGTTAGTGTTGAAAAACCACTTTTCGCACTTGTGTTGGTGCAGGAAACCACTTTTGCACTTGTATTAGTGTGGAAAAAACACTTTTTGCACTTGTGATAGTGTTGAAAAACCACTATTCGCACTTGTGTTGGTGCAGGAAACCACTTTTGCACTTGTATTAGTGTGGAAAAACCACTTTTCGCACTTGTGTTAGTGTTGAAAACCCACTTTTCGCACTTGTGTTCGTGTTGAAAAACCACTTTTCGCACTTGTGTTAGTGAAGGAAACCACTTTTCTCACTTGTGTTAGTGTTGAAAACCCACTTTTCGCACTTGTGTTAGTGTTGAAAATCCACTTTTCGCACTTGTGTTGGTGCAGGAAACCACTTTTGCACTTGTATTAGTGTGGAAAAAACACTTTTTGCACTTGTGATAGTGTTGAAAAACCACTTTTCGCACTTGTGTTAGTGTTGAAAAACCACTTTTCGCACTTGTGTTAGTGCAGGAAACCACTATTGCACTTGTATTAGTGTGGCAAAAACACTTTTTGCACTTGTGATAGTGTTGAAAAACCACTTTTCGCACTTGTGTTAGTGTTGAAAAACCACTTTTCGCACTTGTGTTGGTGCAGGAAACCACTTTTGCACTTGCGATAGTGTTGAAAAACCACTTTTCGCACTTGTGTTAGTGTTGAAAACCCACTTTTCGCACTTGTGTTGGTGTTGAAAATCCACTTTTCCCACTTGTGTTGGTGCAGGAAACCACTTTTGCACTTGTATTAGTGTGGAAAAAACACTTTTTGCACTTGTGATAGTGTTGAAAAACCACTTTTCGCACTTGTGTTAGTGTTGAAAAACCACTTTTTGCACTTGTGTTGGTGCAGGAAACCACCTTTGCACTTGTACTAGTGTGGAAAAAACACTTTTTGCACTTGTGATAGTGTTGAAAAACCACTTTTCGCACTTGTGTTAGTGTTGAAAAACCACTTTTCGCACTTGTGTTTGTGCAGGAAACCACTTTTGCACTTGTATTAGTGTGGAAAACCACTTTTCGCAACTGTGTTAGTGTTGAAAAACCACTTTTTGCACTTGTGTTAGTGTTCAAAAACCACTTTTCGCACTTGTGTTAGTGAAGGAAACCACTTTTCGCACTTGTGTTAGTGTTGAAAACCCACTTTTCGCACTTGTGTTAGTGTTGAAAATCCACTTTTCCCACTTGTGTTGGTACAGGAAACCACTTTTGCACTTGTATTACTGTGGAAAAATCACTTTTTGCACTTGTGATAGTGTTGAAAAACCACTTTTCGCACTTGTGATAGTGTTGAAAAACCACTTTTCGCACTTGTGTTAGTGTTGAAAAACCACTTTTAGCACTTGTGTTAGTGCAGGAAACCACTATTGCACTTGTATTAGTGTGGCAAAAACACTTTTTGCACTTGTGATAGTGTTGAAAAACCACTTTTCGCACTTGTGTTAGTGTTGAAAAACCACTTTTCGCACTTGTGTTGGTGCAGGAAACCACTTTTGCACTTGCGATAGTGTTGAAAAACCACTTTTCGCACTTGTGTTAGTGTTGAAAACCCACTTTTCGCACTTGTGTTGGTGTTGAAAATCCACTTTTCCCACTTGTGTTGGTGCAGGAAACCACTTTTGCACTTGTATTAGTGTGGAAAAAACACTTTTTGCACTTGTGATAGTGTTGAAAAACCACTTTTCGCACTTGTGTTAGTGTTGAAAAACCACTTTTCGCACTTGTGTTGGTGCAGGAAACCACTTTTGCACTTGTATTAGTGTGGAAAAAACACTTTTCGCACTTGTGTTAGTGTTGAAAACCCACTTTTCGCACTTGTGTTAGTGTTGAAAATCCACTTTTCCCACTTGTGTTGGTGCAGGAAACCACTTTTGCACTTGTATTAGTGTGGAAAAAACACTTTTTGCACTTATGATAGTGTTGAAAAATCCACTTTTCGCACTTGTGTTAATGTTGAAAAACCACTTTTTGCACTTGTGTTGGTGTAGGAAACCACCTTTGCACTTGTATTAGTGTGGAAAAAACACTTTTTGCACTTGTGATAGTGTTGAAAAACCACTTTTCGCACTTGTGTTAGTGTTGAAAAACCACTTTTCGCACTTGTGTTTGTGCAGGAAACCACTTTTGCACTTGTATTAGTGTGGAAAAACCACTTTTCGCAACTGTGTTAGTGTTGAAAAACCACTTTTTGCACTTGTGTTAGTGTTCAAAAACCACTTTTCGCACTTGTGTTAGTGAAGGAAACCACTTTTCGCACTTGTGTTAGTGTTGAAAACCCACTTTTCGCACTTGTGTTAGTGTTGAAAATCCACTTTTCCCACTTGTGTTGGTGCAGGAAACCACCTTTGCACTTGTATTAGTGTGGAAAAAACACTTTTTGCACTTGTGATAGTGTTGAAAAACCACTTTTCGCACTTGTGTTAGTGTTGAAAAACCACTTTTCGCGCTTGTGTTTGTGCAGGAAACCACTTTTGCACTTGTATTAGTGTGGAAAAACCACTTTTCGCAACTGTGTTAGTGTTGAAAAACCACTTTTCGCACTTGTGTTTGTGCAGGAAACCACCTTTGCACTTGTATTAGTGTGGAAAAAACACTTTTTGCACTTGTGATAGTGTTGAAAAACCACTTTTCGCACTTGTGTTAGTGTTGAAAAACCACTTTTCGCACCTGTGTTGGTGCAGGAAACCACTTTTGCACTTGTATTAGTGTGGAAAAACCACTTTTCGCACTTGTGTTAGTGTTGAAAAACCACTTTTCGCACTTGTGTTAGTGTTGAAAAACCACTTTTCGCACTTGTGTTAGTGCAGGAAACCACTTTTGCACTTGTATTAGTGTGGAAAAACCACTTTTCGCACTTGTGTTAGTGTTGAAAAACCAATTTTCGCACTTGTGTTAGTGTTGAAAACCCACTTTTCGAACTTGTGTTAGTGTTGAAAATCCACTTTTCCCACTTGGGTTGGTGCAGGAAACCACTTTTGCACTTGTATTAGTGTGGAAAAAACACTTTTTGCACTTGTGATAGTGTTGAAAAACCACTTTTCGCACTTGTGTTAGTGTTGAAAAACCACTTTTCGCACTTGTGTTGGTGCAGGAAACCACTTTTGCACTTGTATTAGTGTGGAAAAAACACTTTTTGCACTTGTGATAGTGTTGAAAAACCACTTTTCGCACTTGTGTTAGTGTTGAAAAACCACTTTTCACACTTGTGTTGGTGCAGGAAACCACTTTTGCACTTGTATTAGTGTGGAAAAACCACTTTTCGCACTTGTGTTATTGTTGAAAACCCACTTTTCGCACTTGTGTTAGTGTTGAAAAACCACTTTTCGCACTTGTGTTAGTGAAGGAAACCACTTTTCGCACTTGTGTTAGTGTTGAAAAACCACTTTTCGCACTTGTGTTGGTGCAGGAAACCACTTTTGCACTTGTATTAGTGTGGAAAAAACACTTTTTGCACTTGTGATAGTGTTGAAAAACCACTTTTCGCACTTGTGTTAGTGTTGAAAAACCACTTTTCGCACTTGTGATAGTGTTGAAAAACCACTTTTCGCACTTGTGTTAGTGTTGAAAAACCACTTTTTGCACTTGTGTTGGTGCAGGAAACCACTTTTGCACTTGTATTAGTGTGGAAAAAACACTTTTTGCACTTGTGATAGTGTTGAAAAACCACTTTTCGCACTTGTGTTAGTGTTGAAAAACCACTTTTCACACTTGTGTTGGTGCAGGAAACCACTTTTGCACTTGTATTAGTGTGGAAAAACCACTTTTCGCACTTGTGTTATTGTTGAAAACCCACTTTTCGCACTTGTGTTAGTGTTGAAAAACCACTTTTCGCACTTGTGTTAGTGCAGGAAACCACTTTTCGCACTTGTGTTAGTGTTGAAAATCCACTTTTCGCACTTGTGTTGGTGCAGGAAACCACTTTTGCACTTGTATTAGTGTGGAAAAAACACTTTTTGCACTTGTGATAGTGTTGAAAAACCACTTTTCGCACTTGTGTTAGTGTTGAAAAACCACTTTTTGCACTTGTGTTGGTGCAGGAAACCACCTTTGCACTTGTATTAGTGTGGAAAAAACACTTTTTGCACTTGTGATAGTGTTGAAAAACCACTTTTCGCACTTGTGTTAGTGTTGAAAAACCACTTTTCACACTTGTGTTAGTGAAGGAAACCACTTTTCGCACTTGTGTTAGTGTTGAAAATCCACTTTTCGCACTTGTGTTAGTGTTGAAAATCCACTTTTCGCACTTGTGTTGGTGCAGGAAACCACTTTTGCACTTGTATTAGTGTGGAAAAAACACTTTTTGCACTTGTGATAGTGTTGAAAAACCACTTTTCGCACTTGTGTTAGTGTTGAAAAACCACTTTTCGCACTTGTGTTAGTGCAGGAAACCACTTTTGCACATGTATTAGTGTGGAAAAAACACTTTTTGCACTTGTGATAGTGTTGAAAAACCACTTTTCGCACTTGTGTTAGTGTTGAAAACCCACTTTTCGAACTTGTGTTAGTGTTGAAAATCCACTTTTCCCACTTGGGTTGGTGCAGGAAACCACTTTTGCACTTGTATTAGTGTGGAAAAAACACTTTTTGCACTTGTGATAGTGTTGAAAAACCACTTTTCGCACTTGTGTTAGTGTTGAAAAACCACTTTTCGCACTTGTGTTGGTGCAGGAAACCACTTTTGCACTTGTATTAGTGTGGAAAAAACACTTTTTGCACTTGTGATAGTGTTGAAAAACCACTTTTCGCACTTGTGTTAGTGTTGAAAAACCACTTTTCACACTTGTGTTGGTGCAGGAAACCACTTTTGCACTTGTATTAGTGTGGAAAAACCACTTTTCGCACTTGTGTTATTGTTGAAAACCCACTTTTCGCACTTGTGTTAGTGTTGAAAAACCACTTTTCGCACTTGTGTTAGTGAAGGAAACCACTTTTCGCACTTGTGTTAGTGTTGAAAACCCACTTTTCGCACTTGTGTTAGTGTTGAAAATCCACTTTTCGCACTTGTGTTGGTGCCGGAAACCACTTTTGCACTTGTATTAGTGTGGAAAAAACACTTTTTGCACTTGTGATAGTGTTGAAAAACCACTTTTCGCACTTGTGTTAGTGTTGAAAAACCACTTTTCGCACTTGTGTTAGTGCAGGAAACCACTTTTGCACTTGTATTAGTGTGGAAAAAACACTTTTTGCACTTGTGATAGTGTTGAAAAACCACTTTTCGCACTTGTGTTAGTGTTGAAAAACCACTTTTCGCACTTGTGTTGGTGCAGGAAACCACTTTTGCACTTGTGATAGTGTTGAAAAACCACTTTTCGCACTTGTGTTAGTGTTGAAAAACCACTTTTCGCACTTGTGTTGGTGCAGGAAACCACTTTTGCACTTGTATTAGTGTGGAAAAAACACTTTTTGCACTTGTGATAGTGTTGAAAAACCACTTTTCGCACTTGTGTTAGTGTTGAAAAACCACTTTTCGCACTTGTGATAGTGTTGAAAAACCACTTTTCGCACTTGTGTTAGTGTTGAAAAACCACTTTTCGCACTTGTGTTGGTGCAGGAAACCACTTTTGCACTTGTATTAGTGTGGAAAAAACACTTTTTGCACTTGTGATAGTGTTGAAAAACCACTTTTCGCACTTGTGTTAGTGTTGAAAAACCACTTTTCACACTTGTGTTGGTGCAGGAAACCACTTTTGCACTTGTATTAGTGTGGAAAAACCACTTTTCGCACTTGTGTTATTGTTGAAAACCCACTTTTCGCACTTGTGTTAGTGTTGAAAAACCACTTTTCGCACTTGTGTTAGTGAAGGAAACCACTTTTCGCACTTGTGTTAGTGTTGAAAACCCACTTTTCGCACTTGTGTTAGTGCAGGAAACCACTTTTCGCACTTGTGTTAGTGTTGAAAATCCACTTTTCGCACTTGTGTTGGTGCAGGAAACCACTTTTGCACTTGTATTAGTGTGGAAAAAACACTTTTTGCACTTGTGATAGTGTTGAAAAACCACTTTTCGCACTTGTGTTAGTGTTGAAAAACCACTTTTTGCACTTGTGTTGGTGCAGGAAACCACCTTTGCACTTGTATTAGTGTGGAAAAAACACTTTTTGCACTTGTGATAGTGTTGAAAAACCACTTTTCGCACTTGTGTTAGTGTTGAAAAACCACTTTTCACACTTGTGTTAGTGAAGGAAACCACTTTTCGCACTTGTGTTAGTGTTGAAAATCCACTTTTCGCACTTGTGTTAGTGTTGAAAATCCACTTTTCGCACTTGTGTTGGTGCAGGAAACCACTTTTGCACTTGTATTAGTGTGGAAAAAACACTTTTTGCACTTGTGATAGTGTTGAAAAACCACTTTTCGCACTTGTGTTAGTGTTGAAAAACCACTTTTCGCACTTGTGTTAGTGCAGGAAACCACTTTTGCACATGTATTAGTGTGGAAAAAACACTTTTTGCACTTGTGATAGTGTTGAAAAACCACTTTTCGCACTTGTGTTAGTGTTGAAAACCCACTTTTCGAACTTGTGTTAGTGTTGAAAATCCACTTTTCCCACTTGGGTTGGTGCAGGAAACCACTTTTGCACTTGTATTAGTGTGGAAAAAACACTTTTTGCACTTGTGATAGTGTTGAAAAACCAATTTTCGCACTTGTGTTAGTGTTGAAAAACCACTTTTCGCACTTGTGTTGGTGCAGGAAACCACTTTTGCACTTGTATTAGTGTGGAAAAACCACTTTTCGCACTTGTGTTATTGTTGAAAACCCACTTTTCGCACTTGTGTTAGTGTTGAAAAACCACTTTTCGCACTTGTGTTAGTGAAGGAAACCACTTTTCGCACTTGTGTTAGTGTTGAAAACCCACTTTTCGCACTTGTGTTAGTGTTGAAAATCCACTTTTCGCACTTGTGTTGGTGCAGGAAACCACTTTTGCACTTGTATTAGTGTGGAAAAAACACTTTTTGCACTTGTGATAGTGTTGAAAAACCACTTTTCGCACTTGTGTTAGTGTTGAAAAACCACTTTTCGCACTTGTGTTAGTGCAGGAAACCACTTTTGCACTTGTATTAGTGTGGAAAAAACACTTTTTGCACTTGTGATAGTGTTGAAAAACCACTTTTCGCACTTGTGTTAGTGTTGAAAAATCACTTTTCGCACTTGTGTTGGTGCAGGAACCACTTTTGCACTTGTGATAGTGTTGAAAAACCACTTTTCGCACTTGTGTTAGTGTTGAAAAACCACTTTTCGCACTTGTGTTGGTGCAGGAAACCACTTTTGCACTTGTATTAGTGTGGAAAAAACACTTTTTGCACTTGTGATAGTGTTGAAAAACCACTTTTCGCACTTGTGTTAGTGTTGAAAAACCACTTTTTGCACTTGTGTTGGTGCAGGAAACCACCTTTGCACTTGTATTAGTGTGGAAAAAACACTTTTTGCACTTGTGATAGTGTTGAAAAAACCACTTTTCGCACTTGTGTTAGTGTTGAAAAAACCACTTTTCGCGCTTGTGTTTGTGCAGGAAACCACTTTTGCACTTGTATTAGTGTGGAAAAACCACTTTTCGCAACTGTGTTAGTGTTGAAAAACCACTTTTCGCACTTGTGTTTGTGCAGGAAACCACCTTTGCACTTGTATTAGTGTGGAAAAAACAATTTTTGCACTTGTGATAGTGTTGAAAAACCACTTTTCGCACTTGTGTTAGTGTTGAAAAACCACTTTTCGCACCTGTGTTGGTGCAGGAAACCACTTTTGCACTTGTATTAGTGTGGAAAAACCACTTTTCGCACTTGTGTTAGTGTTGAAAAACCACTTTTCGCACTTGTGTTAGTGTTGAAAAACCACTTTTCGCACTTGTGTTAGTGTTGAAAACCACTTTTCGCACCTGTGTTGGTGCAGGAAACCACTTTTGCACTTGTGATAGTGTTGAAAAACCACTTTTCGCACTTGTGTTAGTGTTGAAAAACCACTTTTCGCACCTGTGTTGGTGCAGGAAACCACTTTTGCACTTGTATTAGTGTGGAAAAACCACTTTTCGCACTTGTGTTAGTGTTGAAAAACCAATTTTCGCACTTGTGTTAGTGTTGAAAACCCACTTTTCGAACTTGTGTTAGTGTTGAAAATCCACTTTTCCCACTTGGGTTGGTGCAGGAAACCACTTTTGCACTTGTATTAGTGTGGAAAAAACACTTTTTGCACTTGTGATAGTGTTGAAAAACCACTTTTCGCACTTGTGTTAGTGTTGAAAAACCACTTTTCGCACTTGTGTTGGTGCAGGAAACCACTTTTGCACTTGTATTAGTGTGGAAAAAACACTTTTTGCACTTGTGATAGTGTTGAAAAACCACTTTTCGCACTTGTGTTAGTGTTGAAAAACCACTTTTCACACTTGTGTTGGTGCAGGAAACACTTTTGCACTTGTATTAGTGTGGAAAAACCACTTTTCGCACTTGTGTTATTGTTGAAAACCCACTTTTCGCACTTGTGTTAGTGTTGAAAAACCACTTTTCGCACTTGTGTTAGTGAAGGAAACCACTTTTCGCACTTGTGTTAGTGTTGAAAACCCACTTTTCGCACTTGTGTTAGTGTTGAAAATCCACTTTTCGCACTTGTGTTGGTGCAGGAAACCACTTTTGCACTTGTATTAGTGTGGAAAAAACACTTTTTGCACTTGTGATAGTGTTGAAAAACCACTTTTCGCACTTGTGTTAGTGTTGAAAAACCACTTTTCGCACTTGTGTTAGTGCAGGAAACCACTTTTGCACTTGTATTAGTGTGGAAAAAACACTTTTTGCACTTGTGATAGTGTTGAAAAACCACTTTTCGCACTTGTGTTAGTGTTGAAAAACCACTTTTCGCACTTGTGTTGGTGCAGGAAACCACTTTTGCACTTGTGATAGTGTTGAAAAACCACTTTTCGCACTTGTGTTAGTGTTGAAAAACCACTTTTCGCACTTGTGTTGGTGCAGGAAACCACTTTTGCACTTGTATTAATGTGGAAAAAACACTTTTTGCACTTGTGATAGTGTTGAAAAACCACTTTTCGCACTTGTGTTAGTGTTGAAAAACCACTTTTTGCACTTGTGTTGGTGCAGGAAACCACCTTTGCACTTGTATTAGTGTGGAAAAAACACTTTTTGCACTTGTGATAGTGTTGAAAAACCACTTTTCGCACTTGTGTTAGTGTTGAAAAACCACTTTTCGCGCTTGTGTTTGTGCAGGAAACCACTTTTGCACTTGTATTAGTGTGGAAAAACCACTTTTCGCAACTGTGTTAGTGTTGAAAAACCACTTTTCGCACTTGTGTTTGTGCAGGAAACCACCTTTGCACTTGTATTAGTGTGGAAAAAACACTTTTTGCACTTGTGATAGTGTTGAAAAACCACTTTTCGCACTTGTGTTAGTGTTGAAAAACCACTTTTCGCACCTGTGTTGGTGCAGGAAACCACTTTTGCACTTGTATTAGTGTGGAAAAACCACTTTTCGCACTTGTGTTAGTGTTGAAAAACCACTTTTCGCACTTGTGTTAGTGTTGAAAAACCACTTTTCGCACTTGTGTTAGTGCAGGAAACCACTTTTGCACTTGTATTAGTGTGGAAAAACCACTTTTCGCACTTGTGTTAGTGTTGAAAAACCAATTTTCGCACTTGTGTTAGTGTTGAAAACCCACTTTTCGAACTTGTGTTAGTGTTGAAAATCCACTTTTCCCACTTGGGTTGGTGCAGGAAACCACTTTTGCACTTGTATTAGTGTGGAAAAAACACTTTTTGCACTTGTGATAGTGTTGAAAAACCACTTTTCGCACTTGTGTTAGTGTTGAAAAACCACTTTTCGCACTTGTGTTGGTGCAGGAAACCACTTTTGCACTTGTATTAGTGTGGAAAAAACACTTTTTGCACTTGTGATAGTGTTGAAAAACCACTTTTCGCACTTGTGTTAGTGTTGAAAAACCACTTTTCACACTTGTGTTGGTGCAGGAAACCACTTTTGCACTTGTATTAGTGTGGAAAAACCACTTTTCGCACTTGTGTTATTGTTGAAAACCCACTTTTCGCACTTGTGTTAGTGTTGAAAAACCACTTTTCGCACTTGTGTTAGTGAAGGAAACCACTTTTCGCACTTGTGTTAGTGTTGAAAATCCAATTTTCGCACTTGTGTTAGTGTTGAAAATCCACTTTTCGCACTTGTGTTGGTGCAGGAAACCACTTTTGCACTTGTATTAGTGTGGAAAAAACACTTTTTGCACTTGTGATAGTGTTGAAAAACCACTTTTCGCACTTGTGTTAGTGTTGAAAAACCACTTTTCGCACTTGTGTTAGTGCAGGAAACCACTTTTGCACATATATTTGTGTGGAAAAAACACTTTTTGCACTTGTGATAGTGTTGAAAAACCACTTTTCGCACTTGTGTTAGTGTTGAAAAACCACTTTTCGCACTTGTGTTGGTGCAGGAAACCACTTTTTCACTTGTGATAGTGTTGAAAAACCACTTTTCGCACTTGTGTTAGTGTTGAAAAACCACTTTTCGCACTTGTGTTGGTGCAGGAAACCACTTTTGCACTTGTATTAGTGTGGAAAAAAAACACTTTTTGCACTTGTGATAGTGTTGAAAAACCACTTTTCGCACTTGTGTTAGTGTTGAAAAACCACTTTTCGCACTTGTGTTAGTGCAGGAAACCACTTTTGCACTTGTATTAGTGTGGAAAAACCACTTTTCGCACTTGTGTTAGTGTTGAAAAACCAATTTTCGCACTTGTGTTAGTGTTGAAAACCCACTTTTCGAACTTGTGTTAGTGTTGAAAAACCACTTTTCGCACTTGTGTTAGTGCAGGAAACCACTTTTGCACTTGTATTAGTGTGGAAAAACCACTTTTCGCACTTGTGTTAGTGTTGAAAAACCAATTTTCGCACTTGTGTTAGTGTTGAAAACCCACTTTTCGAACTTGTGTTAGTGTTGAAAATCCACTTTTCCCACTTGGGTTGGTGCAGGAAACCACTTTTGCACTTGTATTAGTGTGGAAAAAACACTTTTTGCACTTGTGATAGTGTTGAAAAACCACTTTTCGCACTTGTGTTAGTGTTGAAAAACCACTTTTCGCACTTGTGTTGGTGCAGGAAACCACTTTTGCACTTGTATTAGTGTGGAAAAAACACTTTTTGCACTTGTGATAGTGTTGAAAAACCACTTTTCGCACTTGTGTTAGTGTTGAAAAACTACTTTTCACACTTGTGTTGGTGCAGGAAACACTTTTGCACTTGTATTAGTGTGGAAAAACCACTTTTCGCACTTGTGTTATTGTTGAAAACCCACTTTTCGCACTTGTGTTAGTGTTGAAAAACCACTTTTCGCACTTGTGTTAGTGAAGGAAACCACTTTTCGCACTTGTGTTAGTGTTGAAAACCCACTTTTCGCACTTGTGTTAGTGTTGAAAATCCACTTTTCGCACTTGTGTTGGTGCAGGAAACCACTTTTGCACTTGTATTAGTGTGGAAAAAACACTTTTTGCACTTGTGATAGTGTTGAAAAACCACTTTTCGCACTTGTGTTAGTGTTGAAAAACCACTTTTCGCACTTGTGTTAGTGCAGGAAACCACTTTTGCACTTGTATTAGTGTGGAAAAAACACTTTTTGCACTTGTGATAGTGTTGAAAAACCACTTTTCGCACTTGTGTTAGTGTTGAAAAACCACTTTTCGCACTTGTGTTGGTGCAGGAAACCACTTTTGCACTTGTGATAGTGTTGAAAAACCACTTTTCGCACTTGTGTTAGTGTTGAAAAACCACTTTTCGCACTTGTGTTGGTGCAGGAAACCACTTTTGCACTTGTATTAATGTGGAAAAAACACTTTTTGCACTTGTGATAGTGTTGAAAAACCACTTTTCGCACTTGTGTTAGTGTTGAAAAACCACTTTTTGCACTTGTGTTGGTGCAGGAAACCACCTTTGCACTTGTATTAGTGTGGAAAAAACACTTTTTGCACTTGTGATAGTGTTGAAAAACCACTTTTCGCACTTGTGTTAGTGTTGAAAAACCACTTTTCGCGCTTGTGTTTGTGCAGGAAACCACTTTTGCACTTGTATTAGTGTGGAAAAACCACTTTTCGCAACTGTGTTAGTGTTGAAAAACCACTTTTCGCACTTGTGTTTGTGCAGGAAACCACCTTTGCACTTGTATTAGTGTGGAAAAAACACTTTTTGCACTTGTGATAGTGTTGAAAAACCACTTTTCGCACTTGTGTTAGTGTTGAAAAACCACTTTTCGCACCTGTGTTGGTGCAGGAAACCACTTTTGCACTTGTATTAGTGTGGAAAAACCACTTTTCGCACTTGTGTTAGTGTTGAAAAACCACTTTTCGCACTTGTGTTAGTGTTGAAAAACCACTTTTCGCACTTGTGTTAGTGCAGGAAACCACTTTTGCACTTGTATTAGTGTGGAAAAACCACTTTTCGCACTTGTGTTAGTGTTGAAAAACCAATTTTCGCACTTGTGTTAGTGTTGAAAACCCACTTTTCGAACTTGTGTTAGTGTTGAAAATCCACTTTTCCCACTTGGGTTGGTGCAGGAAACCACTTTTGCACTTGTATTAGTGTGGAAAAAACACTTTTTGCACTTGTGATAGTGTTGAAAAACCACTTTTCGCACTTGTGTTAGTGTTGAAAAACCACTTTTCGCACTTGTGTTGGTGCAGGAAACCACTTTTGCACTTGTATTAGTGTGGAAAAAACACTTTTTGCACTTGTGATAGTGTTGAAAAACCACTTTTCGCACTTGTGTTAGTGTTGAAAAACCACTTTTCACACTTGTGTTGGTGCAGGAAACCACTTTTGCACTTGTATTAGTGTGGAAAAACCACTTTTCGCACTTGTGTTATTGTTGAAAACCCACTTTTCGCACTTGTGTTAGTGTTGAAAAACCACTTTTCGCACTTGTGTTAGTGAAGGAAACCACTTTTCGCACTTGTGTTAGTGTTGAAAATCCACTTTTCGCACTTGTGTTAGTGTTGAAAATCCACTTTTCGCACTTGTGTTGGTGCAGGAAACCACTTTTGCACTTGTATTAGTGTGGAAAAAACACTTTTTGCACTTGTGATAGTGTTGAAAAACCACTTTTCGCACTTGTGTTAGTGTTGAAAAACCACTTTTCGCACTTGTGTTAGTGCAGGAAACCACTTTTGCACTTGTATTAGTGTGGAAAAAACACTTTTTGCACTTGTGATAGTGTTGAAAAACCACTTTTCGCACTTGTGTTAGTGTTGAAAAACCACTTTTCGCACTTGTGTTGGTGCAGGAAACCACTTTTGCACTTGTGATAGTGTTGAAAAACCACTTTTCGCACTTGTGTTAGTGTTGAAAAACCACTTTTCGCACTTGTGTTGGTGCAGGAAACCACTTTTGCACTTGTATTAGTGTGGAAAAAAAACACTTTTTGCACTTGTGATAGTGTTGAAAAACCACTTTTCGCATTTGTGTTAGTGTTCAAAAACCACTTTTCGCACCTGTGTTGGTGCAGGAAACCACTTTTGCACTTGTATTAGTGTGGGAAAACCACTTTTCGCACTTGTGTTAGTGTTGAAAAACCAATTTTCGCACTTGTGTTAGTGTTGAAAACCCACTTTTCGCACTTGTGTTAGTGTTGAAAATCCACTTTTCCCACTTGGGTTGGTGCAGGAAACCACTTTTGCACTTGTATTAGTGTGGAAAAAACACTTTTTGCACTTGTGATAGTGTTGAAAAACCACTTTTCGCACTTGTGTTAGTGTTGAAAAACCACTTTTCGCACTTGTGTTGGTGCAGGAAACCACTTTTGCACTTGTATTAGTGTGGAAAAAACACTTTTTGCACTTGTGATAGTGTTGAAAAACCACTATTCGCACTTGTGTTGGTGCAGGAAACCACTTTTGCACTTGTATTAGTGTGGAAAAACCACTTTTCGCACTTGTGTTAGTGTTGAAAACCCACTTTTCGCACTTGTGTTCGTGTTGAAAAACCACTTTTCGCACTTGTGTTAGTGAAGGAAACCACTTTTCTCACTTGTGTTAGTGTTGAAAACCCACTTTTCGCACTTGTGTTAGTGTTGAAAATCCACTTTTCGCACTTGTGTTGGTGCAGGAAACCACTTTTGCACTTGTATTAGTGTGGAAAAAACACTTTTTGCACTTGTGATAGTGTTGAAAAACCACTTTTCGCACTTGTGTTAGTGTTGAAAAACCACTTTTCGCACTTGTGTTAGTGCAGGAAACCACTATTGCACTTGTATTAGTGTGGCAAAAACACTTTTTGCACTTGTGATAGTGTTGAAAAACCACTTTTCGCACTTGTGTTAGTGTTGAAAAACCACTTTTCGCACTTGTGTTGGTGCAGGAAACCACTTTTGCACTTGCGATAGTGTTGAAAAACCACTTTTCGCACTTGTGTTAGTGTTGAAAACCCACTTTTCGCACTTGTGTTGGTGTTGAAAATCCACTTTTCCCACTTGTGTTGGTGCAGGAAACCACTTTTGCACTTGTATTAGTGTGGAAAAAACACTTTTTGCACTTGTGATAGTGTTGAAAAACCACTTTTCGCACTTGTGTTAGTGTTGAAAAACCACTTTTTGCACTTGTGTTGGTGCAGGAAACCACCTTTGCACTTGTACTAGTGTGGAAAAAACACTTTTTGCACTTGTGATAGTGTTGAAAAACCACTTTTCGCACTTGTGTTAGTGTTGAAAAACCACTTTTCGCACTTGTGTTTGTGCAGGAAACCACTTTTGCACTTGTATTAGTGTGGAAAACCACTTTTCGCAACTGTGTTAGTGTTGAAAAACCACTTTTTGCACTTGTGTTAGTGTTCAAAAACCACTTTTCGCACTTGTGTTAGTGAAGGAAACCACTTTTCGCACTTGTGTTAGTGTTGAAAACCCACTTTTCGCACTTGTGTTAGTGTTGAAAATCCACTTTTCCCACTTGTGTTGGTACAGGAAACCACTTTTGCACTTGTATTACTGTGGAAAAATCACTTTTTGCACTTGTGATAGTGTTGAAAAACCACTTTTCGCACTTGTGATAGTGTTGAAAAACCACTTTTCGCACTTGTGTTAGTGTTGAAAAACCACTTTTAGCACTTGTGTTAGTGCAGGAAACCACTATTGCACTTGTATTAGTGTGGCAAAAACACTTTTTGCACTTGTGATAGTGTTGAAAAACCACTTTTCGCACTTGTGTTAGTGTTGAAAAACCACTTTTCGCACTTGTGTTGGTGCAGGAAACCACTTTTGCACTTGCGATAGTGTTGAAAAACCACTTTTCGCACTTGTGTTAGTGTTGAAAACCCACTTTTCGCACTTGTGTTGGTGTTGAAAATCCACTTTTCCCACTTGTGTTGGTGCAGGAAACCACTTTTGCACTTGTATTAGTGTGGAAAAAACACTTTTTGCACTTGTGATAGTGTTGAAAAACCACTTTTCGCACTTGTGTTAGTGTTGAAAAACCACTTTTTGCACTTGTGTTGGTGCAGGAAACCACCTTTGCACTTGTATTAGTGTGGAAAAAACACTTTTTGCACTTGTGATAGTGTTGAAAAACCACTTTTCGCACTTGTGTTAGTGTTGAAAAACCACTTTTCGCACTTGTGTTTGTGCAGGAAACCACTTTTGCACTTGTATTAGTGTGGAAAACCACTTTTCGCAACTGTGTTAGTGTTGAAAAACCACTTTTTGCACTTGTGTTAGTGTTCAAAAACCACTTTTCGCACTTGTGTTAGTGAAGGAAACCACTTTTCGCACTTGTGTTAGTGTTGAAAACCCACTTTTCGCACTTGTGTTAGTGTTGAAAATCCACTTTTCCCACTTGTGTTGGTACAGGAAACCACTTTTGCACTTGTATTACTGTGGAAAAATCACTTTTTGCACTTGTGATAGTGTTGAAAAACCACTTTTCGCACTTGTGATAGTGTTGAAAAACCACTTTTCGCACTTGTGTTAGTGTTGAAAAACCACTTTTCGCACCTGTGTTGGTGCAGGAAACCACTTTTGCACTTGTATTAGTGTGGAAAAACCACTTTTGCACTTGTATTAGTGTGGAAAAACCACTTTTCGCACTTGTGTTAGTGTTGAAAAACCACTTTTCGCACTTGTGTTAGTGTTGAAAAACCACTTTTCGCACTTGTGTTAGTGCAGGAAACTACTTTTGCACTTGTATTAGTGTGGAAAAACCACTTTTCGCACTTGTGTTAGTGTTGAAAAACCAATTTTCGCACTTGTGTTAGTGTTGAAAACCCACTTTTCGAACTTGTGTTAGTGTTGAAAATCCACTTTTCCCACTTGGGTTGGTGCAGGAAACCACTTTTGCACTTGTATTAGTGTGGAAAAAACACTTTTTGCACTTGTGATAGTGTTGAAAAACCACTTTTCGCACTTGTGTTAGTGTTGAAAAACCACTTTTCGCACTTGTGTTGGTGCAGGAAACCACTTTTGCACTTGTATTAGTGTGGAAAAAACACTTTTTGCACTTGTGATAGTGTTGAAAAACCACTTTTCGCACTTGTGTTAGTGTTGAAAAACCACTTTTCACACTTGTGTTGGTGCAGGAAACCACTTTTGCACTTGTATTAGTGTGGAAAAACCACTTTTCGCACTTGTGTTATTGTTGAAAACCCACATTTCGCACTTGTGTTAGTGTTGAAAAACCACTTTTCGCACTTGTGTTAGTGAAGGAAACCACTTTTCGCACTTGTGTTAGTGTTGAAAACCCACTTTTCGCACTTGTGTTAGTGTTGAAAATCCACTTTTCGCACTTGTGTTGGTGCAGGAAACCACTTTTGCACTTGTATTAGTGTGGAAAAAACACTTTTTGCACTTGTGATAGTGTTGAAAAACCACTTTTCGCACTTGTGTTAGTGTTGAAAAACCACTTTTTGCACTTGTGTTGGTGCAGGAAACCACCTTTGCACTTGTATTAGTGTGGAAAAAACACTTTTTGCACTTGTGATAGTGTTGAAAAACCACTTTTCGCACTTGTGTTAGTGTTGAAAAACCACTTTTCGCGCTTGTGTTTGTGCAGGAAACCACTTTTGCACTTGTATTAGTGTGGAAAAACCACTTTTCGCAACTGTGTTAGTGTTGAAAAACCACTTTTCGCACTTGTGTTTGTGCAGGAAACCACCTTTGCACTTGTATTAGTGTGGAAAAAACACTTTTTGCACTTGTGATAGTGTTGAAAAACCACTTTTCGCACTTGTGTTAGTGTTGAAAAACCACTTTTCGCACCTGTGTTGGTGCAGGAAACCACTTTTGCACTTGTATTAGTGTGGAAAAACCACTTTTCGCACTTGTGTTAGTGTTGAAAAACCACTTTTCGCACTTGTGTTAGTGTTGAAAAACCACTTTTCGCACTTGTGTTAGTGCAGGAAACCACTTTTGCACTTGTATTAGTGTGGAAAAACCACTTTTCGCACTTGTGTTAGTGTTGAAAAACCAATTTTCGCACTTGTGTTAGTGTTGAAAACCCACTTTTCGAACTTGTGTTAGTGTTGAAAATCCACTTTTCCCACTTGGGTTGGTGCAGGAAACCACTTTTGCACTTGTATTAGTGTGGAAAAAACACTTTTTGCACTTGTGATAGTGTTGAAAAACCACTTTTCGCACTTGTGTTAGTGTTGAAAAACCACTTTTCGCACTTGTGTTGGTGCAGGAAACCACTTTTGCACTTGTATTAGTGTGGAAAAAACACTTTTTGCACTTGTGATAGTGTTGAAAAACCACTTTTCGCACTTGTGTTAGTGTTGAAAAACCACTTTTCACACTTGTGTTGGTGCAGGAAACCACTTTTGCACTTGTATTAGTGTGGAAAAACCACTTTTCGCACTTGTGTTATTGTTGAAAACCCACTTTTCGCACTTGTGTTAGTGTTGAAAAACCACTTTTCGCACTTGTGTTAGTGAAGGAAACCACTTTTCGCACTTGTGTTAGTGTTGAAAACCCACTTTTCGCACTTGTGTTAGTGTTGAAAATCCACTTTTCGCACTTGTGTTGGTGCAGGAAACCACTTTTGCACTTGTATTAGTGTGGAAAAAACACTTTTTGCACTTGTGATAGTGTTGAAAAACCACTTTTCGCACTTGTGTTAGTGTTGAAAAACCACTTTTCGCACTTGTGTTAGTGCAGGAAACCACTTTTGCACTTGTATTAGTGTGGAAAAAACACTTTTTGCACTTGTGATAGTGTTGAAAAACCACTTTTCGCACTTGTGTTAGTGTTGAAAAACCACTTTTCGCACTTGTGTTGGTGCAGGAAACCACTTTTGCACTTGTGATAGTGTTGAAAAACCACTTTTCGCACTTGTGTTAGTGTTGAAAAACCACTTTTCGCACTTGTGTTGGTGCAGGAAACCACTTTTGCACTTGTATTAGTGTGGAAAAAACACTTTTTGCACTTGTGATAGTGTTGAAAAACCACTTTTCGCACTAGTGTTAGTGTTGAAAAACCACTTTTTGCACTTGTGTTGGTGCAGGAAACCACCTTTGCACTTGTATTAGTGTGGAAAAAACACTTTTTGCACTTGTGATAGTGTTGAAAAACCACTTTTCGCACTTGTGTTAGTGTTGAAAAACCACTTTTCGCGCTTGTGTTTGTGCAGGAAACCACTTTTGCACTTGTATTAGTGTGGAAAAACCACTTTTCGCAACTGTGTTAGTGTTGAAAAACCACTTTTCGCACTTGTGTTTGTGCAGGAAACCACCTTTGCACTTGTATTAGTGTGGAAAAAACACTTTTTGCACTTGTGATAGTGTTGAAAAACCACTTTACGCACTTGTGTTAGTGTTGAAAAACCACTTTTCGCACCTGTGTTGGTGCAGGAAACCACTTTTGCACTTGTATTAGTGTGGAAAAACCACTTTTCGCACTTGTGTTAGTGTTGAAAAACCACTTTTCGCACTTGTGTTAGTGTTGAAAAACCACTTTTCGCACTTGTGTTAGTGCAGGAAACCACTTTTGCACTTGTATTAGTGTGGAAAAACCACTTTTCGCACTTGTGTTATTGTTGAAAAACCAATTTTCGCACTTGTGTTAGTGTTGAAAACCCACTTTTCGAACTTGTGTTAGTGTTGAAAATCCACTTTTCCCACTTGGGTTGGTGCAGGAAACCACTTTTGCACTTGTATTAGTGTGGAAAAAACACTTTTTGCACTTGTGATAGTGTTGAAAAACCACTTTTCGCACTTGTGTTAGTGTTGAAAAACCACTTTTCGCACTTGCGTTGGTGCAGGAAACCACTTTTGCACTTGTATTAGTGTGGAAAAAACACTTTTTGCACTTGTGATAGTGTTGAAAAACCACTTTTCGCACTTGTGTTAGTGTTGAAAAACCACTTTTCACACTTGTGTTGGTGCAGGAAACCACTTTTGCACTTGTATTAGTGTGGAAAAACCACTTTTCGCACTTGTGTTATTGTTGAAAACCCACTTTTCGCACTTGTGTTAGTGTTGAAAAACCACTTTTCGCACTTGTGTTAGTGAAGGAAACCACTTTTCGCACTTGTGTTAGTGTTGAAAAACCACTTTTCGCACTTGTGTTGGTGCAGGAAACCACTTTTGCACTTGTATTAGTGTGGAAAAAACACTTTTTGCACTTGTGATAGTGTTGAAAAACCACTTTTCGCACTTGTGTTAGTGTTGAAAAACCACTTTTCGCACTTGTGATAGTGTTGAAAAACCACTTTTCGCACTTGTGTTAGTGTTGAAAAACCACTTTTCGCACTTGTGTTGGTGCAGGAAACAACTTTTGCACTTGTATTAGTGTGGAAAAAACACTTTTTGCACTTGTGTTAGTGTTGAAAAACCACTTTTCACACTTGTGTTGGTGCAGGAAACCACTTTTGCACTTGTATTAGTGTGGAAAAACCACTTTTCGCACTTGTGTTATTGTTGAAAACCCACTTTTCGCACTTGTGTTAGTGTTGAAAAACCACTTTTCGCACTTGTGTTAGTGAAGGAAACAACTTTTCGCACTTGTGTTAGTGTTGAAAACCCACTTTTCGCACTTGTGTTAGTGCAGGAAACCACCTTTGCACTTGTATTAGTGTGGAAAAAACACTTTTTGCACTTGTGATAGTGTTGAAAAACCACTTTTCGCACTTGTGTTAGTGTTGAAAAACCACTTTTCGCACCTGTGTTGGTGCAGGAAACCACTTTTGCACTTGTATTAGTGTGGAAAAACCACTTTTCGCACTTGTGTTAGTGTTGAAAAACCACTTTTCGCACTTGTGTTAGTGTTGAAAAACCACTTTTCGCACTTGTGTTAGTGCAGGAAACCACTTTTGCACTTGTATTAGTGTGGAAAAACCACTTTTCGCACTTGTGTTAGTGTTGAAAAACCAATTTTCGCACTTGTGTTAGTGTTGAAAACCCACTTTTCGAACTTGTGTTAGTGTTGAAAATCCACTTTTCCCACTTGGGTTGGTGCAGGAAACCACTTTTGCACTTGTATTAGTGTGGAAAAAACACTTTTTGCACTTGTGATAGTGTTGAAAAACCACTTTTCGCACTTGTGTTAGTGTTGAAAAACCACTTTTCGCACTTGTGTTGGTGCAGGAAACCACTTTTGCACTTGTATTAGTGTGGAAAAAACACTTTTTGCACTTGTGATAGTGTTGAAAAACCACTTTTCGCACTTGTGTTAGTGTTGAAAAACCACTTTTCACACTTGTGTTGGTGCAGGAAACCACTTTTGCACTTGTATTAGTGTGGAAAAACCACTTTTCGCACTTGTGTTATTGTTGAAAACCCACTTTTCGCACTTGTGTTAGTGTTGAAAAACCACTTTTCGCACTTGTGTTAGTGAAGGAAACCACTTTTCGCACTTGTGTTAGTGTTGAAAACCCACTTTTCGCACTTGTGTTAGTGTTGAAAATCCACTTTTCGCACTTGTGTTGGTGCAGGAAACCACTTTTGCACTTGTATTAGTGTGGAAAAAACACTTTTTGCACTTGTGATAGTGTTGAAAAACCACTTTTCGCACTTGTGTTAGTGTTGAAAAACCACTTTTCGCACTTGTGTTAGTGCAGGAAACCACTTTTGCACTTGTATTAGTGTGGAAAAAACACTTTTTGCACTTGTGATAGTGTTGAAAAACCACTTTTCGCACTTGTGTTAGTGTTGAAAAACCACTTTTCGCACTTGTGTTGGTGCAGGAAACCACTTTTGCACTTGTGATAGTGTTGAAAAACCACTTTTCGCACTTGTGTTAGTGTTGAAAAACCACTTTTCGCACTTGTGTTGGTGCAGGAAACCACTTTTGCACTTGTATTAGTGTGGAAAAAACACTTTTTGCACTTGTGATAGTGTTGAAAAACCACTTTTCGCACTAGTGTTAGTGTTGAAAAACCACTTTTTGCACTTGTGTTGGTGCAGGAAACCACCTTTGCACTTGTATTAGTGTGGAAAAAACACTTTTTGCACTTGTGATAGTGTTGAAAAACCACTTTTCGCACTTGTGTTAGTGTTGAAAAACCACTTTTCGCGCTTGTGTTTGTGCAGGAAACCACTTTTGCACTTGTATTAGTGTGGAAAAACCACTTTTCGCAACTGTGTTAGTGTTGAAAAACCACTTTTCGCACTTGTGTTTGTGCAGGAAACCACCTTTGCACTTGTATTAGTGTGGAAAAAACACTTTTTGCACTTGTGATAGTGTTGAAAAACCACTTTTCGCACTTGTGTTAGTGTTGAAAAACCACTTTTCGCACCTGTGTTGGTGCAGGAAACCACTTTTGCACTTGTATTAGTGTGGAAAAACCACTTTTCGCACTTGTGTTAGTGTTGAAAAACCACTTTTCGCACTTGTGTTAGTGTTGAAAAACCACTTTTCGCACTTGTGTTAGTGCAGGAAACCACTTTTGCACTTGTATTAGTGTGGAAAAACCACTTTTCGCACTTGTGTTATTGTTGAAAAACCAATTTTCGCACTTGTGTTAGTGTTGAAAACCCACTTTTCGAACTTGTGTTAGTGTTGAAAATCCACTTTTCCCACTTGGGTTGGTGCAGGAAACCACTTTTGCACTTGTATTAGTGTGGAAAAAACACTTTTTGCACTTGTGATAGTGTTGAAAAACCACTTTTCGCACTTGTGTTAGTGTTGAAAAACCACTTTTCGCACTTGCGTTGGTGCAGGAAACCACTTTTGCACTTGTATTAGTGTGGAAAAAACACTTTTTGCACTTGTGATAGTGTTGAAAAACCACTTTTCGCACTTGTGTTAGTGTTGAAAAACCACTTTTCACACTTGTGTTGGTGCAGGAAACCACTTTTGCACTTGTATTAGTGTGGAAAAACCACTTTTCGCACTTGTGTTATTGTTGAAAACCCACTTTTCGCACTTGTGTTAGTGTTGAAAAACCACTTTTCGCACTTGTGTTAGTGAAGGAAACCACTTTTCGCACTTGTGTTAGTGTTGAAAAACCACTTTTCGCACTTGTGTTGGTGCAGGAAACCACTTTTGCACTTGTATTAGTGTGGAAAAAACACTTTTTGCACTTGTGATAGTGTTGAAAAACCACTTTTCGCACTTGTGTTAGTGTTGAAAAACCACTTTTCGCACTTGTGATAGTGTTGAAAAACCACTTTTCGCACTTGTGTTAGTGTTGAAAAACCACTTTTCGCACTTGTGTTGGTGCAGGAAACAACTTTTGCACTTGTATTAGTGTGGAAAAAACACTTTTTGCACTTGTGTTAGTGTTGAAAAACCACTTTTCACACTTGTGTTGGTGCAGGAAACCACTTTTGCACTTGTATTAGTGTGGAAAAACCACTTTTCGCACTTGTGTTATTGTTGAAAACCCACTTTTCGCACTTGTGTTAGTGTTGAAAAACCACTTTTCGCACTTGTGTTAGTGAAGGAAACAACTTTTCGCACTTGTGTTAGTGTTGAAAACCCACTTTTCGCACTTGTGTTAGTGCAGGAAACCACTTTTCGCACTTGTGTTAGTGTTGAAAATCCACTTTTCGCACTTGTGTTGGTGCAGGAAACCACTTTTGCACTTGTATTAGTGTGGAAAAAACACTTTTTGCACTTGTGATAGTGTTGAAAAACCACTTTTCGCACTTGTGTTAGTGTTGAAAAACCACTTTTTGCACTTGTGTTGGTGCAGGAAACCACCTTTGCACTTGTATTAGTGTGGAAAAAACACTTTTTGCACTTGTGATAGTGTTGAAAAACCACTTTTCGCACTTGTATTAGTGTTGAAAAACCACTTTTCGCACTTGTGTTAGTGAAGGAAACCACTTTTCGCACTTGTGTTAGTGTTGAAAATCCACTTTTCGCACTTGTGTTAGTGTTGAAAATCCACTTTTCGCACTTGTGTTGGTGCAGGAAACCACTTTTGCACTTGTATTAGTGTGGAAAAAACACTTTTTGCACTTGTGATAGTGTTGAAAAACCACTTTTCGCACTTGTGTTAGTGTTGAAAAACCACTTTTCGCACTTGTGTTAGTGCAGGAAACCACTTTTGCACATGTATTAGTGTGGAAAAAACACTTTTTGCACTTGTGATAGTGTTGAAAAACCACTTTTTGCACTTGTGTTAGTGTTGAAAACCCACTTTTCGAACTTGTGTTAGTGTTGAAAATCCACTTTTCCCACTTGGGTTGGTGCAGGAAACCACTTTTGCACTTGTATTAGTGTGGAAAAAACACTTTTTGCACTTGTGATAGTGTTGAAAAACCACTTTTCGCACTTGTGTTAGTGTTGAAAAACCACTTTTCGCACTTGTGTTGGTGCAGGAAACCACTTTTGCACTTGTATTAGTGTGGAAAAAACACTTTTTGCACTTGTGATAGTGTTGAAAAACCACTTTTCGCACTTGTGTTAGTGTTGAAAACCCACTTTTCGCACTTGTGTTGGTGTTGAAAATCCACTTTTCCCACTTGTGTTGGTGCAGGAAACCACTTTTGCACTTGTATTAGTGTGGAAAAACCACTTTTTGCACTTGTGTTAGTGTTGAAAACCCACTTTTCGCACTTGTGTTGGTGCAGGAAACCACTTTTGCACTTGTATTAGTGTGGAAAAAACACTTTTTGCACTTGCGATAGTGTTGAAAAACCACTTTTCGCACTTGTGTTAGTGTTGAAAACCCACTTTTCGCACTTGTGTTGGTGTTGAAAATCCACTTTTCCCACTTGTGTTGGTGCAGGAAACCACTTTTGCACTTGTATTAGTGTGGAAAAAACACTTTTTGCACTTGTGATAGTGTTGAAAAACCACTTTTCGCACTTGTGTTAGTGTTGAAAAACCACTTTTTGCACTTGTGTTGGTGCAGGAAACCACCTTTGCACTTGTATTAGTGTGGAAAAAACACTTTTTGCACTTGTGATAGTGTTGAAAAACCACTTTTCGCACTTGTGTTAGTGTTGAAAAACCACTTTTCGCACTTGTGTTTGTGCAGGAAACCACTTTTGCACTTGTATTAGTGTGGAAAACCACTTTTCGCAACTGTGTTAGTGTTGAAAAACCACTTTTTGCACTTGTGTTCGTGTTCAAAAACCACTTTTCGCACTTGTGTTAGTGAAGGAAACCACTTTTCGCACTTGTGTTAGTGTTGAAAACCCACTTTTCGCACTTGTGTTAGTGTTGAAAATCCACTTTTCCCACTTGTGTTGGTACAGGAAACCACTTTTGCACTTGTATTACTGTGGAAAAATCACTTTTTGCACTTGTGATAGTGTTGAAAAACCACTTTTCGCACTTGTGATAGTGTTGAAAAACCACTTTTCGCACTTGTGTTAGTGTTGAAAAACCACTTTTCGCACCTGTGTTGGTGCAGGAAACCACTTTTGCACTTGCATTAGTGTGGAAAAACCACTTTTGCACTTGTATTAGTGTGGAAAAACCACTTTTCGCACTTGTGTTAGTGTTGAAAAACCACTTTTCGCACTTGTGTTAGTGTTGAAAAACCACTTTTCGCACTTGTGTTAGTGCAGGAAACCACTTTTGCACTTGTATTAGTGTGGAAAAACCACTTTTCGCACTTGTGTTAGTGTTGAAAAACCAATTTTCGCACTTGTGTTAGTGTTGAAAACCCACTTTTCGAACTTGTGTTAGTGTTGAAAATCCACTTTTCCCACTTGGGTTGGTGCAGGAAACCACTTTTGCACTTGTATTAGTGTGGAAAAAACACTTTTTGCACTTGTGATAGTGTTGAAAAACCACTTTTCGCACTTGTGTTAGTGTTGAAAAACCACTTTTCGCACTTGTGTTGGTGCAGGAAACCACTTTTGCACTTGTATTAGTGTGGAAAAAACACTTTTTGCACTTGTGATAGTGTTGAAAAACCACTTTTCGCACTTGTGTTAGTGTTGAAAAACCACTTTTCACACTTGTGTTGGTGCAGGAAACCACTTTTGCACTTGTATTAGTGTGGAAAAACCACTTTTCGCACTTGTGTTATTGTTGAAAACCCACTTTTCGCACTTGTGTTAGTGTTGAAAAACCACTTTTCGCACTTGTGTTAGTGAAGGAAACCACTTTTCGCACTTGTGTTAGTGTTGAAAACCCACTTTTCGCACTTGTGTTAGTGTTGAAAATCCACTTTTCGCACTTGTGTTGGTGCAGGAAACCACTTTTGCACTTGTATTAGTGTGGAAAAAACACTTTTTGCACTTGTGATAGTGTTGAAAAACCACTTTTCGCACTTGTGTTAGTGTTGAAAAACCACTTTTCGCACTTGTGTTAGTGCAGGAAACCACTTTTGCACTTGTATTAGTGTGGAAAAAACACTTTTTGCACTTGTGATAGTGTTGAAAAACCACTTTTCGCACTTGTGTTAGTGTTGGAAAACCACTTTTCGCACTTGTGTTGGTGCAGGAAACCACTTTTGCACTTGTGATAGTGTTGAAAAACCACTTTTCGCACTTGTGTTAGTGTTGAAAAACCACTTTTCGCACTTGTGTTGGTGCAGGAAACCACTTTTGCACTTGTATTAGTGTGGAAAAAACACTTTTTGCACTTGTGATAGTGTTGAAAAACCACTTTTCGCACTAGTGTTAGTGTTGAAAAACCACTTTTTGCACTTGTGTTGGTGCAGGAAACCACCTTTGCACTTGTATTAGTGTGGAAAAAACACTTTTTGCACTTGTGATAGTGTTGAAAAACCACTTTTCGCACTTGTGTTAGTGTTGAAAAACCACTTTTCGCGCTTGTGTTTGTGCAGGAAACCACTTTTGCACTTGTATTAGTGTGGAAAAACCACTTTTCGCAACTGTGTTAGTGTTGAAAAACCACTTTTCGCACTTGTGTTTGTGCAGGAAACCACCTTTGCACTTGTATTAGTGTGGAAAAAACACTTTTTGCACTTGTGATAGTGTTGAAAAACCACTTTTCGCACTTGTGTTAGTGTTGAAAAAACACTTTTCGCACCTGTGTTGGTGCAGGAAACCACTTTTGCACTTGTATTAGTGTGGAAAAACCACTTTTCGCACTTGTGTTAGTGTTGAAAAACCACTTTTCGCACTTGTGTTAGTGTTGAAAAACCACTTTTCGCACTTGTGTTAGTGCAGGAAACCACTTTTGCACTTGTATTAGTGTGGAAAAACCACTTTTCGCACTTGTGTTAATGTTGAAAAACCAATTTTCGCACTTGTGTTAGTGTTGAAAACCCACTTTTCGAACTTGTGTTAGTGTTGAAAATCCACTTTTCCCACTTGGGTTGGTGCAGGAAACCACTTTTGCACTTGTATTAGTGTGGAAAAAACACTTTTTGCACTTGTGATAGTGTTGAAAAACCACTTTTCGCACTTGTGTTAGTGTTGAAAAACCACTTTTCGCACTTGTGTTGGTGCAGGAAACCACTTTTGCACTTGTATTAGTGTGGAAAAAACACTTTTTGCACTTGTGATAGTGTTGAAAAACCACTTTTCGCACTTGTGTTAGTGTTGAAAAACCACTTTTCACACTTGTGTTGGTGCAGGAAACCACTTTTGCACTTGTATTAGTGTGGAAAAACCACTTTTCGCACTTGTGTTATTGTTGAAAACCCACTTTTCGCACTTGTGTTAGTGTTGAAAAACCACTTTTCGCACTTGTGTTAGTGAAGGAAACCACTTTTCGCACTTGTGTTAGTGTTGAAAAACCACTTTTCGCACTTGTGTTGGTGCAGGAAACCACTTTTGCACTTGTATTAGTGTGGAAAAAACACTTTTTGCACTTGTGATAGTGTTGAAAAACCACTTTTCGCACTTGTGTTAGTGTTGAAAAACCACTTTTCGCACTTGTGATAGTGTTGAAAAACCACTTTTCGCACTTGTGTTAGTGTTGAAAAACCACTTTTCGCACTTGTGTTGGTGCAGGAAACAACTTTTGCACTTGTATTAGTGTGGAAAAAACACTTTTTGCACTTGTGATAGTGTTGAAAAACCACTTTTCGCACTTGTGTTAGTGTTGAAAAACCACTTTTCACACTTGTGTTGGTGCAGGAAACCACTTTTGCACTTGTATTAGTGTGGAAAAACCACTTTTCGCACTTGTGTTATTGTTGAAAACCCACTTTTCGCACTTGTGTTAGTGTTGAAAAACCACTTTTCACACTTGTGTTAGTGAAGGAAACCACTTTTCGCACTTGTGTTAGTGTTGAAAACCCACTTTTCGCACTTGTGTTAGTGCAGGAAACCACTTTTCGCACTTGTGTTAGTGTTGAAAATCCACTTTTCGCACTTGTGTTGGTGCAGGAAACCACTTTTGCACTTGTATTAGTGTGGAAAAAACACTTTTTGCACTTGTGATAGTGTTGAAAAACCACTTTTCGCACTTGTGTTAGTGTTGAAAAACCACTTTTTGCACTTGTGTTGGTGCAGGAAACCACCTTTGCACTTGTATTAGTGTGGAAAAAACACTTTTTGCACTTGTGATAGTGTTGAAAAACCACTTTTCGCACTTGTGTTAGTGTTGAAAAACCACTTTTCGCACTTGTGTTAGTGAAGGAAACCACTTTTCGCACTTGTGTTAGTGTTGAAAATCCACTTTTCGCACTTGTGTTAGTGTTGAAAATCCACTTTTCGCACTTGTGTTGGTGCAGGAAACCACTTTTGCACTTGTATTAGTGTGGAAAAAACACTTTTTGCACTTGTGATAGTGTTGAAAAACCACTTTTCGCACTTGTGTTAGTGTTGAAAAACCACTTTTCGCACTTGTGTTAGTGCAGGAAACCACTTTTGCACATGTATTAGTGTGGAAAAAACACTTTTTGCACTTGTGATAGTGTTGAAAAACCACTTTTCGCACTTGTGTTAGTGTTGAAAACCCACTTTTCGA
This sequence comes from Myxine glutinosa, assembly GCF_964187855.1. NCBI lineage: Eukaryota > Metazoa > Chordata > Myxini > Myxiniformes > Myxinidae > Myxine > Myxine glutinosa. The sequence continues at coordinate 54,770 of NW_027616459.1, forward strand.
ACTTGTGTTAGTGTTGAAAATCCACTTTTCCCACTTGGGTTGGTGCAGGAAACCACTTTTGCACTTGTATTAGTGTGGAAAAAACACTTTTTGCACTTGTGATAGTGTTGAAAAACCACTTTTCGCACTTGTGTTAGTGTTGAAAAACCACTTTTCGCACTTGTGTTGGTGCAGGAAACCACTTTTGCACTTGTATTAGTGTGGAAAAAACACTTTTTGCACTTGTGATAGTGTTGAAAAACCACTTTTCGCACTTGTGTTAGTGTTGAAAACCCACTTTTCGCACTTGTGTTGGTGTTGAAAATCCACTTTTCCCACTTGTGTTGGTGCAGGAAACCACTTTTGCACTTGTATTAGTGTGGAAAAACCACTTTTCGCACTTGTGTTAGTGTTGAAAACCCACTTTTCGCACTTGTGTTGGTGCAGGAAACCACTTTTGCACTTGTATTAGTGTGGAAAAAACACTTTTTGCACTTGCGATAGTGTTGAAAAACCACTTTTCGCACTTGTGTTAGTGTTGAAAACCCACTTTTCGCACTTGTGTTGGTGTTGAAAATCCACTTTTCCCACTTGTGTTGGTGCAGGAAACCACTTTTGCACTTGTATTAGTGTGGAAAAAACACTTTTTGCACTTGTGATAGTGTTGAAAAACCACTTTTCGCACTTGTGTTAGTGTTGAAAAACCACTTTTTGCACTTGTGTTGGTGCAGGAAACCACCTTTGCACTTGTATTAGTGTGGAAAAAACACTTTTTGCACTTGTGATAGTGTTGAAAAACCACTTTTCGCACTTGTGTTAGTGTTGAAAAACCACTTTTCGCACTTGTGTTTGTGCAGGAAACCACTTTTGCACTTGTATTAGTGTGGAAAACCACTTTTCGCAACTGTGTTAGTGTTGAAAAACCACTTTTTGCACTTGTGTTAGTGTTCAAAAACCACTTTTCGCACTTGTGTTAGTGAAGGAAACCACTTTTCGCACTTGTGTTAGTGTTGAAAACCCACTTTTCGCACTTGTGTTAGTGTTGAAAATCCACTTTTCCCACTTGTGTTGGTACAGGAAACCACTTTTGCACTTGTATTACTGTGGAAAAATCACTTTTTGCACTTGTGATAGTGTTGAAAAACCACTTTTCGCACTTGTGATAGTGTTGAAAAACCACTTTTCGCACTTGTGTTAGTGTTGAAAAACCACTTTTCGCACCTGTGTTGGTGCAGGAAACCACTTTTGCACTTGTATTAGTGTGGAAAAACCACTTTTGCACTTGTATTAGTGTGGAAAAACCACTTTTCGCACTTGTGTTAGTGTTGAAAAACCACGTTTCGCACTTGTGTTAGTGTTGAAAAACCACTTTTCGCACTTGTGTTAGTGCAGGAAACCACTTTTGCACTTGTATTAGTGTGGAAAAACCACTTTTCGCACTTGTGTTAGTGTTGAAAAACCAATTTTCGCACTTGTGTTAGTGTTGAAAACCCACTTTTCGAACTTGTGTTAGTGTTGAAAATCCACTTTTCCCACTTGGGTTGGTGCAGGAAACCACTTTTGCACTTGTATTAGTGTGGAAAAAACACTTTTTGCACTTGTGATAGTGTTGCAAAACCACTTTTCGCACTTGTGTTAGTGTTGAAAAACCACTTTTCGCACTTGTGTTGGTGCAGGAAACCACTTTTGCACTTGTATTAGTGTGGAAAAAACACTTTTTGCACTTGTGATAGTGTTGAAAAACCACTTTTCGCACTTGTGTTAGTGTTGAAAAACCACTTTTCACACTTGTGTTGGTGCAGGAAACCACTTTTGCACTTGTATTAGTGTGGAAAAACCACTTTTCGCACTTGTGTTATTGTTGAAAACCCACATTTCGCACTTGTGTTAGTGTTGAAAAACCACTTTTCGCACTTGTGTTAGTGAAGGAAACCACTTTTGCACTTGTGTTAGTGTTGAAAACCCACTTTTCGCACTTGTGTTAGTGTTGAAAATCCACTTTTCGCACTTGTGTTGGTGCAGGAAACCACTTTTGCACTTGTATTAGTGTGGAAAAAACACTTTTTGCACTTGTGATAGTGTTGAAAAACCACTTTTCGCACTTGTGTTAGTGTTGAAAAACCACTTTTTGCACTTGTGTTGGTGCAGGAAACCACCTTTGCACTTGTATTAGTGTGGAAAAAACACTTTTTGCACTTGTGATAGTGTTGAAAAACCACTTTTCGCACTTGTGTTAGTGTTGAAAAACCACTTTTCGCGCTTGTGTTTGTGCAGGAAACCACTTTTGCACTTGTATTAGTGTGGAAAAACCACTTTTCGCAACTGTGTTAGTGTTGAAAAACCACTTTTCGCACTTGTGTTTGTGCAGGAAACCACCTTTGCACTTGTATTAGTGTGGAAAAAATACTTTTTGCACTTGTGATAGTGTTGAAAAACCACTTTTCGCACTTGTGTTAGTGTTGAAAAACCACTTTTCGCACCTGTGTTGGTGCAGGAAACCACTTTTGCACTTGTATTAGTGTGGAAAAACCACTTTTCGCACTTGTGTTAGTGTTGAAAAACCACTTTTCGCACTTCTGTTAGTGTTGAAAAACCACTTTTCGCACTTGTGTTAGTGCAGGAAACCACTTTTGCACTTGTATTAGTGTGGAAAAACCACTTTTCGCACTTGTGTTAGTGTTGAAAAACCAATTTTCGCACTTGTGTTAGTGTTGAAAACCCACTTTTCGAACTTGTGTTAGTGTTGAAAATCCACTTTTCCCACTTGGGTTGGTGCAGGAAACCACTTTTGCACTTGTATTAGTGTGGAAAAAACACTTTTTGCACTTGTGATAGTGTTGAAAAACCACTTTTCGCACTTGTGTTAGTGTTGAAAAACCACTTTTCGCACTTGTGTTGGTGCAGGAAACCACTTTTGCACTTGTATTAGTGTGGAAAAAACACTTTTTGCACTTGTGATAGTGTTGAAAAACCACTTTTCGCACTTGTGTTAGTGTTGAAAAACCACTTTTCACACTTGTGTTGGTGCAGGAAACCACTTTTGCACTTGTATTAGTGTGGAAAAACCACTTTTCGCACTTGTGTTATTGTTGAAAACCCACTTTTCGCACTTGTGTTAGTGTTGAAAAACCACTTTTCGCACTTGTGTTAGTGAAGGAAACCACTTTTCGCACTTGTGTTAGTGTTGAAAAACCACTTTTCGCACTTGTGTTGGTGCAGGAAACCACTTTTGCACTTGTATTAGTGTGGAAAAAACACTTTTTGCACTTGTGATAGTGTTGAAAAACCACTTTTCGCACTTGTGTTAGTGTTGAAAAACCACTTTTCACACTTGTGTTGGTGCAGGAAACCACTTTTGCACTTGTATTAGTGTGGAAAAACCACTTTTCGCACTTGTGTTATTGTTGAAAACCCACTTTTCGCACTTGTGTTAGTGTTGAAAAACCACTTTTCGCACTTGTGTTAGTGAAGGAAACCACTTTTCGCACTTGTGTTAGTGTTGAAAACCCACTTTTCGCACTTGTGTTAGTGCAGGAAACCACTTTTCGCACTTGTGTTAGTGTTGAAAATCCACTTTTCGCACTTGTGTTGGTGCAGGAAACCACTTTTGCACTTGTATTAGTGTGGAAAAAACACTTTTTGCACTTGTGATAGTGTTGAAAAACCACTTTTCGCACTTGTGTTAGTGTTGAAAAACCACTTTTTGCACTTGTGTTGGGGCAGGAAACCACCTTTGCACTTGTATTAGTGTGGACAAAACACTTTTTGCACTTGTGATAGTGTTGAAAAACCACTTTTCGCACTTGTGTTAGTGTTGAAAAACCACTTTTCGCACTTGTGTTAGTGAAGGAAACCACTTTTCGCACTTGTGTTAGTGTTGAAAATCCACTTTTCGCACTTGTGTTAGTGTTGAAAATCCACTTTTCGCACTTGTGTTGGTGCAGGAAACCACTTTTGCACTTGTATTAGTGTGGAAAAAACACTTTTTGCACTTGTGATAGTGTTGAAAAACCACTTTTCGCACTTGTGTTAGTGTTGAAAAACCACTTTTCGCACTTGTGTTAGTGCAGGAAACCACTTTTGCACATGTATTAGTGTGGAAAAAACACTTTTTGCACTTTGTGATAGTGTTGAAAAACCACTTTTCGCACTTGTGTTAGTGTTGAAAACCCACTTTTCGAACTTGTGTTAGTGTTGAAAATCCACTTTTCACACTTGGGTTGGTGCAGGAAACCACTTTTGCACTTGTATTAGTGTGGAAAAAACACTTTTTGCACTTGTGATAGTGTTGAAAAACCACTTTTCGCACTTGTGTTAGTGTTGAAAAACCACTTTTCGCACTTGTGTTGGTGCAGGAAACCACTTTTGCACTTGTATTAGTGTGGAAAAAACACTTTTTGCACTTGTGATAGTGTTGAAAAACCACTTTTCGCACTTGTGTTAGTGTTGAAAAACCACTTTTCACACTTGTGTTGGTGCAGGAAACCACTTTTGCACTTGTATTAGTGTGGAAAAACCACTTTTCGCACTTGTGTTATTGTTGAAAACCCACTTTTCGCACTTGTGTTAGTGTTGAAAAACCACTTTTCGCACTTGTGTTAGTGAAGGAAACCACTTTTCGCACTTGTGTTAGTGTTGAAAACCCACTTTTCGCACTTGTGTTAGTGTTGAAAATCCACTTTTCGCACTTGTGTTGGTGCAGGAAACCACTTTTGCACTTGTATTAGTGTGGAAAAAACACTTTTTGCACTTGTGATAGTGTTGAAAAACCACTTTTCGCACTTGTGTTAGTGTTGAAAAACCACTTTTCGCACTTGTGTTAGTGCAGGAAACCACTTTTGCACTTGTATTAGTGTGGAAAAACCACTTTTCGCACTTGTGTTAGTGTTGAAAAACCACTTTTCGCACTTGTGTTAGTGTTGAAAAACCACTTTTCGCACTTGTGTTAGTGCAGGAAACCACTTTTGCACTTGTATTAGTGTGGAAAAACCACTTTTCGCACTTGTGTTAGTGTTGAAAAACCAATTTTCGCACTTGTGTTAGTGTTGAAAACCCACTTTTCGAACTTGTGTTTGTGTTGAAAATCCACTTTTCCCACTTGGGTTGGTGCAGGAAACCACTTTTGCACTTGTATTAGTGTGGAAAAAACACTTTTTGCACTTGTGATAGTGTTGAAAAACCACTTTTCGCACTTGTGTTAGTGTTGAAAAACCACTTTTCGCACTTGTGTTGGTGCAGGAAACCACTTTTGCACTTGTATTAGTGTGGAAAAAACACTTTTTGCACTTGTGATAGTGTTGAAAAACCACTTTTCGCACTTGTGTTAGTGTTGAAAAACCACTTTTCACACTTGTGTTGGTGCAGGAAACCACTTTTGCACTTGTATTAGTGTGGAAAAACCACTTTTCGCACTTGTGTTATTGTTGAAAACCCACTTTTCGCACTTGTGTTAGTGTTGAAAAACCACTTTTCGCACTTGTGTTAGTGAAGGAAACCACTTTTCGCACTTGTGTTAGTGTTGAAAAACCACTTTTCGCACTTGTGTTGGTGCAGGAAACCACTTTTGCACTTGTATTAGTGTGGAAAAAACACTTTTTGCACTTGTGATAGTGTTGAAAAACCACTTTTTGCACTTGTGTTAGTGTTGAAAAACCACTTTTCGCACTTGTGATAGTGTTGAAAAACCACTTTTCGCACATGTGTTAGTGTTGAAAAACCACTTTTCGCACTTGTGTTGGTGCAGGAAACCACTTTTGCACTTGTATTAGTGTGGAAAAAACACTTTTTGCACTTGTGATAGTGTTGAAAAACCACTTTTCGCACTTGTGTTAGTGTTGAAAAACCACTTTTCACACTTGTGTTGGTGCAGGAAACCACTTTTGCACTTGTATTAGTGTGGAAAAACCACTTTTCGCACTTGTGTTATTGTTGAAAACCCACTTTTCGCACTTGTGTTAGTGTTGAAAAACCACTTTTCGCACTTGTGTTAGTGAAGGAAACCACTTTTCGCACTTGTGTTAGTGTTGAAAACCCACTTTTCGCACTTGTGTTAGTGCAGGAAACCACTTTTCGCACTTGTGTTAGTGTTGAAAATCCACTTTTCGCACTTGTGTTGGTGCAGGAAACCACTTTTGCACTTGTATTAGTGTGGAAAAAACACTTTTTGCACTTGTGATAGTGTTGAAAAACCACTTTTCGCACTTGTGTTAGTGTTGAAAAACCACTTTTTGCACTTGTGTTGGGGCAGGAAACCACCTTTGCACTTGTATTAGTGTGGAAAAAACACTTTTTGCACTTGTGATAGTGTTGAAAAACCACTTTTCGCACTTGTGTTAGTGTTGAAAAACCACTTTTCGCACTTGTGTTAGTGAAGGAAACCACTTTTCGCACTTGTGTTAGTGTTGAAAATCCACTTTTCGCACTTGTGTTAGTGTTGAAAATCCACTTTTCGCACTTGTGTTGGTGCAGGAAACCACTTTTGCACTTGTATTAGTGTGGAAAAAACACTTTTTGCACTTGTGATAGTGTTGAAAAACCACTTTTCGCACTTGTGTTAGTGTTGAAAAACCACTTTTCGCACTTGTGTTAGTGCAGGAAACCACTTTTGCACATGTATTAGTGTGGAAAAAACACTTTTTGCACTTGTGATAGTGTTGAAAAACCACTTTTCGCACTTGTGTTAGTGTTGAAAACCCACTTTTAGAACTTGTGTTAGTGTTGAAAATCCACATTTCCCACTTGGGTTGGTGCAGGAAACCACTTTTGCACTTGTATTAGTGTGGAAAAAACACTTTTTGCACTTGTGATAGTGTTGAAAAACCACTTTTCGCACTTGTGTTAGTGTTGAAAAACCACTTTTCGCACTTGTGTTGGTGCAGGAAACCACTTTTGCACTTGTATTAGTGTGGAAAAAACACTTTTTGCACTTGTGATAGTGTTGAAAAACCACTTTTCGCACTTGTGTTAGTGTTGAAAAACCACTTTTCACACTTGTGTTGGTGCAGGAAACCACTTTTGCACTTGTATTAGTGTGGAAAAACCACTTTTCGCACTTGTGTTATTGTTGAAAACCCACTTTTCGCACTTGTGTTAGTGTTGAAAAACCACTTTTCGCACTTGTGTTAGTGAAGGAAACCACTTTTCGCACTTGTGTTAGTGTTGAAAACCCACTTTTCGCACTTGTGTTAGTGTTGAAAATCCACTTTTCGCACTTGTGTTGGTGCAGGAAACCACTTTTGCACTTGTATTAGTGTGGAAAAAACACTTTTTGCACTTGTGATAGTGTTGAAAAACCACTTTTCGCACTTGTGTTAGTGTTGAAAAACCACTTTTCGCACTTGTGTTAGTGCAGGAAACCACTTTTGCACTTGTATTAGTGTGGAAAAAACACTTTTTGCACTTGTGATAGTGTTGAAAAACCACTTTTCGCACTTGTGTTAGTGTTGAAAAACCACTTTTCGCACTTGTGTTGGTGCAGGAAACCACTTTTGCACTTGTGATAGTGTTGAAAAACCACTTTTCGCACTTGTGTTAGTGTTGAAAAACCACTTTTCGCACTTGTGTTGGTGCAGGAAACCACTTTTGCACTTGTATTAGTGTGGAAAAAACACTTTTTGCACTTGTGATAGTGTTGAAAAACCACTTTTCGCACTAGTGTTAGTGTTGAAAAACCACTTTTTGCACTTGTGTTGGTGCAGGAAACCACCTTTGCACTTGTATTAGTGTGGAAAAAACACTTTTTGCACTTGTGATAGTGTTGAAAAACCACTTTTCGCACTTGTGTTAGTGTTGAAAAACCACTTTTCGCGCTTGTGTTTGTGCAGGAAACCACTTTTGCACTTGTATTAGTGTGGAAAAACCACTTTTCGCAACTGTGTTAGTGTTGAAAAACCACTTTTCGCACTTGTGTTTGTGCAGGAAACCACCTTTGCACTTGTATTAGTGTGGAAAAAACACTTTTTGCACTTGTGATAGTGTTGAAAAACCACTTTACGCACTTGTGTTAGTGTTGAAAAACCACTTTTCGCACCTGTGTTGGTGCAGGAAACCACTTTTGCACTTGTATTAGTGTGGAAAAACCACTTTTCGCACTTGTGTTAGTGTTGAAAAACCACTTTTCGCACTTGTGTTAGTGTTGAAAAACCACTTTTCGCACTTGTGTTAGTGCAGGAAACCACTTTTGCACTTGTATTAGTGTGGAAAAACCACTTTTCGCACTTGTGTTATTGTTGAAAAACCAATTTTCGCACTTGTGTTAGTGTTGAAAACCCACTTTTCGAACTTGTGTTAGTGTTGAAAATCCACTTTTCCCACTTGGGTTGGTGCAGGAAACCACTTTTGCACTTGTATTAGTGTGGAAAAAACACTTTTTGCACTTGTGATAGTGTTGAAAAACCACTTTTCGCACTTGTGTTAGTGTTGAAAAACCACTTTTCGCACTTGCGTTGGTGCAGGAAACCACTTTTGCACTTGTATTAGTGTGGAAAAAACACTTTTTGCACTTGTGATAGTGTTGAAAAACCACTTTTCGCACTTGTGTTAGTGTTGAAAAACCACTTTTCACACTTGTGTTGGTGCAGGAAACCACTTTTGCACTTGTATTAGTGTGGAAAAACCACTTTTCGCACTTGTGTTATTGTTGAAAACCCACTTTTCGCACTTGTGTTAGTGTTGAAAAACCACTTTTCGCACTTGTGTTAGTGAAGGAAACCACTTTTCGCACTTGTGTTAGTGTTGAAAAACCACTTTTCGCACTTGTGTTGGTGCAGGAAACCACTTTTGCACTTGTATTAGTGTGGAAAAAACACTTTTTGCACTTGTGATAGTGTTGAAAAACCACTTTTCGCACTTGTGTTAGTGTTGAAAAACCACTTTTCGCACTTGTGATAGTGTTGAAAAACCACTTTTCGCACTTGTGTTAGTGTTGAAAAACCACTTTTCGCACTTGTGTTGGTGCAGGAAACAACTTTTGCACTTGTATTAGTGTGGAAAAAACACTTTTTGCACTTGTGTTAGTGTTGAAAAACCACTTTTCACACTTGTGTTGGTGCAGGAAACCACTTTTGCACTTGTATTAGTGTGGAAAAACCACTTTTCGCACTTGTGTTATTGTTGAAAACCCACTTTTCGCACTTGTGTTAGTGTTGAAAAACCACTTTTCGCACTTGTGTTAGTGAAGGAAACAACTTTTCGCACTTGTGTTAGTGTTGAAAACCCACTTTTCGCACTTGTGTTAGTGCAGGAAACCACCTTTGCACTTGTATTAGTGTGGAAAAAACACTTTTTGCACTTGTGATAGTGTTGAAAAACCACTTTTCGCACTTGTGTTAGTGTTGAAAAACCACTTTTCGCACCTGTGTTGGTGCAGGAAACCACTTTTGCACTTGTATTAGTGTGGAAAAACCACTTTTCGCACTTGTGTTAGTGTTGAAAAACCACTTTTCGCACTTGTGTTAGTGTTGAAAAACCACTTTTCGCACTTGTGTTAGTGCAGGAAACCACTTTTGCACTTGTATTAGTGTGGAAAAACCACTTTTCGCACTTGTGTTAGTGTTGAAAAACCAATTTTCGCACTTGTGTTAGTGTTGAAAACCCACTTTTCGAACTTGTGTTAGTGTTGAAAATCCACTTTTCCCACTTGGGTTGGTGCAGGAAACCACTTTTGCACTTGTATTAGTGTGGAAAAAACACTTTTTGCACTTGTGATAGTGTTGAAAAACCACTTTTCGCACTTGTGTTAGTGTTGAAAAACCACTTTTCGCACTTGTGTTGGTGCAGGAAACCACTTTTGCACTTGTATTAGTGTGGAAAAAACACTTTTTGCACTTGTGATAGTGTTGAAAAACCACTTTTCGCACTTGTGTTAGTGTTGAAAAACCACTTTTCACACTTGTGTTGGTGCAGGAAACCACTTTTGCACTTGTATTAGTGTGGAAAAACCACTTTTCGCACTTGTGTTATTGTTGAAAACCCACTTTTCGCACTTGTGTTAGTGTTGAAAAACCACTTTTCGCACTTGTGTTAGTGAAGGAAACCACTTTTCGCACTTGTGTTAGTGTTGAAAACCCACTTTTCGCACTTGTGTTAGTGTTGAAAATCCACTTTTCGCACTTGTGTTGGTGCAGGAAACCACTTTTGCACTTGTATTAGTGTGGAAAAAACACTTTTTGCACTTGTGATAGTGTTGAAAAACCACTTTTCGCACTTGTGTTAGTGTTGAAAAACCACTTTTCGCACTTGTGTTAGTGCAGGAAACCACTTTTGCACTTGTATTAGTGTGGAAAAAACACTTTTTGCACTTGTGATAGTGTTGAAAAACCACTTTTCGCACTTGTGTTAGTGTTGAAAAACCACTTTTCGCACTTGTGTTGGTGCAGGAAACCACTTTTGCACTTGTGATAGTGTTGAAAAACCACTTTTCGCACTTGTGTTAGTGTTGAAAAACCACTTTTCGCACTTGTGTTGGTGCAGGAAACCACTTTTGCACTTGTATTAGTGTGGAAAAAACACTTTTTGCACTTGTGATAGTGTTGAAAAACCACTTTTCGCACTAGTGTTAGTGTTGAAAAACCACTTTTTGCACTTGTGTTGGTGCAGGAAACCACCTTTGCACTTGTATTAGTGTGGAAAAAACACTTTTTGCACTTGTGATAGTGTTGAAAAACCACTTTTCGCACTTGTGTTAGTGTTGAAAAACCACTTTTCGCGCTTGTGTTTGTGCAGGAAACCACTTTTGCACTTGTATTAGTGTGGAAAAACCACTTTTCGCAACTGTGTTAGTGTTGAAAAACCACTTTTCGCACTTGTGTTTGTGCAGGAAACCACCTTTGCACTTGTATTAGTGTGGAAAAAACACTTTTTGCACTTGTGATAGTGTTGAAAAACCACTTTTCGCACTTGTGTTAGTGTTGAAAAACCACTTTTCGCACCTGTGTTGGTGCAGGAAACCACTTTTGCACTTGTATTAGTGTGGAAAAACCACTTTTCGCACTTGTGTTAGTGTTGAAAAACCACTTTTCGCACTTGTGTTAGTGTTGAAAAACCACTTTTCGCACTTGTGTTAGTGCAGGAAACCACTTTTGCACTTGTATTAGTGTGGAAAAACCACTTTTCGCACTTGTGTTATTGTTGAAAAACCAATTTTCGCACTTGTGTTAGTGTTGAAAACCCACTTTTCGAACTTGTGTTAGTGTTGAAAATCCACTTTTCCCACTTGGGTTGGTGCAGGAAACCACTTTTGCACTTGTATTAGTGTGGAAAAAACACTTTTTGCACTTGTGATAGTGTTGAAAAACCACTTTTCGCACTTGTGTTAGTGTTGAAAAACCACTTTTCGCACTTGCGTTGGTGCAGGAAACCACTTTTGCACTTGTATTAGTGTGGAAAAAACACTTTTTGCACTTGTGATAGTGTTGAAAAACCACTTTTCGCACTTGTGTTAGTGTTGAAAAACCACTTTTCACACTTGTGTTGGTGCAGGAAACCACTTTTGCACTTGTATTAGTGTGGAAAAACCACTTTTCGCACTTGTGTTATTGTTGAAAACCCACTTTTCGCACTTGTGTTAGTGTTGAAAAACCACTTTTCGCACTTGTGTTAGTGAAGGAAACCACTTTTCGCACTTGTGTTAGTGTTGAAAAACCACTTTTCGCACTTGTGTTGGTGCAGGAAACCACTTTTGCACTTGTATTAGTGTGGAAAAAACACTTTTTGCACTTGTGATAGTGTTGAAAAACCACTTTTCGCACTTGTGTTAGTGTTGAAAAACCACTTTTCGCACTTGTGATAGTGTTGAAAAACCACTTTTCGCACTTGTGTTAGTGTTGAAAAACCACTTTTCGCACTTGTGTTGGTGCAGGAAACAACTTTTGCACTTGTATTAGTGTGGAAAAAACACTTTTTGCACTTGTGTTAGTGTTGAAAAACCACTTTTCACACTTGTGTTGGTGCAGGAAACCACTTTTGCACTTGTATTAGTGTGGAAAAACCACTTTTCGCACTTGTGTTATTGTTGAAAACCCACTTTTCGCACTTGTGTTAGTGTTGAAAAACCACTTTTCGCACTTGTGTTAGTGAAGGAAACAACTTTTCGCACTTGTGTTAGTGTTGAAAACCCACTTTTCGCACTTGTGTTAGTGCAGGAAACCACTTTTCGCACTTGTGTTAGTGTTGAAAATCCACTTTTCGCACTTGTGTTGGTGCAGGAAACCACTTTTGCACTTGTATTAGTGTGGAAAAAACACTTTTTGCACTTGTGATAGTGTTGAAAAACCACTTTTCGCACTTGTGTTAGTGTTGAAAAACCACTTTTTGCACTTGTGTTGGTGCAGGAAACCACCTTTGCACTTGTATTAGTGTGGAAAAAACACTTTTTGCACTTGTGATAGTGTTGAAAAACCACTTTTCGCACTTGTGTTAGTGTTGAAAAACCACTTTTCGCACTTGTGTTAGTGAAGGAAACCACTTTTCGCACTTGTGTTAGTGTTGAAAATCCACTTTTCGCACTTGTGTTAGTGTTGAAAATCCACTTTTCGCACTTGTGTTGGTGCAGGAAACCACTTTTGCACTTGTATTAGTGTGGAAAAAACACTTTTTGCACTTGTGATAGTGTTGAAAAACCACTTTTCGCACTTGTGTTAGTGTTGAAAAACCACTTTTCGCACTTGTGTTAGTGCAGGAAACCACTTTTGCACATGTATTAGTGTGGAAAAAACACTTTTTGCACTTGTGATAGTGTTGAAAAACCACTTTTTGCACTTGTGTTAGTGTTGAAAACCCACTTTTCGAACTTGTGTTAGTGTTGAAAATCCACTTTTCCCACTTGGGTTGGTGCAGGAAACCACTTTTGCACTTGTATTAGTGTGGAAAAAACACTTTTTGCACTTGTGATAGTGTTGAAAAACCACTTTTCGCACTTGTGTTAGTGTTGAAAAACCACTTTTCGCACTTGTGTTGGTGCAGGAAACCACTTTTGCACTTGTATTAGTGTGGAAAAAACACTTTTTGCACTTGTGATAGTGTTGAAAAACCACTTTTCGCACTTGTGTTAGTGTTGAAAACCCACTTTTCGCACTTGTGTTGGTGTTGAAAATCCACTTTTCCCACTTGTGTTGGTGCAGGAAACCACTTTTGCACTTGTATTAGTGTGGAAAAACCACTTTTCGCACTTGTGTTAGTGTTGAAAACCCACTTTTCGCACTTGTGTTGGTGCAGGAAACCACTTTTGCACTTGTATTAGTGTGGAAAAAACACTTTTTGCACTTGCGATAGTGTTGAAAAACCACTTTTCGCACTTGTGTTAGTGTTGAAAACCCACTTTTCGCACTTGTGTTGGTGTTGAAAATCCACTTTTCCCACTTGTGTTGGTGCAGGAAACCACTTTTGCACTTGTATTAGTGTGGAAAAAACACTTTTTGCACTTGTGATAGTGTTGAAAAACCACTTTTCGCACTTGTGTTAGTGTTGAAAAACCACTTTTTGCACTTGTGTTGGTGCAGGAAACCACCTTTGCACTTGTATTAGTGTGGAAAAAACACTTTTTGCACTTGTGATAGTGTTGAAAAACCACTTTTCGCACTTGTGTTAGTGTTGAAAAACCACTTTTCGCACTTGTGTTTGTGCAGGAAACCACTTTTGCACTTGTATTAGTGTGGAAAACCACTTTTCGCAACTGTGTTAGTGTTGAAAAACCACTTTTTGCACTTGTGTTCGTGTTCAAAAACCACTTTTCGCACTTGTGTTAGTGAAGGAAACCACTTTTCGCACTTGTGTTAGTGTTGAAAACCCACTTTTCGCACTTGTGTTAGTGTTGAAAATCCACTTTTCCCACTTGTGTTGGTACAGGAAACCACTTTTGCACTTGTATTACTGTGGAAAAATCACTTTTTGCACTTGTGATAGTGTTGAAAAACCACTTTTCGCACTTGTGATAGTGTTGAAAAACCACTTTTCGCACTTGTGTTAGTGTTGAAAAACCACTTTTCGCACCTGTGTTGGTGCAGGAAACCACTTTTGCACTTGCATTAGTGTGGAAAAACCACTTTTGCACTTGTATTAGTGTGGAAAAACCACTTTTCGCACTTGTGTTAGTGTTGAAAAACCACTTTTCGCACTTGTGTTAGTGTTGAAAAACCACTTTTCGCACTTGTGTTAGTGCAGGAAACCACTTTTGCACTTGTATTAGTGTGGAAAAACCACTTTTCGCACTTGTGTTAGTGTTGAAAAACCAATTTTCGCACTTGTGTTAGTGTTGAAAACCCACTTTTCGAACTTGTGTTAGTGTTGAAAATCCACTTTTCCCACTTGGGTTGGTGCAGGAAACCACTTTTGCACTTGTATTAGTGTGGAAAAAACACTTTTTGCACTTGTGATAGTGTTGAAAAACCACTTTTCGCACTTGTGTTAGTGTTGAAAAACCACTTTTCGCACTTGTGTTGGTGCAGGAAACCACTTTTGCACTTGTATTAGTGTGGAAAAAACACTTTTTGCACTTGTGATAGTGTTGAAAAACCACTTTTCGCACTTGTGTTAGTGTTGAAAAACCACTTTTCACACTTGTGTTGGTGCAGGAAACCACTTTTGCACTTGTATTAGTGTGGAAAAACCACTTTTCGCACTTGTGTTATTGTTGAAAACCCACTTTTCGCACTTGTGTTAGTGTTGAAAAACCACTTTTCGCACTTGTGTTAGTGAAGGAAACCACTTTTCGCACTTGTGTTAGTGTTGAAAACCCACTTTTCGCACTTGTGTTAGTGTTGAAAATCCACTTTTCGCACTTGTGTTGGTGCAGGAAACCACTTTTGCACTTGTATTAGTGTGGAAAAAACACTTTTTGCACTTGTGATAGTGTTGAAAAACCACTTTTCGCACTTGTGTTAGTGTTGAAAAACCACTTTTCGCACTTGTGTTAGTGCAGGAAACCACTTTTGCACTTGTATTAGTGTGGAAAAAACACTTTTTGCACTTGTGATAGTGTTGAAAAACCACTTTTCGCACTTGTGTTAGTGTTGGAAAACCACTTTTCGCACTTGTGTTGGTGCAGGAAACCACTTTTGCACTTGTGATAGTGTTGAAAAACCACTTTTCGCACTTGTGTTAGTGTTGAAAAACCACTTTTCGCACTTGTGTTGGTGCAGGAAACCACTTTTGCACTTGTATTAGTGTGGAAAAAACACTTTTTGCACTTGTGATAGTGTTGAAAAACCACTTTTCGCACTAGTGTTAGTGTTGAAAAACCACTTTTTGCACTTGTGTTGGTGCAGGAAACCACCTTTGCACTTGTATTAGTGTGGAAAAAACACTTTTTGCACTTGTGATAGTGTTGAAAAACCACTTTTCGCACTTGTGTTAGTGTTGAAAAACCACTTTTCGCGCTTGTGTTTGTGCAGGAAACCACTTTTGCACTTGTATTAGTGTGGAAAAACCACTTTTCGCAACTGTGTTAGTGTTGAAAAACCACTTTTCGCACTTGTGTTTGTGCAGGAAACCACCTTTGCACTTGTATTAGTGTGGAAAAAACACTTTTTGCACTTGTGATAGTGTTGAAAAACCACTTTTCGCACTTGTGTTAGTGTTGAAAAACCACTTTTCGCACCTGTGTTGGTGCAGGAAACCACTTTTGCACTTGTATTAGTGTGGAAAAACCACTTTTCGCACTTGTGTTAGTGTTGAAAAACCACTTTTCGCACTTGTGTTAGTGTTGAAAAACCACTTTTCGCACTTGTGTTAGTGCAGGAAACCACTTTTGCACTTGTATTAGTGTGGAAAAACCACTTTTCGCACTTGTGTTAGTGTTGAAAAACCAATTTTCGCACTTGTGTTAGTGTTGAAAACCCACTTTTCGAACTTGTGTTAGTGTTGAAAATCCACTTTTCCCACTTGGGTTGGTGCAGGAAACCACTTTTGCACTTGTATTAGTGTGGAAAAAACACTTTTTGCACTTGTGATAGTGTTGAAAAACCACTTTTCGCACTTGTGTTAGTGTTGAAAAACCACTTTTCGCACTTGTGTTGGTGCAGGAAACCACTTTTGCACTTGTATTAGTGTGGAAAAAACACTTTTTGCACTTGTGATAGTGTTGAAAAACCACTTTTCGCACTTGTGTTAGTGTTGAAAAACCACTTTTCACACTTGTGTTGGTGCAGGAAACCACTTTTGCACTTGTATTAGTGTGGAAAAACCACTTTTCGCACTTGTGTTATTGTTGAAAACCCACTTTTCGCACTTGTGTTAGTGTTGAAAAACCACTTTTCGCACTTGTGTTAGTGAAGGAAACCACTTTTCGCACTTGTGTTAGTGTTGAAAAACCACTTTTCGCACTTGTGTTGGTGCAGGAAACCACTTTTGCACTTGTATTAGTGTGGAAAAAACACTTTTTGCACTTGTGATAGTGTTGAAAAACCACTTTTCGCACTTGTGTTAGTGTTGAAAAACCACTTTTCGCACTTGTGATAGTGTTGAAAAACCACTTTTCGCACTTGTGTTAGTGTTGAAAAACCACTTTTCGCACTTGTGTTGGTGCAGGAAACAACTTTTGCACTTGTATTAGTGTGGAAAAAACACTTTTTGCACTTGTGATAGTGTTGAAAAACCACTTTTCGCACTTGTGTTAGTGTTGAAAAACCACTTTTCACACTTGTGTTGGTGCAGGAAACCACTTTTGCACTTGTATTAGTGTGGAAAAACCACTTTTCGCACTTGTGTTATTGTTGAAAACCCACTTTTCGCACTTGTGTTAGTGTTGAAAAACCACTTTTCGCACTTGTGTTAGTGAAGGAAACCACTTTTCGCACTTGTGTTAGTGTTGAAAACCCACTTTTCGCACTTGTGTTAGTGCAGGAAACCACTTTTCGCACTTGTGTTAGTGTTGAAAATCCACTTTTCGCACTTGTGTTGGTGCAGGAAACCACTTTTGCACTTGTATTAGTGTGGAAAAAACACTTTTTGCACTTGTGATAGTGTTGAAAAACCACTTTTCGCACTTGTGTTAGTGTTGAAAAACCACTTTTTGCACTTGTGTTGGTGCAGGAAACCACCTTTGCACTTGTATTAGTGTGGAAAAAACACTTTTTGCACTTGTGATAGTGTTGAAAAACCACTTTTCGCACTTGTGTTAGTGTTGAAAAACCACTTTTCGCACTTGTGTTAGTGAAGGAAACCACTTTTCGCACTTGTGTTAGTGTTGAAAATCCACTTTTCGCACTTGTGTTAGTGTTGAAAATCCACTTTTCGCACTTGTGTTGGTGCAGGAAACCACTTTTGCACTTGTATTAGTGTGGAAAAAACACTTTTTGCACTTGTGATAGTGTTGAAAAACCACTTTTCGCACTTGTGTTAGTGTTGAAAAACCACTTTTCGCACTTGTGTTAGTGCAGGAAACCACTTTTGCACATGTATTAGTGTGGAAAAAACACTTTTTGCACTTGTGATAGTGTTGAAAAACCACTTTTCGCACTTGTGTTAGTGTTGAAAACCCACTTTTCGAACTTGTGTTAGTGTTGAAAATCCACTTTTCCCACTTGGGTTGGTGCAGGAAACCACTTTTGCACTTGTATTAGTGTGGAAAAAACACTTTTTGCACTTGTGATAGTGTTGAAAAACCACTTTTCGCACTTGTGTTAGTGTTGAAAAACCACTTTTCGCACTTGTGTTGGTGCAGGAAACCACTTTTGCACTTGTATTAGTGTGGAAAAAACACTTTTTGCACTTGTGATAGTGTTGAAAAACCACTTTTCGCACTTGTGTTAGTGTTGAAAACCCACTTTTCGCACTTGTGTTGGTGTTGAAAATCCACTTTTCCCACTTGTGTTGGTGCAGGAAACCACTTTTGCACTTGTATTAGTGTGGAAAAACCACTTTTCGCACTTGTGTTAGTGTTGAAAACCCACTTTTCGCACTTGTGTTGGTGCAGGAAACCACTTTTGCACTTGTATTAGTGTGGAAAAAACACTTTTTGCACTTGCGATAGTGTTGAAAAACCACTTTTCGCACTTGTGTTAGTGTTGAAAACCCACTTTTCGCACTTGTGTTGGTGTTGAAAATCCACTTTTCCCACTTGTGTTGGTGCAGGAAACCACTTTTGCACTTGTATTAGTGTGGAAAAAACACTTTTTGCACTTGTGATAGTGTTGAAAAACCACTTTTCGCACTTGTGTTAGTGTTGAAAAACCACTTTTTGCACTTGTGTTGGTGCAGGAAACCACCTTTGCACTTGTATTAGTGTGGAAAAAACACTTTTTGCACTTGTGATAGTGTTGAAAAACCACTTTTCGCACTTGTGTTAGTGTTGAAAAACCACTTTTCGCACTTGTGTTTGTGCAGGAAACCACTTTTGCACTTGTATTAGTGTGGAAAACCACTTTTCGCAACTGTGTTAGTGTTGAAAAACCACTTTTTGCACTTGTGTTCGTGTTCAAAAACCACTTTTCGCACTTGTGTTAGTGAAGGAAACCACTTTTCGCACTTGTGTTAGTGTTGAAAACCCACTTTTCGCACTTGTGTTAGTGTTGAAAATCCACTTTTCCCACTTGTGTTGGTACAGGAAACCACTTTTGCACTTGTATTACTGTGGAAAAATCACTTTTTGCACTTGTGATAGTGTTGAAAAACCACTTTTCGCACTTGTGATAGTGTTGAAAAACCACTTTTCGCACTTGTGTTAGTGTTGAAAAACCACTTTTCGCACCTGTGTTGGTGCAGGAAACCACTTTTGCACTTGCATTAGTGTGGAAAAACCACTTTTGCACTTGTATTAGTGTGGAAAAACCACTTTTCGCACTTGTGTTAGTGTTGAAAAACCACTTTTCGCACTTGTGTTAGTGTTGAAAAACCACTTTTCGCACTTGTGTTAGTGCAGGAAACCACTTTTGCACTTGTATTAGTGTGGAAAAACCACTTTTCGCACTTGTGTTAGTGTTGAAAAACCAATTTTCGCACTTGTGTTAGTGTTGAAAACCCACTTTTCGAACTTGTGTTAGTGTTGAAAATCCACTTTTCCCACTTGGGTTGGTGCAGGAAACCACTTTTGCACTTGTATTAGTGTGGAAAAAACACTTTTTGCACTTGTGATAGTGTTGAAAAACCACTTTTCGCACTTGTGTTAGTGTTGAAAAACCACTTTTCGCACTTGTGTTGGTGCAGGAAACCACTTTTGCACTTGTATTAGTGTGGAAAAAACACTTTTTGCACTTGTGATAGTGTTGAAAAACCACTTTTCGCACTTGTGTTAGTGTTGAAAAACCACTTTTCACACTTGTGTTGGTGCAGGAAACCACTTTTGCACTTGTATTAGTGTGGAAAAACCACTTTTCGCACTTGTGTTATTGTTGAAAACCCACTTTTCGCACTTGTGTTAGTGTTGAAAAACCACTTTTCGCACTTGTGTTAGTGAAGGAAACCACTTTTCGCACTTGTGTTAGTGTTGAAAACCCACTTTTCGCACTTGTGTTAGTGTTGAAAATCCACTTTTCGCACTTGTGTTGGTGCAGGAAACCACTTTTGCACTTGTATTAGTGTGGAAAAAACACTTTTTGCACTTGTGATAGTGTTGAAAAACCACTTTTCGCACTTGTGTTAGTGTTGAAAAACCACTTTTCGCACTTGTGTTAGTGCAGGAAACCACTTTTGCACTTGTATTAGTGTGGAAAAAACACTTTTTGCACTTGTGATAGTGTTGAAAAACCACTTTTCGCACTTGTGTTAGTGTTGGAAAACCACTTTTCGCACTTGTGTTGGTGCAGGAAACCACTTTTGCACTTGTGATAGTGTTGAAAAACCACTTTTCGCACTTGTGTTAGTGTTGAAAAACCACTTTTCGCACTTGTGTTGGTGCAGGAAACCACTTTTGCACTTGTATTAGTGTGGAAAAAACACTTTTTGCACTTGTGATAGTGTTGAAAAACCACTTTTCGCACTAGTGTTAGTGTTGAAAAACCACTTTTTGCACTTGTGTTGGTGCAGGAAACCACCTTTGCACTTGTATTAGTGTGGAAAAAACACTTTTTGCACTTGTGATAGTGTTGAAAAACCACTTTTCGCACTTGTGTTAGTGTTGAAAAACCACTTTTCGCGCTTGTGTTTGTGCAGGAAACCACTTTTGCACTTGTATTAGTGTGGAAAAACCACTTTTCGCAACTGTGTTAGTGTTGAAAAACCACTTTTCGCACTTGTGTTTGTGCAGGAAACCACCTTTGCACTTGTATTAGTGTGGAAAAAACACTTTTTGCACTTGTGATAGTGTTGAAAAACCACTTTTCGCACTTGTGTTAGTGTTGAAAAACCACTTTTCGCACCTGTGTTGGTGCAGGAAACCACTTTTGCACTTGTATTAGTGTGGAAAAACCACTTTTCGCACTTGTGTTAGTGTTGAAAAACCACTTTTCGCACTTGTGTTAGTGTTGAAAAACCACTTTTCGCACTTGTGTTAGTGCAGGAAACCACTTTTGCACTTGTATTAGTGTGGAAAAACCACTTTTCGCACTTGTGTTAGTGTTGAAAAACCAATTTTCGCACTTGTGTTAGTGTTGAAAACCCACTTTTCGAACTTGTGTTAGTGTTGAAAATCCACTTTTCCCACTTGGGTTGGTGCAGGAAACCACTTTTGCACTTGTATTAGTGTGGAAAAAACACTTTTTGCACTTGTGATAGTGTTGAAAAACCACTTTTCGCACTTGTGTTAGTGTTGAAAAACCACTTTTCGCACTTGTGTTGGTGCAGGAAACCACTTTTGCACTTGTATTAGTGTGGAAAAAACACTTTTTGCACTTGTGATAGTGTTGAAAAACCACTTTTCGCACTTGTGTTAGTGTTGAAAAACCACTTTTCACACTTGTGTTGGTGCAGGAAACCACTTTTGCACTTGTATTAGTGTGGAAAAACCACTTTTCGCACTTGTGTTATTGTTGAAAACCCACTTTTCGCACTTGTGTTAGTGTTGAAAAACCACTTTTCGCACTTGTGTTAGTGAAGGAAACCACTTTTCGCACTTGTGTTAGTGTTGAAAAACCACTTTTCGCACTTGTGTTGGTGCAGGAAACCACTTTTGCACTTGTATTAGTGTGGAAAAAACACTTTTTGCACTTGTGATAGTGTTGAAAAACCACTTTTCGCACTTGTGTTAGTGTTGAAAAACCACTTTTCGCACTTGTGATAGTGTTGAAAAACCACTTTTCGCACTTGTGTTAGTGTTGAAAAACCACTTTTCGCACTTGTGTTGGTGCAGGAAACAACTTTTGCACTTGTATTAGTGTGGAAAAAACACTTTTTGCACTTGTGATAGTGTTGAAAAACCACTTTTCGCACTTGTGTTAGTGTTGAAAAACCACTTTTCACACTTGTGTTGGTGCAGGAAACCACTTTTGCACTTGTATTAGTGTGGAAAAACCACTTTTCGCACTTGTGTTATTGTTGAAAACCCACTTTTCGCACTTGTGTTAGTGTTGAAAAACCACTTTTCGCACTTGTGTTAGTGAAGGAAACCACTTTTCGCACTTGTGTTAGTGTTGAAAACCCACTTTTCGCACTTGTGTTAGTGCAGGAAACCACTTTTCGCACTTGTGTTAGTGTTGAAAATCCACTTTTCGCACTTGTGTTGGTGCAGGAAACCACTTTTGCACTTGTATTAGTGTGGAAAAAACACTTTTTGCACTTGTGATAGTGTTGAAAAACCACTTTTCGCACTTGTGTTAGTGTTGAAAAACCACTTTTTGCACTTGTGTTGGTGCAGGAAACCACCTTTGCACTTGTATTAGTGTGGAAAAAACACTTTTTGCACTTGTGATAGTGTTGAAAAACCACTTTTCGCACTTGTGTTAGTGTTGAAAAACCACTTTTCGCACTTGTGTTAGTGAAGGAAACCACTTTTCGCACTTGTGTTAGTGTTGAAAATCCACTTTTCGCACTTGTGTTAGTGTTGAAAATCCACTTTTCGCACTTGTGTTGGTGCAGGAAACCACTTTTGCACTTGTATTAGTGTGGAAAAAACACTTTTTGCACTTGTGATAGTGTTGAAAAACCACTTTTCGCACTTGTGTTAGTGTTGAAAAACCACTTTTCGCACTTGTGTTAGTGCAGGAAACCACTTTTGCACATGTATTAGTGTGGAAAAAACACTTTTTGCACTTGTGATAGTGTTGAAAAACCACTTTTCGCACTTGTGTTAGTGTTGAAAACCCACTTTTCGAACTTGTGTTAGTGTTGAAAATCCACTTTTCCCACTTGGGTTGGTGCAGGAAACCACTTTTGCACTTGTATTAGTGTGGAAAAAACACTTTTTGCACTTGTGATAGTGTTGAAAAACCACTTTTCGCACTTGTGTTAGTGTTGAAAAACCACTTTTCGCACTTGTGTTGGTGCAGGAAACCACTTTTGCACTTGTATTAGTGTGGAAAAAACACTTTTTGCACTTGTGATAGTGTTGAAAATCCACTTTTCCCACTTGTGTTGGTACAGGAAACCACTTTTGCACTTGTATTAGTGTGGAAAAACCACTTTTCGCACTTGTGTTAGTGTTGAAAATCCACTTTTCCCACTTGTGTTGGTACAGGAAACCACTTTTGCACTTGTATTACTGTGGAAAAATCACTTTTTGCACTTGTGATAGTGTTGAAAAACCACTTTTCGCACTTGTGATAGTGTTGAAAAACCACTTTTCGCACTTGTGTTAGTGTTGAAAAACCACTTTTCGCACCTGTGTTGGTGCAGGAAACCACTTTTGCACTTGCATTAGTGTGGAAAAACCACTTTTGCACTTGTATTAGTGTGGAAAAACCACTTTTCGCACTTGTGTTAGTGTTGAAAAACCACTTTTCGCACTTGTGTTAGTGTTGAAAAACCACTTTTCGCACTTGTGTTAGTGCAGGAAACCACTTTTGCACTTGTATTAGTGTGGAAAAACCACTTTTCGCACTTGTGTTAGTGTTGAAAAACCAATTTTCGCACTTGTGTTAGTGTTGAAAACCCACTTTTCGAACTTGTGTTAGTGTTGAAAATCCACTTTTCCCACTTGGGTTGGTGCAGGAAACCACTTTTGCACTTGTATTAGTGTGGAAAAAACACTTTTTGCACTTGTGATAGTGTTGAAAAACCACTTTTCGCACTTGTGTTAGTGTTGAAAAACCACTTTTCGCACTTGTGTTGGTGCAGGAAACCACTTTTGCACTTGTATTAGTGTGGAAAAAACACTTTTTGCACTTGTGATAGTGTTGAAAAACCACTTTTCGCACTTGTGTTAGTGTTGAAAAACCACTTTTCACACTTGTGTTGGTGCAGGAAACCACTTTTGCACTTGTATTAGTGTGGAAAAACCACTTTTCGCACTTGTGTTATTGTTGAAAACCCACTTTTCGCACTTGTGTTAGTGTTGAAAAACCACTTTTCGCACTTGTGTTAGTGAAGGAAACCACTTTTCGCACTTGTGTTAGTGTTGAAAACCCACTTTTCGCACTTGTGTTAGTGTTGAAAATCCACTTTTCGCACTTGTGTTGGTGCAGGAAACCACTTTTGCACTTGTATTAGTGTGGAAAAAACACTTTTTGCACTTGTGATAGTGTTGAAAAACCACTTTTCGCACTTGTGTTAGTGTTGAAAAACCACTTTTCGCACTTGTGTTAGTGCAGGAAACCACTTTTGCACTTGTATTAGTGTGGAAAAAACACTTTTTGCACTTGTGATAGTGTTGAAAAACCACTTTTCGCACTTGTGTTAGTGTTGGAAAACCACTTTTCGCACTTGTGTTGGTGCAGGAAACCACTTTTGCACTTGTGATAGTGTTGAAAAACCACTTTTCGCACTTGTGTTAGTGTTGAAAAACCACTTTTCGCACTTGTGTTGGTGCAGGAAACCACTTTTGCACTTGTATTAGTGTGGAAAAAACACTTTTTGCACTTGTGATAGTGTTGAAAAACCACTTTTCGCACTAGTGTTAGTGTTGAAAAACCACTTTTTGCACTTGTGTTGGTGCAGGAAACCACCTTTGCACTTGTATTAGTGTGGAAAAAACACTTTTTGCACTTGTGATAGTGTTGAAAAACCACTTTTCGCACTTGTGTTAGTGTTGAAAAACCACTTTTCGCGCTTGTGTTTGTGCAGGAAACCACTTTTGCACTTGTATTAGTGTGGAAAAACCACTTTTCGCAACTGTGTTAGTGTTGAAAAACCACTTTTCGCACTTGTGTTTGTGCAGGAAACCACCTTTGCACTTGTATTAGTGTGGAAAAAACACTTTTTGCACTTGTGATAGTGTTGAAAAACCACTTTTCGCACTTGTGTTAGTGTTGAAAAACCACTTTTCGCACCTGTGTTGGTGCAGGAAACCACTTTTGCACTTGTATTAGTGTGGAAAAACCACTTTTCGCACTTGTGTTAGTGTTGAAAAACCACTTTTCGCACTTGTGTTAGTGTTGAAAAACCACTTTTCGCACTTGTGTTAGTGCAGGAAACCACTTTTGCACTTGTATTAGTGTGGAAAAACCACTTTTCGCACTTGTGTTAGTGTTGAAAAACCAATTTTCGCACTTGTGTTAGTGTTGAAAACCCACTTTTCGAACTTGTGTTAGTGTTGAAAATCCACTTTTCCCACTTGGGTTGGTGCAGGAAACCACTTTTGCACTTGTATTAGTGTGGAAAAAACACTTTTTGCACTTGTGATAGTGTTGAAAAACCACTTTTCGCACTTGTGTTAGTGTTGAAAAACCACTTTTCGCACTTGTGTTGGTGCAGGAAACCACTTTTGCACTTGTATTAGTGTGGAAAAAACACTTTTTGCACTTGTGATAGTGTTGAAAAACCACTTTTCGCACTTGTGTTAGTGTTGAAAAACCACTTTTCACACTTGTGTTGGTGCAGGAAACCACTTTTGCACTTGTATTAGTGTGGAAAAACCACTTTTCGCACTTGTGTTATTGTTGAAAACCCACTTTTCGCACTTGTGTTAGTGTTGAAAAACCACTTTTCGCACTTGTGTTAGTGAAGGAAACCACTTTTCGCACTTGTGTTAGTGTTGAAAAACCACTTTTCGCACTTGTGTTGGTGCAGGAAACCACTTTTGCACTTGTATTAGTGTGGAAAAAACACTTTTTGCACTTGTGATAGTGTTGAAAAACCACTTTTCGCACTTGTGTTAGTGTTGAAAAACCACTTTTCGCACTTGTGATAGTGTTGAAAAACCACTTTTCGCACTTGTGTTAGTGTTGAAAAACCACTTTTCGCACTTGTGTTGGTGCAGGAAACAACTTTTGCACTTGTATTAGTGTGGAAAAAACACTTTTTGCACTTGTGATAGTGTTGAAAAACCACTTTTCGCACTTGTGTTAGTGTTGAAAAACCACTTTTCACACTTGTGTTGGTGCAGGAAACCACTTTTGCACTTGTATTAGTGTGGAAAAACCACTTTTCGCACTTGTGTTATTGTTGAAAACCCACTTTTCGCACTTGTGTTAGTGTTGAAAAACCACTTTTCGCACTTGTGTTAGTGAAGGAAACCACTTTTCGCACTTGTGTTAGTGTTGAAAACCCACTTTTCGCACTTGTGTTAGTGCAGGAAACCACTTTTCGCACTTGTGTTAGTGTTGAAAATCCACTTTTCGCACTTGTGTTGGTGCAGGAAACCACTTTTGCACTTGTATTAGTGTGGAAAAAACACTTTTTGCACTTGTGATAGTGTTGAAAAACCACTTTTCGCACTTGTGTTAGTGTTGAAAAACCACTTTTTGCACTTGTGTTGGTGCAGGAAACCACCTTTGCACTTGTATTAGTGTGGAAAAAACACTTTTTGCACTTGTGATAGTGTTGAAAAACCACTTTTCGCACTTGTGTTAGTGTTGAAAAACCACTTTTCGCACTTGTGTTAGTGAAGGAAACCACTTTTCGCACTTGTGTTAGTGTTGAAAATCCACTTTTCGCACTTGTGTTAGTGTTGAAAATCCACTTTTCGCACTTGTGTTGGTGCAGGAAACCACTTTTGCACTTGTATTAGTGTGGAAAAAACACTTTTTGCACTTGTGATAGTGTTGAAAAACCACTTTTCGCACTTGTGTTAGTGTTGAAAAACCACTTTTCGCACTTGTGTTAGTGCAGGAAACCACTTTTGCACATGTATTAGTGTGGAAAAAACACTTTTTGCACTTGTGATAGTGTTGAAAAACCACTTTTCGCACTTGTGTTAGTGTTGAAAACCCACTTTTCGAACTTGTGTTAGTGTTGAAAATCCACTTTTCCCACTTGGGTTGGTGCAGGAAACCACTTTTGCACTTGTATTAGTGTGGAAAAAACACTTTTTGCACTTGTGATAGTGTTGAAAAACCACTTTTCGCACTTGTGTTAGTGTTGAAAAACCACTTTTCGCACTTGTGTTGGTGCAGGAAACCACTTTTGCACTTGTATTAGTGTGGAAAAAACACTTTTTGCACTTGTGATAGTGTTGAAAAACCACTTTTCGCACTTGTGTTAGTGTTGAAAACCCACTTTTCGCACTTGTGTTGGTGTTGAAAATCCACTTTTCCCACTTGTGTTGGTGCAGGAAACCACTTTTGCACTTGTATTAGTGTGGAAAAACCACTTTTCGCACTTGTGTTAGTGTTGAAAACCCACTTTTCGCACTTGTGTTGGTGCAGGAAACCACTTTTGCACTTGTATTAGTGTGGAAAAAACACTTTTTGCACTTGCGATAGTGTTGAAAAACCACTTTTCGCACTTGTGTTAGTGTTGAAAACCCACTTTTCGCACTTGTGTTGGTGTTGAAAATCCACTTTTCCCACTTGTGTTGGTGCAGGAAACCACTTTTGCACTTGTATTAGTGTGGAAAAAACACTTTTTGCACTTGTGATAGTGTTGAAAAACCACTTTTCGCACTTGTGTTAGTGTTGAAAAACCACTTTTTGCACTTGTGTTGGTGCAGGAAACCACCTTTGCACTTGTATTAGTGTGGAAAAAACACTTTTTGCACTTGTGATAGTGTTGAAAAACCACTTTTCGCACTTGTGTTAGTGTTGAAAAACCACTTTTCGCACTTGTGTTTGTGCAGGAAACCACTTTTGCACTTGTATTAGTGTGGAAAACCACTTTTCGCAACTGTGTTAGTGTTGAAAAACCACTTTTTGCACTTGTGTTAGTGTTCAAAAACCACTTTTCGCACTTGTGTTAGTGAAGGAAACCACTTTTCGCACTTGTGTTAGTGTTGAAAACCCACTTTTCGCACTTGTGTTAGTGTTGAAAATCCACTTTTCCCACTTGTGTTGGTACAGGAAGCCACTTTTGCACTTGTATTACTGTGGAAAAATCACTTTTTGCACTTGTGATAGTGTTGAAAAACCACTTTTTGCACTTGTGATAGTGTTGAAAAACCACTTTTCGCACTTGTGTTAGTGTTGAAAAACCACTTTTCGCACCTGTGTTGGTGCAGGAAACCACTTTTGCACTTGTATTAGTGTGGAAAAACCACTTTTGCACTTGTATTAGTGTGGAAAAACCACTTTTCGCACTTGTGTTAGTGTTGAAAAACCACTTTTCGCACTTGTGTTAGTGTTGAAAAACCACTTTTCGCACTTGTGTTAGTGCAGGAAACCACTTTTGCACTTGTATTAGTGTGGAAAAACCACTTTTCGCACTTGTGTTAGTGTTGAAAAACCAATTTTCGCACTTGTGTTAGTGTTGAAAACCCACTTTTCGAACTTGTGTTAGTGTTGAAAATCCACTTTTCCCACTTGGGTTGGTGCAGGAAACCACTTTTGCACTTGTATTAGTGTGGAAAAAACACTTTTTGCACTTGTGATAGTGTTGCAAAACCACTTTTCGCACTTGTGTTAGTGTTGAAAAACCACTTTTCGCACTTGTGTTGGTGCAGGAAACCACTTTTGCACTTGTATTAGTGTGGAAAAAACACTTTTTGCACTTGTGATAGTGTTGAAAAACCACTTTTCGCACTTGTGTTAGTGTTGAAAAACCACTTTTCACACTTGTGTTGGTGCAGGAAACCACTTTTGCACTTGTATTAGTGTGGAAAAACCACTTTTCGCACTTGTGTTATTGTTGAAAAACCCACATTTCGCACTTGTGTTAGTGTTGAAAAACCACTTTTCGCACTTGTGTTAGTGAAGGAAACCACTTTTGCACTTGTGTTAGTGTTGAAAACCCACTTTTCGCACTTGTGTTAGTGTTGAAAATCCACTTTTCGCACTTGTGTTGGTGCAGGAAACCACTTTTGCACTTGTATTAGTGTGGAAAAAACACTTTTTGCACTTGTGATAGTGTTGAAAAACCACTTTTCGCACTTGTGTTAGTGTTGAAAAACCACTTTTTTGCACTTGTGTTGGTGCAGGAAACCACCTTTGCACTTGTATTAGTGTGGAAAAAAACACTTTTTGCACTTGTGATAGTGTTGAAAAACCACTTTCGCACTTGTGTTAGTGTTGAAAAACCACTTTTCGCGCTTGTGTTTGTGCAGGAAACCACTTTTGCACTTGTATTAGTGTGGAAAAACCACTTTTCGCAACTGTGTTAGTGTTGAAAAAACCACTTTTCGCACTTGTGTTTGTGCAGGAAACCACCTTTGCACTTGTATTAGTGTGGAAAAAATACTTTTTGCACTTGTGATAGTGTTGAAAAACCACTTTTCGCACTTGTGTTAGTGTTGAAAAACCACTTTTCGCACCTGTGTTGGTGCAGGAAACCACTTTTGCACTTGTATTAGTGTGGAAAAACCACTTTTCGCACTTGTGTTAGTGTTGAAAAACCACTTTTCGCACTTCTGTTAGTGTTGAAAAACCACTTTTCGCACTTGTGTTAGTGCAGGAAACCACTTTTGCACTTGTATTAGTGTGGAAAACCACTTTTCGCACTTGTGTTAGTGTTGAAAAACCAATTTTCGCACTTGTGTTAGTGTTGAAAACCCACTTTTCGAACTTGTGTTAGTGTTGAAAATCCACTTTTCCCACTTGGGTTGGTGCAGGAAACCACTTTTGCACTTGTATTAGTGTGGAAAAAACACTTTTTGCACTTGTGATAGTGTTGAAAAACCACTTTTCGCACTTGTGTTAGTGTTGAAAAACCACTTTTCGCACTTGTGTTGGTGCAGGAAACCACTTTTGCACTTGTATTAGTGTGGAAAAAACACTTTTTGCACTTGTGATAGTGTTGAAAAAACCACTTTTCGCACTTGTGTTAGTGTTGAAAAACCACTTTTCACACTTGTGTTGGTGCAGGAAACCACTTTTGCACTTGTATTAGTGTGGAAAAACCACTTTTCGCACTTGTGTTATTGTGAAAACCCACTTTTCGCACTTGTGTTAGTGTTGAAAAACCACTTTTCGCACTTGTGTTAGTGAAGGAAACCACTTTTCGCACTTGTGTTAGTGTTGAAAAACCACTTTTCGCACTTGTGTTGGTGCAGGAAACCACTTTTGCACTTGTATTAGTGTGGAAAAAACACTTTTTGCACTTGTGATAGTGTTGAAAAAACCACTTTTCGCACTTGTGTTAGTGTTGAAAAACCACTTTTCACACTTGTGTTGGTGCAGGAAACCACTTTTGCACTTGTATTAGTGTGGAAAAACCACTTTTCGCACTTGTGTTATTGTTGAAAACCCACTTTTCGCACTTGTGTTAGTGTTGAAAAACCACTTTTCGCACTTGTGTTAGTGAAGGAAACCACTTTTCGCACTTGTGTTAGTGTTGAAAACCCACTTTTCGCACTTGTGTTAGTGCAGGAAACCACTTTTCGCACTTGTGTTAGTGTTGAAAATCCACTTTTCGCACTTGTGTTGGTGCAGGAAACCACTTTTGCACTTGTATTAGTGTGGAAAAAACACTTTTTGCACTTGTGATAGTGTTGAAAAACCACTTTTCGCACTTGTGTTAGTGTTGAAAAACCCACTTTTTGCACTTGTGTTGGGGCAGGAAACCACCTTTTGCACTTGTATTAGTGTGGAAAAAACACTTTTGCACTTGTGATAGTGTTGAAAAACCACTTTTCGCACTTGTGTTAGTGTTGAAAAACCACTTTTCGCACTTGTGTTAGTGAAGGAAACCACTTTTCGCACTTGTGTTAGTGTTGAAAATCCACTTTTCGCACTTGTGTTAGTGTTGAAAATCCACTTTTCGCACTTGTGTTGGTGCAGGAAACCACTTTTGCACTTGTATTAGTGTGGAAAAAACACTTTTTGCACTTGTGATAGTGTTGAAAAACCACTTTTCGCACTTGTGTTAGTGTTGAAAAACCACTTTTCGCACTTGTGTTAGTGCAGGAAACCACTTTTGCACATGTATTAGTGTGGAAAAAACACTTTTTGCACTTGTGATAGTGTTGAAAAACCACTTTTCGCACTTGTGTTAGTGTTGAAAACCCACTTTTCGAACTTGTGTTAGTGTTGAAAATATCCACTTTTCACACTTGGGTTGGTGCAGGAAACCACTTTTGCACTTGTATTAGTGTGGAAAAAACACTTTTTGCACTTGTGATAGTGTTGAAAAACCACTTTTCGCACTTGTGTTAGTGTTGAAAAACCACTTTTCGCACTTGTGTTGGTGCAGGAAACCACTTTTGCACTTGTATTAGTGTGGAAAAAACACTTTTTGCACTTGTGATAGTGTTGAAAAACCACTTTTCGCACTTGTGTTAGTGTTGAAAAACCACTTTTCACACTTGTGTTGGTGCAGGAAACCACTTTTGCACTTGTATTAGTGTGGAAAAACCACTTTTCGCACTTGTGTTATTGTTGAAAACCCACTTTTCGCACTTGTGTTAGTGTTGAAAAACCACTTTTCGCACTTGTGTTAGTGAAGGAAACCACTTTTCGCACTTGTGTTAGTGTTGAAAACCCACTTTTCGCACTTGTGTTAGTGTTGAAAATCCACTTTTCGCACTTGTGTTGGTGCAGGAAACCACTTTTGCACTTGTATTAGTGTGGAAAAAACACTTTTTGCACTTGTGATAGTGTTGAAAAACCACTTTTCGCACTTGTGTTAGTGTTGAAAAACCACTTTTCGCACTTGTGGTAGTGCAGGAAACCACTTTTGCACTTGTATTAGTGTGGAAAAACCACTTTTCGCACTTGTGTTAGTGTTGAAAAACCACTTTTCGCACTTGTGTTAGTGTTGAAAAACCACTTTTCGCACTTGTGTTAGTGCAGGAAACCACTTTTGCACTTGTATTAGTGTGGAAAAACCACTTTTCGCACTTGTGTTAGTGTTGAAAAACCAATTTTCGCACTTGTGTTAGTGTTGAAAACCCACTTTTCGAACTTGTGTTTGTGTTGAAAATCCACTTTTCCCACTTGGGTTGGTGCAGGAAACCACTTTTGCACTTGTATTAGTGTGGAAAAAACACTTTTTGCACTTGTGATAGTGTTGAAAAACCACTTTTCGCACTTGTGTTAGTGTTGAAAAACCACTTTTCGCACTTGTGTTGGTGCAGGAAACCACTTTTGCACTTGTATTAGTGTGGAAAAAACACTTTTTGCACTTGTGATAGTGTTGAAAAACCACTTTTCGCACTTGTGTTAGTGTTGAAAAACCACTTTTCACACTTGTGTTGGTGCAGGAAACCACTTTTGCACTTGTATTAGTGTGGAAAAACCACTTTTCGCACTTGTGTTATTGTTGAAAACCCACTTTTCGCACTTGTGTTAGTGTTGAAAAACCACTTTTCGCACTTGTGTTAGTGAAGGAAACGGAAACACTTTTCGCACTTGTGTTAGTGTTGAAAAACCACTTTTCGCACTTGTGTTGGTGCAGGAAACCACTTTTGCACTTGTATTAGTGTGGAAAAAACACTTTTTGCACTTGTGATAGTGTTGAAAACCACTTTTTGCACTTGTGTTAGTGTTGAAAAACCACTTTTCGCACTTGTGATAGTGTTGAAAAACCACTTTTCGCACATGTGTTAGTGTTGAAAAACCACTTTTCGCACTTGTGTTGGTGCAGGAAACCACTTTTGCACTTGTATTAGTGTGGAAAAAACACTTTTTGCACTTGTGATAGTGTTGAAAAACCACTTTTCGCACTTGTGTTAGTGTTGAAAAACCACTTTTCACACTTGTGTTGGTGCAGGAAACCACTTTTGCACTTGTATTAGTGTGGAAAAACCACTTTTCGCACTTGTGTTATTGTTGAAAACCCACTTTTCGCACTTGTGTTAGTGTTGAAAACCACTTTTCGCACTTGTGTTAGTGAAGGAAACCACTTTTCGCACTTGTGTTAGTGTTGAAAACCCACTTTTCGCACTTGTGTTAGTGCAGGAAACCACTTTTCGCACTTGTGTTAGTGTTGAAAATCCACTTTTCGCACTTGTGTTGGTGCAGGAAACCACTTTTGCACTTGTATTAGTGTGGAAAAAACACTTTTTGCACTTGTGATAGTGTTGAAAAACCACTTTTCGCACTTGTGTTAGTGTTGAAAACACTTTTTGCACTTGTGTTGGGGCAGGAAACCACCTTTGCACTTGTATTAGTGTGGAAAAAACACTTTTTGCACTTGTGATAGTGTTGAAAAACCACTTTTCGCACTTGTGTTAGTGTTGAAAAACCACTTTTCGCACTTGTGTTAGTGAAGGAAACCACTTTTCGCACTTGTGTTAGTGTGAAAATCCACTTTTCGCACTTGTGTTAGTGTTGAAAACACTTTCGCACTTCTGTGTTGGTGCAGGAAACCACTTTTGCACTTGTATTAGTGTGGAAAAAACACTTTTTGCACTTGTGATAGTGTTGAAAAACCACTTTTCGCACTTGTGTTAGTGTTGAAAAACCACTTTTCGCACTTGTGTTAGTGCAGGAAACCACTTTTGCACATGTATTAGTGTGGAAAAAACACTTTTTGCACTTGTGATAGTGTTGAAAAACCACTTTTCGCACTTGTGTTAGTGTTGAAAACCCACTTTTCGAACTTGTGTTAGTTGAAAATCCACATTTCCCACTTGGGTTGGTGCAGGAAACCACTTTTGCACTTGTATTAGTGTGGAAAAACACTTTTGCACATTCACACCTTTTTGCACTTGTGAATAAACACTTTTTCGCACTTGTGTTGTGTTTGAAAAACCACTTTTCGCACTTGTGTTGGTGCAGGAAACCACTTTTGCACTTGTATTAGTGTGGAAAAAACACTTTTTGCACTTGTGATAGTGTTGAAAAACCACTTTTCGCACTTGTGTTAGTGTTGAAAAACCACTTTTCACACTTGTGTTGGTGCAGGAAACCACTTTTGCACTTGTATTAGTGTGGAAAAACCACTTTTCGCACTTGTGTTATTGTTGAAAACCCACTTTTCGCACTTGTGTTAGTGTTGAAAAACCACTTTCGCACTTGTGTTAGTGAAGGAAACCACTTTTCGCACTTGTGTTAGTGTTGAAAACCCACTTTTCGCACTTGTGTTAGTGTTGAAAATCCACTTTTCGCACTTGTGTTGGTGCAGGAAACCACTTTTGCACTTGTATTAGTGTGGAAAAAACACTTTTTGCACTTGTGATAGTGTTGAAAAACCACTTTTCGCACTTGTGTTAGTGTTGAAAAACCACTTTTCGCACTTGTGTTAGTGCAGGAAACCACTTTTGCACTTGTATTAGTGTGGAAAAAACACTTTTTGCACTTGTGATAGTGTTGAAAAACCACTTTTCGCACTTGTGTTAGTGTTGAAAAACCACTTTTCGCACTTGTGTTGGTGCAGGAAACCACTTTTGCACTTGTGATAGTGTTGAAAAACCACTTTTCGCACTTGTGTTAGTGTTGAAAAACCACTTTTCGCACTTGTGTTGGTGCAGGAAACCACTTTTGCACTTGTATTAGTGTGGAAAAAACACTTTTTGCACTTGTGATAGTGTTGAAAAACCACTTTTCGCACTTGTGTTAGTGTTGAAAAACCACTTTTTGCACTTGTGTTGGTGCAGGAAACCACCTTTGCACTTGTATTAGTGTGGAAAAAACACTTTTTGCACTTGTGATAGTGTTGAAAAACCACTTTTCGCACTTGTGTTAGTGTTGAAAAACCACTTTTCGCGCTTGTGTTTGTGCAGGAAACCACTTTTGCACTTGTATTAGTGTGGAAAAACCACTTTTCGCAACTGTGTTAGTGTTGAAAAACCACTTTTCGCACTTGTGTTTGTGCAGGAAACCACCTTTGCACTTGTATTAGTGTGGAAAAAACACTTTTTGCACTTGTGATAGTGTTGAAAAACCACTTTTCGCACTTGTGTTAGTGTTGAAAAACCACTTTTCGCACCTGTGTTGGTGCAGGAAACCACTTTTGCACTTGTATTAGTGTGGAAAAACCACTTTTCGCACTTGTGTTAGTGTTGAAAAACCACTTTTCGCACTTGTGTTAGTGTTGAAAAACCACTTTTCGCACTTGTGTTAGTGCAGGAAACACTTTTGCACTTGTATTAGTGTGGAAAAACCACTTTTCACACTTGTGTTAGTGTTGAAAAACCAATTTCGCACTTGTGTTAGTGTTGAAAACCCACTTTTCGAACTTGTGTTAGTGTTGAAAATCCACTTTTCCCACTTGGGTTGGTGCAGGAAACCACTTTTGCACTTGTATTAGTGTGGAAAAAACACTTTTTGCACTTGTGATAGTGTTGAAAAACCACTTTTCGCACTTGTGTTAGTGTTGAAAAACCACTTTTCACACTTGTGTTGGTGCAGGAAACCACTTTTGCACTTGTATTAGTGTGGAAAAACCACTTTTCGCACTTGTGTTATTGTTGAAAACCCACTTTTCGCACTTGTGTTAGTGTTGAAAAACCACTTTTCGCACTTGTGTTAGTGAAGGAAACCACTTTTCGCACTTGTGTTAGTGTTGAAAATCCACTTTTCGCACTTGTGTTAGTGTTGAAAATCCACTTTTCGCACTTGTGTTTGTGCAGGAAACCACTTTTGCACTTGTATTAGTGTGAAAAAACACTTTTTGCACTTGTGATAGTGTTGAAAAAACCACTTTTCGCACTTGTGTTAGTGTTGAAAAACCACTTTTCGCACTTGTGTTAGTGCAGGAAACCACTTTTGCACTTGTATTAGTGTGGAAAAAACACTTTTTGCACTTGTGATAGTGTTGAAAACCACTTTTCGCACTTGTGTTAGTGTTGAAAAACCACTTTTCGCACTTGTGTTGGTGCAGGAAACCACTTTTGCACTTGTGATAGTGTTGAAAAACCACTTTTCGCACTTGTGTTAGTGTGAAAAACCACTTTTCGCACTTGTGTTGGTGCAGGAAACCACTTTTGCACTTGTATTAGTGAGGAAAAAAAACACTTTTTGCACTTGTGATAGTGTTGAAAAACCACTTTTCGCATTTGTGTTAGTGTTGAAAAACCACTTTTCGCACTTGTGTTAGTGTTGAAAATCCACTTTTCCCACTTGGGTTGGTGCAGGAAACCACTTTTGCACTTGTATTAG
The DNA here is from genome assembly GCF_964187855.1 of Myxine glutinosa. Lineage (NCBI taxonomy): Eukaryota > Metazoa > Chordata > Myxini > Myxiniformes > Myxinidae > Myxine > Myxine glutinosa. The sequence goes on from NW_027616459.1 coordinate 90,118, forward strand.
TGTGGAAAAAGCACTTTTTGCACTTGTGATAGTGTTGAAAAACCACTTTTCGCACTTGTGTTAGTGTTGAAAAACCACTTTTCGCACTTGTGTTGGTGCAGGAAACCACTTTTGCACTTGTATTAGTGTGGAAAAAACACTTTTCGCACTTGTGATAGTGTTGAAAAACCACTTTTCGCACATGTGTTAGTGTTGAAAAACCACTTTTCGCACTTGTGTTGGTGCAGGAAACCACTTTTGCACTTGTATTAGTGTGGAAAAAACACTTTTTGCACTTGTGATAGTGTTGAAAAACCACTTTTCGCACTTGTGTTAGTGTTGAAAAACCACTTTTCACACTTGTGTTGGTGCAGGAAACCACTTTTGCACTTGTATTAGTGTGGAAAAACCACTTTCGCACTTGTGTTATTGTTGAAAACCCACTTTTCGCACTTGTGTTAGTGTTGAAAAACCACTTTTCGCACTTGTGTTAGTGAAGGAAACCACTTTTCGCACTTGTGTTAGTGTTGAAAACCCACTTTTCGCACTTGTGTTAGTGCAGGAAACCACTTTTCGCACTTGTGTTAGTGTTGAAAATCCACTTTTCGCACTTGTGTTGGTGCAGGAAACCACTTTTGCACTTGTATTAGTGTGGAAAAAACACTTTTTGCACTTGTGATAGTGTTGAAAAACCACTTTTCGCACTTGTGTTAGTGTTGAAAAACCACTTTTTGCACTTGTGTTGGGGCAGGAAACCACCTTTGCACTTGTATTAGTGTGGAAAAAACACTTTTTGCACTTGTGATAGTGTTGAAAAACCACTTTTCGCACTTGTGTTAGTGTTGAAAAACCACTTTTCGCACTTGTGTTAGTGAAGGAAACCACTTTTCGCACTTGTGTTAGTGTTGAAAATCCACTTTTCGCACTTGTGTTAGTGTTGAAAATCACTTTTCGCACTTGTGTTGGTGCAGGAAACCACTTTTGCACTTGTATTAGTGTGGAAAAAACACTTTTTGCACTTGTGATAGTGTTGAAAAAACCACTTTTCGCACTTGTGTTAGTGTTGAAAAACCACTTTTCGCACTTGTGTTAGTGCAGGAAACCACTTTTGCACATGTATTAGTGTGGAAAAAACACTTTTTGCACTTGTGATAGTGTTGAAAAACCACTTTTCGCACTTGTGTTAGTGTTGAAAACCCACTTTTCGAACTTGTGTTAGTGTTGAAAATCCACATTTCCCACTTGGGTTGGTGCAGGAAACCACTTTTGCACTTGTATTAGTGTGGAAAAAACACTTTTTGCACTTGTGATAGTGTTGAAAAACCACTTTTCGCACTTGTGTTAGTGTTGAAAAACCACTTTTCGCACTTGTGTTGGTGCAGGAAACCACTTTTGCACTTGTATTAGTGTGGAAAAAACACTTTTTGCACTTGTGATAGTGTTGAAAAACCACTTTTCGCACTTGTGTTAGTGTTGAAAAACCACTTTTCACACTTGTGTTGGTGCAGGAAACCACTTTTGCACTTGTATTAGTGTGGAAAAACCACTTTTCGCACTTGTGTTATTGTTGAAAACCCACTTTTCGCACTTGTGTTAGTGTTGAAAAACCACTTTTCGCACTTGTGTTAGTGAAGGAAACCACTTTTCGCACTTGTGTTAGTGTTGAAAACCCACTTTTCGCACTTGTGTTAGTGTTGAAAATCCACTTTTCGCACTTGTGTTGGTGCAGGAAACCACTTTTGCACTTGTATTAGTGTGGAAAAAACACTTTTTGCACTTGTGATAGTGTTGAAAAACCACTTTTCGCACTTGTGTTAGTGTTGAAAAACCACTTTTCGCACTTGTGTTAGTGCAGGAAACCACTTTTGCACTTGTATTAGTGTGGAAAAAACACTTTTTGCACTTGTGATAGTGTTGAAAAACCACTTTTCGCACTTGTGTTAGTGTTGAAAAACCACTTTTCGCACTTGTGTTGGTGCAGGAAACCACTTTTGCACTTGTGATAGTGTTGAAAAACCACTTTTCGCACTTGTGTTAGTGTTGAAAAACCACTTTTCGCACTTGTGTTGGTGCAGGAAACCACTTTTGCACTTGTATTAGTGTGGAAAAAACACTTTTTGCACTTGTGATAGTGTTGAAAAACCACTTTTCGCACTTGTGTTAGTGTTGAAAAACCACTTTTTGCACTTGTGTTGGTGCAGGAAACCACCTTTGCACTTGTATTAGTGTGGAAAAAACACTTTTTGCACTTGTGATAGTGTTGAAAAACCACTTTTCGCACTTGTGTTAGTGTTGAAAAACCACTTTTCGCGCTTGTGTTTGTGCAGGAAACCACTTTTGCACTTGTATTAGTGTGGAAAAACCACTTTTCGCAACTGTGTTAGTGTTGAAAAACCACTTTTCGCACTTGTGTTTGTGCAGGAAACCACCTTTGCACTTGTATTAGTGTGGAAAAAACACTTTTTGCACTTGTGATAGTGTTGAAAAACCACTTTTCGCACTTGTGTTAGTGTTGAAAAACCACTTTTCGCACCTGTGTTGGTGCAGGAAACCACTTTTGCACTTGTATTAGTGTGGAAAAACCACTTTTCGCACTTGTGTTAGTGTTGAAAAACCACTTTTCGCACTTGTGTTAGTGTTGAAAAACCACTTTTCGCACTTGTGTTAGTGCAGGAAACCACTTTTGCACTTGTATTAGTGTGGAAAAACCACTTTTCACACTTGTGTTAGTGTTGAAAAACCAATTTTCGCACTTGTGTTAGTGTTGAAAACCCACTTTTCGAACTTGTGTTAGTGTTGAAAATCCACTTTTCCCACTTGGGTTGGTGCAGGAAACCACTTTTGCACTTGTATTAGTGTGGAAAAAACACTTTTTGCACTTGTGATAGTGTTGAAAAACCACTTTTCGCACTTGTGTTAGTGTTGAAAAACCACTTTTCACACTTGTGTTGGTGCAGGAAACCACTTTTGCACTTGTATTAGTGTGGAAAAACCACTTTTCGCACTTGTGTTATTGTTGAAAACCCACTTTTCGCACTTGTGTTAGTGTTGAAAAACCACTTTTCGCACTTGTGTTAGTGAAGGAAACCACTTTTCGCACTTGTGTTAGTGTTGAAAATCCACTTTTCGCACTTGTGTTAGTGTTGAAAATCCACTTTTCGCACTTGTGTTTGTGCAGGAAACCACTTTTGCACTTGTATTAGTGTGGAAAAAACACTTTTTGCACTTGTGATAGTGTTGAAAAACCACTTTTCGCACTTGTGTTAGTGTTGAAAAACCACTTTTCGCACTTGTGTTAGTGCAGGAAACCACTTTTGCACTTGTATTAGTGTGGAAAAAACACTTTTTGCACTTGTGATAGTGTTGAAAAACCACTTTTCGCACTTGTGTTAGTGTTGAAAAACCACTTTTCGCACTTGTGTTGGTGCAGGAAACCACTTTTGCACTTGTGATAGTGTTGAAAAACCACTTTTCGCACTTGTGTTAGTGTTGAAAAACCACTTTTCGCACTTGTGTTGGTGCAGGAAACCACTTTTGCACTTGTATTAGTGAGGAAAAAAAACACTTTTTGCACTTGTGATAGTGTTGAAAAACCACTTTTCGCATTTGTGTTAGTGTTGAAAAACCACTTTTCGCACTTGTGTTAGTGTTGAAAATCCACTTTTCCCACTTGGGTTGGTGCAGGAAACCACTTTTGCACTTGTATTAGTGTGGAAAAAGCACTTTTTGCACTTGTGATAGTGTTGAAAAACCACTTTTCGCACTTGTGTTAGTGTTGAAAAACCACTTTTCGCACTTGTGTTGGTGCAGGAAACCACTTTTGCACTTGTATTAGTGTGGAAAAAACACTTTTTGCACTTGTGATAGTGTTGAAAAACCACTATTCGCACTTGTGTTGGTGCAGGAAACCACTTTTGCACTTGTATTAGTGTGGAAAAACCACTTTTCGCACTTGTGTTAGTGTTGAAAAACCACTTTTCGCACTTGTGTTAGTGTTGAAAAACCACTTTTCGCACTTGTGTTAGTGCAGGAAACCACTTTTGCACTTGTATTAGTGTGGAAAAACCACTTTTCGCACTTGTGTTAGTGTTGAAAAACCAATTTTCGCACTTGTGTTAGTGTTGAAAACCCACTTTTCGAACTTGTGTTAGTGTTGAAAATCCACTTTTCCCACTTGGGTTGGTGCAGGAAACCACTTTTGCACTTGTATTAGTGTGGAAAAAACACTTTTTGCACTTGTGATAGTGTTGAAAAACCACTTTTCGCACTTGTGTTAGTGTTGAAAAACCACTTTTCGCACTTGTGTTGGTGCAGGAAACCACTTTTGCACTTGTATTAGTGTGGAAAAAACACTTTTTGCACTTGTGATAGTGTTGAAAAACCACTTTTCGCACTTGTGTTAGTGTTGAAAAACCACTTTTCACACTTGTGTTGGTGCAGGAAACCACTTTTGCACTTGTATTAGTGTGGAAAAACCACTTTTCGCACTTGTGTTATTGTTGAAAACCCACTTTTCGCACTTGTGTTAGTGTTGAAAAACCACTTTTCGCACTTGTGTTAGTGAAGGAAACCACTTTTCGCACTTGTGTTAGTGTTGAAAAACCACTTTTCGCACTTGTGTTGGTGCAGGAAACCACTTTTGCACTTGTATTAGTGTGGAAAAAACACTTTTTGCACTTGTGATAGTGTTGAAAAACCACTTTTCGCACTTGTGTTAGTGTTGAAAAACCACTTTTCACACTTGTGATAGTGTTGAAAAACCACTTTTCGCACTTGTGTTAGTGTTGAAAAACCACTTTTCGCACTTGTGTTGGTGCAGGAAACCACTTTTGCACTTGTATTAGTGTGGAAAAAACACTTTTTGCACTTGTGATAGTGTTGAAAAACCACTTTTCGCACTTGTGTTAGTGTTGAAAAACCACTTTTCACACTTGTGTTGGTGCAGGAAACCACTTTTGCACTTGTATTAGTGTGGAAAAACCACTTTTCGCACTTGTGTTATTGTTGAAAACCCACTTTTCGCACTTGTGTTAGTGTTGAAAAACCACTTTTCGCACTTGTGTTAGTGAAGGAAACCACTTTTCGCACTTGTGTTAGTGTTGAAAACCCACTTTTCGCACTTGTGTTAGTGTTGAAAATCCACTTTTCGCACTTGTGTTGGTGCAGGAAACCACTTTTGCACTTGTATTAGTGTGGAAAAAACACTTTTTGCACTTGTGATAGTGTTGAAAAACCACTTTTCGCACTTGTGTTAGTGTTGAAAAACCACTTTTCGCACTTGTGTTAGTGCAGGAAACCACTTTTGCACTTGTATTAGTGTGGAAAAACCACTTTTCGCACTTGTGTTAGTGTTGAAAAACCACTTTTCGCACTTGTGTTAGTGTTGAAAAACCACTTTTCGCACTTGTGTTAGTGCAGGAAACCACTTTTGCACTTGTATTAGTGTGGAAAAACCACTTTTCGCACTTGTGTTAGTGTTGAAAAACCAATTTTCGCACTTGTGTTAGTGTTGAAAACCCACTTTTCGAACTTGTGTTAGTGTTGAAAATCCACTTTTCCCACTTGGGTTGGTGCAGGAAACCACTTTTGCACTTGTATTAGTGTGGAAAAAACACTTTTTGCACTTGTGATAGTGTTGAAAAACCACTTTTCGCACTTGTGTTAGTGTTGAAAAACCACTTTTCGCACTTGTGTTGGTGCAGGAAACCACTTTTGCACTTGTATTAGTGTGGAAAAAACACTTTTTGCACTTGTGATAGTGTTGAAAAACCACTTTTCGCACTTGTGTTAGTGTTGAAAAACCACTTTTCGCACTTGTGTTAGTGAAGGAAACCACTTTTCGCACTTGTGTTAGTGTTGAAAAACCACTTTTCGCACTTGTGTTGGTGCAGGAAACCACTTTTGCACTTGTATTAGTGTGGAAAAAACACTTTTTGCACTTGTGATAGTGTTGAAAAACCACTTTTCGCACTTGTGTTAGTGTTGAAAAACCACTTTTCGCACTTGTGATAGTGTTGAAAAACCACTTTTCGCACTTGTGTTAGTGTTGAAAAACCACTTTTCGCACTTGTGTTGGTGCAGGAAACCACTTTTGCACTTGTATTAGTGTGGAAAAAACACTTTTTGCACTTGTGATAGTGTTGAAAAACCACTTTTCGCACTTGTGTTAGTGTTGAAAAACCACTTTTCACACTTGTGTTGGTGCAGGAAACCACTTTTGCACTTGTATTAGTGTGGAAAAACCACTTTTCGCACTTGTGTTATTGTTGAAAACCCACTTTTCGCACTTGTGTTAGTGTTGAAAAACCACTTTTCGCACTTGTGTTAGTGAAGGAAACCACTTTTCGCACTTGTGTTAGTGTTGAAAACCCACTTTTCGCACTTGTGTTAGTGTTGAAAATCCACTTTTCGCACTTGTGTTGGTGCAGGAAACCACTTTTGCACTTGTATTAGTGTGGAAAAAACACTTTTTGCACTTGTGATAGTGTTGAAAAACCACTTTTCGCACTTGTGTTAGTGTTGAAAAACCACTTTTCGCACTTGTGTTAGTGCAGGAAACCACTTTTGCACTTGAATTAGTGTGGAAAAACCACTTTTCGCACTTGTGTTAGTGTTGAAAAACCACTTTTCGCACTTGTGTTAGTGTTGAAAAACCACTTTTCGCACTTGTGTTAGTGCAGGAAACCACTTTTGCACTTGTATTAGTGTGGAAAAACCACTTTTCGCACTTGTGTTAGTGTTGAAAAACCAATTTTCGCACTTGTGTTAGTGTTGAAAACCCACTTTTCGAACTTGTGTTAGTGTTGAAAATCCACTTTTCCCACTTGGGTTGGTGCAGGAAACCACTTTTGCACTTGTATTAGTGTGGAAAAAACACTTTTTGCACTTGTGATAGTGTTGAAAAACCACTTTTCGCACTTGTGTTAGTGTTGAAAAACCACTTTTCGCACTTGTGTTGGTGCAGGAAACCACTTTTGCACTTGTATGAGTGTGGAAAAAACACTTTTTGCACTTGTGATAGTGTTGAAAAACCACTTTTCGCACTTGTGTTAGTGTTGAAAAACCACTTTTCACACTTGTGTTGGTGCAGGAAACCACTTTTGCACTTGTATTAGTGTGGAAAAACCACTTTTCGCACTTGTGTTATTGTTGAAAACCCACTTTTCGCACTTGTGTTAGTGTTGAAAAACCACTTTTCGCACTTGTGTTAGTGAAGGAAACCACTTTTCGCACTTGTGTTAGTGTTGAAAAACCACTTTTCGCACTTGTGTTGGTGCAGGAAACCACTTTTGCACTTGTATTAGTGTGGAAAAAACACTTTTTGCACTTGTGATAGTGTTGAAAAACCACTTTTTGCACTTGTGTTAGTGTTGAAAAACCACTTTTCGCACTTGTGATAGTGTTGAAAAACCACTTTTCGCACATGTGTTAGTGTTGAAAAACCACTTTTCGCACTTGTGTTGGTGCAGGAAACCACTTTTGCACTTGTATTAGTGTGGAAAAAACACTTTTTGCACTTGTGATAGTGTTGAAAAACCACTTTTCGCACTTGTGTTAGTGTTGAAAAACCACTTTTCACACTTGTGTTGGTGCAGGAAACCACTTTTGCACTTGTATTAGTGTGGAAAAACCACTTTTCGCACTTGTGTTGTTATTGAAAACCCACTTTTCGCACTTGTGTTAGTGTTGAAAAACCACTTTTCGCACTTGTGTTAGTGAAGGAAACCACTTTTCGCACTTGTGTTAGTGTTGAAAACCCACTTTTCGCACTTGTGTTAGTGCAGGAAACCACTTTTCGCACTTGTGTTAGTGTTGAAAATCCACTTTTCGCACTTGTGTTGGTGCAGGAAACCACTTTTGCACTTGTATTAGTGTGGAAAAAACACTTTTTGCACTTGTGATAGTGTTGAAAAACCACTTTTCGCACTTGTGTTAGTGTTGAAAAACCACTTTTCGCACTTGTGTTAGTGAAGGAAACCACTTTTCGCACTTGTGTTAGTGTTGAAAATCCACTTTTCGCACTTGTGTTAGTGTTGAAAATCCACTTTTCGCACTTGTGTTGGTGCAGGAAACCACTTTTGCACTTGTATTAGTGTGGAAAAAACACTTTTTGCACTTGTGATAGTGTTGAAAAACCACTTTTCGCACTTGTGTTAGTGTTGAAAAACCACTTTTCGCACTTGTGTTAGTGCAGGAAACCACTTTTGCACATGTATTAGTGTGGAAAAAACACTTTTTGCACTTGTGATAGTGTTGAAAAACCACTTTTCGCACTTGTGTTAGTGTTGAAAACCCACTTTTCGAACTTGTGTTAGTGTTGAAAATCCACTTTTCCCACTTGGGTTGGTGCAGGAAACCACTTTTGCACTTGTATTAGTGTGGAAAAAACACTTTTTGCACTTGTGATAGTGTTGAAAAACCACTTTTCGCACTTGTGTTAGTGTTGAAAAACCACTTTTCGCACTTGTGTTGGTGCAGGAAACCACTTTTGCACTTGTATTAGTGTGGAAAAAACACTTTTTGCACTTGTGATAGTGTTGAAAAACCACTTTTCGCACTTGTGTTAGTGTTGAAAAACCACTTTTCACACTTGTGTTGGTGCAGGAAACCACTTTTGCACTTGTATTAGTGTGGAAAAACCACTTTTCGCACTTGTGTTATTGTTGAAAACCCACTTTTCGCACTTGTGTTAGTGTTGAAAAACCACTTTTCGCACTTGTGTTAGTGAAGGAAACCACTTTTCGCACTTGTGTTAGTGTTGAAAACCCACTTTTCGCACTTGTGTTAGTGTTGAAAATCCACTTTTCGCACTTGTGTTGGTGCAGGAAACCACTTTTGCACTTGTATTAGTGTGGAAAAAACACTTTTTGCACTTGTGATAGTGTTGAAAAACCACTTTTCGCACTTGTGTTAGTGTTGAAAAACCACTTTTCGCACTTGTGTTAGTGCAGGAAACCACTTTTGCACTTGTATTAGTGTGGAAAAAACACTTTTTGCACTTGTGATAGTGTTGAAAAACCACTTTTCGCACTTGTGTTAGTGTTGAAAAACCACTTTTCGCACTTGTGTTGGTGCAGGAAACCACTTTTGCACTTGTGATAGTGTTGAAAAACCACTTTTCGCACATGTGTTAGTGTTGAAAAACCACTTTTCGCACTTGTGTTGGTGCAGGAAACCACTTTTGCACTTGTATTAGTGTGGAAAAAACACTTTTTGCACTTGTGATAGTGTTGAAAAACCACTTTTCGCACTTGTGTTAGTGTTGAAAAACCACTTTTCACACTTGTGTTGGTGCAGGAAACCACTTTTGCACTTGTATTAGTGTGGAAAAACCACTTTTCGCACTTGTGTTATTATTGAAAACCCACTTTTCGCACTTGTGTTAGTGTTGAAAAACCACTTTTCGCACTTGTGTTAGTGAAGGAAACCACTTTTCGCACTTGTGTTAGTGTTGAAAACCCACTTTTCGCACTTGTGTTAGTGCAGGAAACCACTTTTCGCACTTGTGGTAGTGTTGAAAATCCACTTTTCGCACTTGTGTTGGTGCAGGAAACCACTTTTGCACTTGTATTAGTGTGGAAAAAACACTTTTTGCACTTGTGATAGTGTTGAAAAACCACTTTTCGCACTTGTGTTAGTGTTGAAAAACCACTTTTTGCACTTGTGTTGGGGCAGGAAACCACCTTTGCACTTGTATTAGTGTGGAAAAAACACTTTTTGCACTTGTGATAGTGTTGAAAAACCACTTTTCGCACTTGTGTTAGTGTTGAAAAACCACTTTTCGCACTTGTGTTAGTGAAGGAAACCACTTTTCGCACTTGTGTTAGTGTTGAAAATCCACTTTTCGCACTTGTGTTAGTGTTGAAAATCCACTTTTCGCACTTGTGTTGGTGCAGGAAACCACTTTTGCACTTGTATTAGTGTGGAAAAAACACTTTTTGCACTTGTGATAGTGTTGAAAAACCACTTTTCGCACTTGTGTTAGTGTTGAAAAACCACTTTTCGCACTTGTGTTAGTGCAGGAAACCACTTTTGCACATGTATTAGTGTGGAAAAAACACTTTTTGCACTTGTGATAGTGTTGAAAAACCACTTTTCGCACTTGTGTTAGTGTTGAAAACCCACTTTTCGAACTTGTGTTAGTGTTGAAAATCCACTTTTCCCACTTGGGTTGGTGCAGGAAACCACTTTTGCACTTGTATTAGTGTGGAAAAAACACTTTTTGCACTTGTGATAGTTGAAAAACCACTTTTCGCACTTGTGTTAGTGTTGAAAAACCACTTTTCGCACTTGTGTTGGTGCAGGAAACCACTTTTGCACTTGTATTAGTGTGGAAAAAACACTTTTTGCACTTGTGATAGTGTTGAAAAACCACTTTTCGCACTTGTGTTAGTGTTGAAAAACCACTTTTCACACTTGTGTTGGTGCAGGAAACCACTTTTGCACTTGTATTAGTGTGGAAAAACCACTTTTCGCACTTGTGTTATTGTTGAAAACCCACTTTTCGCACTTGTGTTAGTGTTGAAAAACCACTTTTCGCACTTGTGTTAGTGAAGGAAACCACTTTTCGCACTTGTGTTAGTGTTGAAAACCCACTTTTCGCACTTGTGTTAGTGTTGAAAATCCACTTTTCGCACTTGTGTTGGTGCAGGAAACCACTTTTGCACTTGTATTAGTGTGGAAAAAACACTTTTCGCACTTGTGTTAGTGTTGAAAAACCACTTTTCGCACTTGTGTTAGTGCAGGAAACCACTTTTGCACTTGTATTAGTGTGGAAAAAACACTTTTTGCACTTGTGATAGTGTTGAAAAACCACTTTTCGCACTTGTGTTAGTGTTGAAAAACCACTTTTCGCACTTGTGTTGGTGCAGGAAACCACTTTTGCACTTGTGATAGTGTTGAAAAACCACTTTTCGCACATGTGTTAGTGTTGAAAAACCACTTTTCGCACTTGTGTTGGTGCAGGAAACCACTTTTGCACTTGTATTAGTGTGGAAAAAACACTTTTTGCACTTGTGATAGTGTTGAAAAACCACTTTTCGCACTTGTGTTAGTGTTGAAAAACCACTTTTCACACTTGTGTTGGTGCAGGAAACCACTTTTGCACTTGTATTAGTGTGGAAAAACCACCTTTTCGCACTTGTGTTATTGTTGAAAACCCACTTTTCGCACTTGTGTTAGTGTTGAAAAACCACTTTTCGCACTTGTGTTAGTGAAGGAAACCACTTTTCGCACTTGTGTTAGTGTTGAAAACCCACTTTTCGCACTTGTGTTAGTGCAGGAAACCACTTTTCGCACTTGTGTTAGTGTTGAAAATCCACTTTTCGCACTTGTGTTGGTGCAGGAAACCACTTTTGCACTTGTATTAGTGTGGAAAAAACACTTTTTGCACTTGTGATAGTGTTGAAAAACCACTTTTCGCACTTGTGTTAGTGTTGAAAAACCACTTTTTGCACTTGTGTTGGGGCAGGAAACCACCTTTGCACTTGTATTAGTGTGGAAAAAACACTTTTTGCACTTGTGATAGTGTTGAAAAACCACTTTTTCGCACTTGTGTTAGTGTTGAAAAACCACTTTTCGCACTTGTGTTAGTGAAGGAAACCACTTTTCGCACTTGTGTTAGTGTTGAAAATCCACTTTTCGCACTTGTGTTAGTGTTGAAAATCCACTTTTCGCACTTGTGTTGGTGCAGGAAACCACTTTTGCACTTGTATTAGTGTGGAAAAACCACTTTTCGCACTTGTGTTATTGTTGAAAACCCACTTTTCGCACTTGCGTTAGTGTTGAAAAACCACTTTTCGCACTTGTGTTAGTGAAGGAAACCACTTTTCGCACTTGTGTTAGTGTTGAAAACCCACTTTTCGCACTTGTGTTAGTGTTGAAAATCCACTTTTCGCACTTGTGTTGGTGCAGGAAACCACTTTTGCACTTGTATTAGTGTGGAAAAAACACTTTTTGCACTTGTGATAGTGTTGAAAAACCACTTTTCGCACTTGTGTTAGTGTTGAAAAACCACTTTTCGCACTTGTGTTAGTGCAGGAAACCACTTTTGCACTTGTATTAGTGTGGAAAAACCACTTTTCGCACTTGTGTTAGTGTTGAAAAACCACTTTTCGCACTTGTGTTAGTGTTGAAAAACCACTTTTCGCACTTGTGTTAGTGCAGGAAACCACTTTTGCACTTGTATTAGTGTGGAAAAACCACTTTTCGCACTTGTGTTAGTGTTGAAAAACCAATTTTCGCACTTGTGTTAGTGTTGAAAACCCACTTTTCGAACTTGTGTTAGTGTTGAAAATCCACTTTTCCCACTTGGGTTGGTGCAGGAAACCACTTTTGCACTTGTATTAGTGTGGAAAAAACACTTTTTGCACTTGTGATAGTGTTGAAAAACCACTTTTCGCACTTGTGTTAGTGTTGAAAAACCACTTTTCGCACTTGTGTTGGTGCAGGAAACCACTTTTGCACTTGTATTAGTGTGGAAAAAACACTTTTTGCACTTGTGATAGTGTTGAAAAACCACTTTTCGCACTTGTGTTAGTGTTGAAAAACCACTTTTCGCACTTGTGTTAGTGAAGGAAACCACTTTTCGCACTTGTGTTAGTGTTGAAAAACCACTTTTCGCACTTGTGTTGGTGCAGGAAACCACTTTTGCACTTGTATTAGTGTGGAAAAAACACTTTTTGCACTTGTGATAGTGTTGAAAAACCACTTTTCGCACTTGTGTTAGTGTTGAAAAACCACTTTTCGCACTTGTGATAGTGTTGAAAAACCACTTTTCGCACTTGTGTTAGTGTTGAAAAACCACTTTTCGCACTTGTGTTGGTGCAGGAACCACTTTTGCACTTGTATTAGTGTGGAAAAAAACACTTTTTGCACTTGTGATAGTGTTGAAAAACCACTTTTCGCACTTGTGTTAGTGTTGAAAAACCACTTTTCACACTTGTGTTGGTGCAGGAAACCACTTTTGCACTTGTATTAGTGTGGAAAAACCACTTTTCGCACTTGTGTTATTGTTGAAAACCCACTTTTCGCACTTGTGTTAGTGTTGAAAAACCACTTTTCGCACTTGTGTTAGTGAAGGAAACCACTTTTCGCACTTGTGTTAGTGTTGAAAACCCACTTTTCGCACTTGTGTTAGTGTTGAAAATCCACTTTTCGCACTTGTGTTGGTGCAGGAAACCACTTTTGCACTTGTATTAGTGTGGAAAAAACACTTTTTGCACTTGTGATAGTGTTGAAAAACCACTTTTCGCACTTGTGTTAGTGTTGAAAAACCACTTTTCGCACTTGTGTTAGTGCAGGAAACCACTTTTGCACTTGTATTAGTGTGGAAAAACCACTTTTCGCACTTGTGTTAGTGTTGAAAAACCACTTTTCGCACTTGTGTTAGTGTTGAAAAACCACTTTTCGCACTTGTGTTAGTGCAGGAAACCACTTTTGCACTTGTATTAGTGTGGAAAAACCACTTTTCGCACTTGTGTTAGTGTTGAAAAACCAATTTTCGCACTTGTGTTAGTGTTGAAAACCCACTTTTCGAACTTGTGTTAGTGTTGAAAATCCACTTTTCCCACTTGGGTTGGTGCAGGAAACCACTTTTGCACTTGTATTAGTGTGGAAAAAACACTTTTTGCACTTGTGATAGTGTTGAAAAACCACTTTTCGCACTTGTGTTAGTGTTGAAAAACCACTTTTCGCACTTGTGTTGGTGCAGGAAACCACTTTTGCACTTGTATGAGTGTGGAAAAAACACTTTTTGCACTTGTGATAGTGTTGAAAAACCACTTTTCGCACTTGTGTTAGTGTTGAAAAACCACTTTTCACACTTGTGTTGGTGCAGGAAACCACTTTTGCACTTGTATTAGTGTGGAAAAACCACTTTTCGCACTTGTGTTATTGTTTAAAACCCACTTTTCGCACTTGTGTTAGTGTTGAAAAACCACTTTTCGCACTTGTGTTAGTGAAGGAAACCACTTTTCGCACTTGTGTTAGTGTTGAAAAACCACTTTTCGCACTTGTGTTGGTGCAGGAAACCACTTTTGCACTTGTATTAGTGTGGAAAAAACACTTTTTGCACTTGTGATAGTGTTGAAAAACCACTTTTTGCACTTGTGTTAGTGTTGAAAAACCACTTTTCGCACTTGTGATAGTGTTGAAAAACCACTTTTCGCACATGTGTTAGTGTTGAAAAACCACTTTTCGCACTTGTGTTGGTGCAGGAAACCACTTTTGCACTTGTATTAGTGTGGAAAAAACACTTTTTGCACTTGTGATAGTGTTGAAAAACCACTTTTCGCACTTGTGTTAGTGTTGAAAAACCACTTTTCACACTTGTGTTGGTGCAGGAAACCACTTTTGCACTTGTATTAGTGTGGAAAAACCACTTTTCGCACTTGTGTTATTATTGAAAACCCACTTTTCGCACTTGTGTTAGTGTTGAAAAACCACTTTTCGCACTTGTGTTAGTGAAGGAAACCACTTTTCGCACTTGTGTTAGTGTTGAAAACCCACTTTTCGCACTTGTGTTAGTGCAGGAAACCACTTTTCGCACTTGTGTTAGTGTTGAAAATCCACTTTTCGCACTTGTGTTGGTGCAGGAAACCACTTTTGCACTTGTATTAGTGTGGAAAAAACACTTTTTGCACTTGTGATAGTGTTGAAAAACCACTTTTCGCACTTGTGTTAGTGTTGAAAAACCACTTTTTGCACTTGTGTTGGGGCAGGAAACCACCTTTGCACTTGTATTAGTGTGGAAAAAACACTTTTTGCACTTGTGATAGTGTTGAAAAACCACTTTTCGCACTTGTGTTAGTGTTGAAAAACCACTTTTCGCACTTGTGTTAGTGAAGGAAACCACTTTTCGCACTTGTGTTAGTGTTGAAAATCCACTTTTCGCACTTGTGTTAGTGTTGAAAATCCACTTTTCGCACTTGTGTTGGTGCAGGAAACCACTTTTGCACTTGTATTAGTGTGGAAAAAACACTTTTTGCACTTGTGATAGTGTTGAAAAACCACTTTTCGCACTTGTGTTAGTGTTGAAAAACCACTTTTCGCACTTGTGTTAGTGCAGGAAACCACTTTTGCACATGTATTAGTGTGGAAAAAACACTTTTTGCACTTGTGATAGTGTTGAAAAACCACTTTTCGCACTTGTGTTAGTGTTGAAAACCCACTTTTCGAACTTGTGTTAGTGTTGAAAATCCACTTTTCCCACTTGGGTTGGTGCAGGAAACCACTTTTGCACTTGTATTAGTGTGGAAAAAACACTTTTTGCACTTGTGATAGTGTTGAAAAACCACTTTTCGCACTTGTGTTAGTGTTGAAAAACCACTTTTCGCACTTGTGTTGGTGCAGGAAACCACTTTTGCACTTGTATTAGTGTGGAAAAAACACTTTTTGCACTTGTGATAGTGTTGAAAAACCACTTTTCGCACTTGTGTTAGTGTTGAAAAACCACTTTTCACACTTGTGTTGGTGCAGGAAACCACTTTTGCACTTGTATTAGTGTGGAAAAACCACTTTTCGCACTTGTGTTATTGTTGAAAACCCACTTTTCGCACTTGTGTTAGTGTTGAAAAACCACTTTTCGCACTTGTGTTAGTGAAGGAAACCACTTTTCGCACTTGTGTTAGTGTTGAAAACCCACTTTTCGCACTTGTGTTAGTGTTGAAAATCCACTTTTCGCACTTGTGTTGGTGCAGGAAACCACTTTTGCACTTGTATTAGTGTGGAAAAAACACTTTTTGCACTTGTGATAGTGTTGAAAAACCACTTTTCGCACTTGTGTTAGTGTTGAAAAACCACTTTTCGCACTTGTGTTAGTGCAGGAAACCACTTTTGCACTTGTATTAGTGTGGAAAAAAACACTTTTTGCACTTGTGATAGTGTTGAAAAACCACTTTTCGCACTTGTGTTAGTGTTGAAAAACCACTTTTCGCACTTGTGTTGGTGCAGGAAACCACTTTTGCACTTGTGATAGTGTTGAAAAACCACTTTTCGCACATGTGTTAGTGTTGAAAAACCACTTTTCGCACTTGTGTTGGTGCAGGAAACCACTTTTGCACTTGTATTAGTGTGGAAAAAACACTTTTTGCACTTGTGATAGTGTTGAAAAACCACTTTTCGCACTTGTGTTAGTGTTGAAAAACCACTTTTCACACTTGTGTTGGTGCAGGAAACCACTTTTGCACTTGTATTAGTGTGGAAAAACCACTTTTCGCACTTGTGTTATTATTGAAAACCCACTTTTCGCACTTGTGTTAGTGTTGAAAAACGACTTTTCGCACTTGTGTTAGTGAAGGAAACCACTTTTCGCACTTGTGTTAGTGTTGAAAACCCACTTTTCGCACTTGTGTTAGTGCAGGAAACCACTTTTCGCACTTGTGGTAGTGTTGAAAATCCACTTTTCGCACTTGTGTTGGTGCAGGAAACCACTTTTGCACTTGTATTAGTGTGGAAAAAATACTTTTTGCACTTGTGATAGTGTTGAAAAACCACTTTTCGCACTTGTGTTAGTGTTGAAAAACCACTTTTTGCACTTGTGTTGGGGCAGGAAACCACCTTTGCACTTGTATTAGTGTGGAAAAAACACTTTTTGCACTTGTGATAGTGTTGAAAAACCACTTTTCGCACTTGTGTTAGTGTTGAAAAACCACTTTTCGCACTTGTGTTAGTGAAGGAAACCACTTTTCGCACTTGTGTTAGTGTTGAAAATCCACTTTTCGCACTTCTGTTAGTGTTGAAAATCCACCTTTCGCACTTGTGTTGGTGCAGGAAACCACTTTTGCACTTGTATTAGTGTGGAAAAAACACTTTTTGCACTTGTGATAGTGTTGAAAAACCACTTTTCGCACTTGTGTTAGTGTTGAAAAACCACTTTTCGCACTTGTGTTAGTGCAGGAAACCACTTTTGCACATGTATTAGTGTGGAAAAAACACTTTTTGCACTTGTGATAGTGTTGAAAAACCACTTTTCGCACTTGTGTTAGTGTTGAAAACCCACTTTTCGAACTTGTGTTAGTGTTGAAAATCCACTTTTCCCACTTGGGTTGGTGCAGGAAACCACTTTTGCACTTGTATTAGTGTGGAAAAAACACTTTTTGCACTTGTGATAGTGTTGAAAAACCACTTTTCGCACTTGTGTTAGTGTTGAAAAACCACTTTTCGCACTTGTGTTGGTGCAGGAAACCACTTTTGCACTTGTATTAGTGTGGAAAAAAACACTTTTTGCACTTGTGATAGTGTTGAAAAACCACTTTTCGCACTTGTGTTAGTGTTGAAAAACCACTTTTCACACTTGTGTTGGTGCAGGAAACCACTTTTGCACTTGTATTAGTGTGGAAAAACCACTTTTCGCACTTGTGTTATTGTTGAAAACCCACTTTTCGCACTTGTGTTAGTGTTGAAAAACCACTTTTCGCACTTGTGTTAGTGAAGGAAACCACTTTTCGCACTTGTGTTAGTGTTGAAAACCCACTTTTCGCACTTGTGTTAGTGTTGAAAATCCACTTTTCGCACTTGTGTTGGTGCAGGAAACCACTTTTGCACTTGTATTAGCGTGGAAAAAACACTTTTTGCACTTGTGATAGTGTTGAAAAACCACTTTTCGCACTTGTGTTAGTGTTGAAAAACCACTTTTCGCACTTGTGTTAGTGCAGGAAACCACTTTTGCACTTGTATTAGTGTGGAAAAAACACTTTTTGCACTTGTGATAGTGTTGAAAAACCACTTTTCGCACTTGTGTTAGTGTTGAAAAACCACTTTTCGCACTTGTGTTGGTGCAGGAAACCACTTTTGCACTTGTGATAGTGTTGAAAAACCACTTTTCGCACATGTGTTAGTGTTGAAAAACCACTTTTCG
Source organism: Myxine glutinosa (assembly GCF_964187855.1). Classification (NCBI taxonomy): domain Eukaryota; kingdom Metazoa; phylum Chordata; class Myxini; order Myxiniformes; family Myxinidae; genus Myxine; species Myxine glutinosa. The sequence continues at coordinate 107,954 of NW_027616459.1, forward strand.
CACTTGTGTTGGTGCAGGAAACCACTTTTGCACTTGTATTAGTGTGGAAAAAACACTTTTTGCACTTGTGATAGTGTTGAAAAACCACTTTTCGCACTTGTGTTAGTGTTGAAAAACCACTTTTCACACTTGTGTTGGTGCAGGAAACCACTTTTGCACTTGTATTAGTGTGGAAAAACCACTTTTCGCACTTGTGTTATTGTTGAAAACCCACTTTTCGCACTTGTGTTAGTGTTGAAAAACCACTTTTCGCACTTGTGTTAGTGAAGGAAACCACTTTTCGCACTTGTGTTAGTGTTGAAAACCCACTTTTCGCACTTGTGTTAGTGCAGGAAACCACTTTTCGCACTTGTGTTAGTGTTGAAAATCCACTTTTCGCACTTGTGTTGGTGCAGGAAACCACTTTTGCACTTGTATTAGTGTGGAAAAAACACTTTTTGCACTTGTGATAGTGTTGAAAAACCACTTTTCGCACTTGTGTTAGTGTTGAAAAACCACTTTTTGCACTTGTGTTGGGGCAGGAAACCACCTTTGCACTTGTATTAGTGTGGAAAAAACACTTTTTGCACTTGTGATAGTGTTGAAAAACCACTTTTCGCACTTGTGTTAGTGTTGAAAAACCACTTTTCGCACTTGTGTTAGTGAAGGAAACCACTTTTCGCACTTGTGTTAGTGTTGAAAATCCACTTTTCGCACTTGTGTTAGTGTTGAAAATCCACTTTTCGCACTTGTGTTGGTGCAGGAAACCACTTTTGCACTTGTATTAGTGTGGAAAAAACACTTTTTGCACTTGTGATAGTGTTGAAAAACCACTTTTCGCACTTGTGTTAGTGTTGAAAAACCACTTTTCGCACTTGTGTTAGTGCAGGAAACCACTTTTGCACATGTATTAGTGTGGAAAAAACACTTTTTGCACTTGTGATAGTGTTGAAAAACCACTTTTCGCACTTGTGTTAGTGTTGAAAAACCACTTTTCGCACTTGTGTTGGTGCAGGAAACCACTTTTGCACTTGTATTAGTGTGGAAAAAACACTTTTTGCACTTGTGATAGTGTTGAAAAACCACTTTTCGCACTTGTGTTAGTGTTGAAAAACCACTTTTCACACTTGTGTTGGTGCAGGAAACCACTTTTGCACTTGTATTAGTGTGGAAAAACCACTTTTCGCACTTGTGTTATTGTTGAAAACCCACTTTTCGCACTTGTGTTAGTGTTGAAAAACCACTTTTCGCACTTGTGTTAGTGAAGGAAACCACTTTTCGCACTTGTGTTAGTGTTGAAAACCCACTTTTCGCACTTGTGTTAGTGTTGAAAATCCACTTTTCGCACTTGTGTTGGTGCAGGAAACCACTTTTGCACTTGTATTAGTGTGGAAAAAACACTTTTTGCACTTGTGATAGTGTTGAAAAACCACTTTTCGCACTTGTGTTAGTGTTGAAAAACCACTTTTCGCACTTGTGTTAGTGCAGGAAACCACTTTTGCACTTGTATTAGTGTGGAAAAAACACTTTTTGCACTTGTGATAGTGTTGAAAAACCACTTTTCGCACTTGTGTTAGTGTTGAAAAACCACTTTTCGCACTTGTGTTGGTGCAGGAAACCACTTTTGCACTTGTGATAGTGTTGAAAAACCACTTTTCGCACTTGTGTTAGTGTTGAAAAACCACTTTTCGCACTTGTGTTGGTGCAGGAAACCACTTTTGCACTTGTATTAGTGTGGAAAAAACACTTTTTGCACTTGTGATAGTGTTGAAAAACCACTTTTCGCACTTGTGTTAGTGTTGAAAAACCACTTTTTGCACTTGTGTTGGTGCAGGAAACCACCTTTGCACTTGTATTAGTGTGGAAAAAACACTTTTTGCACTTGTGATAGTGTTGAAAAACCACTTTTCGCACTTGTGTTAGTGTTGAAAAACCACTTTTCGCGCTTGTGTTTGTGCAGGAAACCACTTTTGCACTTGTATTAGTGTGGAAAAACCACTTTTCGCAACTGTGTTAGTGTTGAAAAACCACTTTTCGCACTTGTGTTTGTGCAGGAAACCACCTTTGCACTTGTATTAGTGTGGAAAAAACACTTTTTGCACTTGTGATAGTGTTGAAAAACCACTTTTCGCACTTGTGTTAGTGTTGAAAAACCACTTTTCGCACCTGTGTTGGTGCAGGAAACCACTTTTGCACTTGTATTAGTGTGGAAAAACCACTTTTCGCACTTGTGTTAGTGTTGAAAAACCACTTTTCGCACTTGTGTTAGTGTTGAAAAACCACTTTTCGCACTTGTGTTAGTGCAGGAAACCACTTTTGCACTTGTATTAGTGTGGAAAAACCACTTTTCACACTTGTGTTAGTGTTGAAAAACCAATTTTCGCACTTGTGTTAGTGTTGAAAACCCACTTTTCGAACTTGTGTTAGTGTTGAAAATCCACTTTTCCCACTTGGGTTGGTGCAGGAAACCACTTTTGCACTTGTATTAGTGTGGAAAAAACACTTTTTGCACTTGTGATAGTGTTGAAAAACCACTTTTCGCACTTGTGTTAGTGTTGAAAAACCACTTTTCACACTTGTGTTGGTGCAGGAAACCACTTTTGCACTTGTATTAGTGTGGAAAAACCACTTTTCGCACTTGTGTTATTGTTGAAAACCCACTTTTCGCACTTGTGTTAGTGTTGAAAAACCACTTTTCGCACTTGTGTTAGTGAAGGAAACCACTTTTCGCACTTGTGTTAGTGTTGAAAATCCACTTTTCGCACTTGTGTTAGTGTTGAAAATCCACTTTTCGCACTTGTGTTTGTGCAGGAAACCACTTTTGCACTTGTATTAGTGTGGAAAAAACACTTTTTGCACTTGTGATAGTGTTGAAAAACCACTTTTCGCACTTGTGTTAGTGTTGAAAAACCACTTTTCGCACTTGTGTTAGTGCAGGAAACCACTTTTGCACTTGTATTAGTGTGGAAAAAACACTTTTTGCACTTGTGATAGTGTTGAAAAACCACTTTTCGCACTTGTGTTAGTGTTGAAAAACCACTTTTCGCACTTGTGTTGGTGCAGGAAACCACTTTTGCACTTGTGAGAGTGTTGAAAAACCACTTTTCGCACTTGTGTTAGTGTTGAAAAACCACTTTTCGCACTTGTGTTGGTGCAGGAAACCACTTTTGCACTTGTATTAGTGTGGAAAAAAAACACTTTTTGCACTTGTGATAGTGTTGAAAAACCACTTTTCGCATTTGTGTTAGTGTTGAAAAACCACTTTTCGCACTTGTGTTAGTGTTGAAAATCCACTTTTCCCACTTGGGTTGGTGCAGGAAACCACTTTTGCACTTGTATTAGTGTGGAAAAAGCACTTTTTGCACTTGTGATAGTGTTGAAAAACCACTTTTCGCACTTGTGTTAGTGTTGAAAAACCACTTTTCGCACTTGTGTTGGTGCAGGAAACCACTTTTGCACTTGTATTAGTGTGGAAAAAACACTTTTTGCACTTGTGATAGTGTTGAAAAACCACTATTCGCACTTGTGTTGGTGCAGGAAACCACTTTTGCACTTGTATTAGTGTGGAAAAACCACTTTTCGCACTTGTGTTAGTGTTGAAAAACCACTTTTCGCACTTGTGTTAGTGTTGAAAAACCACTTTTCGCACTTGTGTTAGTGCAGGAAACCACTTTTGCACTTGTATTAGTGTGGAAAAACCACTTTTCGCACTTGTGTTAGTGTTGAAAAACCAATTTTCGCACTTGTGTTAGTGTTGAAAACCCACTTTTCGAACTTGTGTTAGTGTTGAAAATCCACTTTTCCCACTTGGGTTGGTGCAGGAAACCACTTTTGCACTTGTATTAGTGTGGAAAAAACACTTTTTGCACTTGTGATAGTGTTGAAAAACCACTTTTCGCACTTGTGTTAGTGTTGAAAAACCACTTTTCGCACTTGTGTTGGTGCAGGAAACCACTTTTGCACTTGTATTAGTGTGGAAAAAACACTTTTTGCACTTGTGATAGTGTTGAAAAAACCACTTTTCGCACTTGTGTTAGTGTTGAAAAACCACTTTTCACACTTGTGTTGGTGCAGGAAACCACTTTTGCACTTGTATTAGTGTGGAAAAAACCACTTTTCGCACTTGTGTTATTGTTGAAAACCCACTTTTCGCACTTGTGTTAGTGTTGAAAAACCACTTTTCGCACTTGTGTTAGTGAAGGAAACCACTTTTCGCACTTGTGTTAGTGTTGAAAAACCACTTTTCGCACTTGTGTTGGTGCAGGAAACCACTTTTGCACTTGTATTAGTGTGGAAAAAACACTTTTTGCACTTGTGATAGTGTTGAAAAACCACTTTTCGCACTTGTGTTAGTGTTGAAAAACCACTTTTCGCACTTGTGATAGTGTTGAAAAACCACTTTTCGCACTTGTGTTAGTGTTGAAAAACCACTTTTCGCACTTGTGTTGGTGCAGGAAACCACTTTTGCACTTGTATTAGTGTGGAAAAAACACTTTTTGCACTTGTGATAGTGTTGAAAAACCACTTTTCGCACTTGTGTTAGTGTTGAAAAACCACTTTTCACACTTGTGTTGGTGCAGGAAACCACTTTTGCACTTGTATTAGTGTGGAAAAACCACTTTTCGCACTTGTGTTATTGTTGAAAACCCACTTTTCGCACTTGTGTTAGTGTTGAAAAACCACTTTTCGCACTTGTGTTAGTGAAGGAAACCACTTTTCGCACTTGTGTTAGTGTTGAAAACCCACTTTTCGCACTTGTGTTAGTGTTGAAAATCCACTTTTCGCACTTGTGTTGGTGCAGGAAACCACTTTTGCACTTGTATTAGTGTGGAAAAAACACTTTTTGCACTTGTGATAGTGTTGAAAAACCACTTTTCGCACTTGTGTTAGTGTTGAAAAACCACTTTTCGCACTTGTGATAGTGTTGAAAAACCACTTTTCGCACTTGTGTTAGTGTTGAAAAACCACTTTTCGCACTTGTGTTGGTGCAGGAAACCACTTTTGCACTTGTATTAGTGTGGAAAAAACACTTTTTGCACTTGTGATAGTGTTGAAAAACCACTTTTCGCACTTGTGTTAGTGTTGAAAAACCACTTTTCACACTTGTGTTGGTGCAGGAAACCACTTTTGCACTTGTATTAGTGTGGAAAAACCACTTTTCGCACTTGTGTTATTGTTGAAAACCCACTTTTCGCACTTGTGTTAGTGTTGAAAAACCACTTTTCGCACTTGTGTTAGTGAAGGAAACCACTTTTCGCACTTGTGTTAGTGTTGAAAACCCACTTTTCGCACTTGTGTTAGTGTTGAAAATCCACTTTTCGCACTTGTGTTGGTGCAGGAAACCACTTTTGCACTTGTATTAGTGTGGAAAAAACACTTTTTGCACTTGTGATAGTGTTGAAAAACCACTTTTCGCACTTGTGTTAGTGTTGAAAAACCACTTTTCGCACTTGTGTTAGTGCAGGAAACCACTTTTGCACTTGTATTAGTGTGGAAAAACCACTTTTCGCACTTGTGTTAGTGTTGAAAAACCACTTTTCGCACTTGTGTTAGTGTTGAAAAACCACTTTTCGCACTTGTGTTAGTGCAGGAAACCACTTTTGCACTTGTATTAGTGTGGAAAAACCACTTTTCGCACTTGTGTTAGTGTTGAAAAACCAATTTTCGCACTTGTGTTAGTGTTGAAAACCCACTTTTCGAACTTGTGTTAGTGTTGAAAATCCACTTTTCCCACTTGGGTTGGTGCAGGAAACCACTTTTGCACTTGTATTAGTGTGGAAAAAACACTTTTTGCACTTGTGATAGTGTTGAAAAACCACTTTTCGCACTTGTGTTAGTGTTGAAAAACCACTTTTCGCACTTGTGTTGGTGCAGGAAACCACTTTTGCACTTGTATTAGTGTGGAAAAAACACTTTTTGCACTTGTGATAGTGTTGAAAAACCACTTTTCGCACTTGTGTTAGTGTTGAAAAACCACTTTTCGCACTTGTGTTAGTGAAGGAAACCACTTTTCGCACTTGTGTTAGTGTTGAAAAACCACTTTTCGCACTTGTGTTGGTGCAGGAAACCACTTTTGCACTTGTATTAGTGTGGAAAAAACACTTTTTGCACTTGTGATAGTGTTGAAAAACCACTTTTCGCACTTGTGTTAGTGTTGAAAAACCACTTTTCGCACTTGTGATAGTGTTGAAAAACCACTTTTCGCACTTGTGTTAGTGTTGAAAAACCACTTTTCGCACTTGTGTTGGTGCAGGAAACCACTTTTGCACTTGTATTAGTGTGGAAAAAACACTTTTTGCACTTGTGATAGTGTTGAAAAACCACTTTTCGCACTTGTGTTAGTGTTGAAAAACCACTTTTCACACTTGTGTTGGTGCAGGAAACCACTTTTGCACTTGTATTAGTGTGGAAAAACCACTTTTCGCACTTGTGTTATTGTTGAAAACCCACTTTTCGCACTTGTGTTAGTGTTGAAAAACCACTTTTCGCACTTGTGTTAGTGAAGGAAACCACTTTTCGCACTTGTGTTAGTGTTGAAAACCCACTTTTCGCACTTGTGTTAGTGTTGAAAATCCACTTTTCGCACTTGTGTTGGTGCAGGAAACCACTTTTGCACTTGTATTAGTGTGGAAAAAACACTTTTTGCACTTGTGATAGTGTTGAAAAACCACTTTTCGCACTTGTGTTAGTGTTGAAAAACCACTTTTCGCACTTGTGTTAGTGCAGGAAACCACTTTTGCACTTGTATTAGTGTGGAAAAACCACTTTTCGCACTTGTGTTAGTGTTGAAAAACCACTTTTCGCACTTGTGTTAGTGTTGAAAAACCACTTTTCGCACTTGTGTTAGTGCAGGAAACCACTTTTGCACTTGTATTAGTGTGGAAAAACCACTTTTCGCACTTGTGTTAGTGTTGAAAAACCAATTTTCGCACTTGTGTTAGTGTTGAAAACCCACTTTTCGAACTTGTGTTAGTGTTGAAAATCCACTTTTCCCACTTGGGTTGGTGCAGGAAACCACTTTTGCACTTGTATTAGTGTGGAAAAAACACTTTTTGCACTTGTGATAGTGTTGAAAAACCACTTTCGCACTTGTGTTAGTGTTGAAAAACCACTTTTCGCACTTGTGTTGGTGCAGGAAACCACTTTTGCACTTGTATTAGTGTGGAAAAAACACTTTTTGCACTTGTGATAGTGTTGAAAAACCACTTTTCGCACTTGTGTTAGTGTTGAAAAACCACTTTTCACACTTGTGTTGGTGCAGGAAACCACTTTTGCACTTGTATTAGTGTGGAAAAACCACTTTTCGCACTTGTGTTATTGTTGAAAACCCACTTTTCGCACTTGTGTTAGTGTTGAAAAACCACTTTTCGCACTTGTGTTAGTGAAGGAAACCACTTTTCGCACTTGTGTTAGTGTTGAAAAACCACTTTTCGCACTTGTGTTGGTGCAGGAAACCACTTTTGCACTTGTATTAGTGTGGAAAAAACACTTTTTGCACTTGTGATAGTGTTGAAAAACCACTTTTTGCACTTGTGTTAGTGTTGAAAAACCACTTTTCGCACTTGTGATAGTGTTGAAAAACCACTTTTCGCACATGTGTTAGTGTTGAAAAACCACTTTTCGCACTTGTGTTGGTGCAGGAAACCACTTTTGCACTTGTATTAGTGTGGAAAAAACACTTTTTGCACTTGTGATAGTGTTGAAAAACCACTTTTCGCACTTGTGTTAGTGTTGAAAAACCGCTTTTCACACTTGTGTTGGTGCAGGAAACCACTTTTGCACTTGTATTAGTGTGGAAAAACCACTTTTCGCACTTGTGTTATTGTTGAAAACCCACTTTTCGCACTTGTGTTAGTGTTGAAAAACCACTTTTCGCACTTGTGTTAGTGAAGGAAACCACTTTTCGCACTTGTGTTAGTGTTGAAAACCCACTTTTCGCACTTGTGTTAGTGCAGGAAACCACTTTTCGCACTTGTGTTAGTGTTGAAAATCCACTTTTCGCACTTGTGTTGGTGCAGGAAACCACTTTTGCACTTGTATTAGTGTGGAAAAAACACTTTTTGCACTTGTGATAGTGTTGAAAAACCACTTTTCGCACTTGTGTTAGTGTTGAAAAACCACTTTTTGCACTTGTGTTGGGGCAGGAAACCACCTTTGCACTTGTATTAGTGTGGAAAAAACACTTTTTGCACTTGTGATAGTGTTGAAAAACCACTCTTCGCACTTGTGTTAGTGTTGAAAAACCACTTTTCGCACTTGTGTTAGTGAAGGAAACCACTTTTCGCACTTGTGTTAGTGTTGAAAATCCACTTTTCGCACTTGTGTTAGTGTTGAAAATCCACTTTTCGCACTTGTGTTGGTGCAGGAAACCACTTTTGCACTTGTATTAGTGTGGAAAAAACACTTTTTGCACTTGTGATAGTGTTGAAAAACCACTTTTCGCACTTGTGTTAGTGTTGAAAAACCACTTTTCGCACTTGTGTTAGTGCAGGAAACCACTTTTGCACATGTATTAGTGTGGAAAAAACACTTTTTGCACTTGTGATAGTGTTGAAAAACCACTTTTCGCACTTGTGTTAGTGTTGAAAACCCACTTTTCGAACTTGTGTTAGTGTTGAAAATCCACTTTTCCCACTTGGGTTGGTGCAGGAAACCACTTTTGCACTTGTATTAGTGTGGAAAAAACACTTTTTGCACTTGTGATAGTGTTGAAAAACCACTTTTCGCACTTGTGTTAGTGTTGAAAAACCACTTTTCGCACTTGTGTTGGTGCAGGAAACCACTTTTGCACTTGTATTAGTGTGGAAAAAACACTTTTTGCACTTGTGATAGTGTTGAAAAACCACTTTTCGCACTTGTGTTAGTGTTGAAAAACCACTTTTCACACTTGTGTTGGTGCAGGAAACCACTTTTGCACTTGTATTAGTGTGGAAAAACCACTTTTCGCACTTGTGTTATTGTTGAAAACCCACTTTTCGCACTTGTGTTAGTGTTGAAAAACCACTTTTCGCACTTGTGTTAGTGAAGGAAACCACTTTTCGCACTTGTGTTAGTGTTGAAAACCCACTTTTCGCACTTGTGTTAGTGTTGAAAATCCACTTTTCGCACTTGTGTTGGTGCAGGAAACCACTTTTGCACTTGTATTAGTGTGGAAAAAACACTTTTTGCACTTGTGATAGTGTTGAAAAACCACTTTTCGCACTTGTGTTAGTGTTGAAAAACCACTTTTCGCACTTGTGTTAGTGCAGGAAACCACTTTTGCACTTGTATTAGTGTGGAAAAAACACTTTTTGCACTTGTGATAGTGTTGAAAAACCACTTTTCGCACTTGTGTTAGTGTTGAAAAACCACTTTTCGCACTTGTGTTGGTGCAGGAAACCACTTTTGCACATGTGATAGTGTTGAAAAACCACTTTTCGCACTTGTGTTAGTGTTGAAAAACCACTTTTCGCACTTGTGTTGGTGCAGGAAACCACTTTTGCACTTGTATTAGTGTGGAAAAAACACTTTTTGCACTTGTGATAGTGTTGAAAAACCACTTTTCGCACTTGTGTTAGTGTTGAAAAACCACTTTTTGCACTTGTGTTGGTGCAGGAAACCACCTTTGCACTTGTATTAGTGTGGAAAAAACACTTTTTGCACTTGTGATAGTGTTGAAAAACCACTTTTCGCACTTGTGTTAGTGTTGAAAAACCACTTTTCGCGCTTGTGTTTGTGCAGGAAACCACTTTTGCACTTGTATTAGTGTGGAAAAACCACTTTTCGCAACTGTGTTAGTGTTGAAAAACCACTTTTCGCACTTGTGTTTGTGCAGGAAACCACCTTTGCACTTGTATTAGTGTGGAAAAAACACTTTTTGCACTTGTGATAGTGTTGAAAAACCACTTTTCGCACTTGTGTTAGTGTTGAAAAACCACTTTTCGCACCTGTGTTGGTGCAGGAAACCACTTTTGCACTTGTATTAGTGTGGAAAAACCACTTTTCGCACTTGTGTTAGTGTTGAAAAACCACTTTTCGCACTTGTGTTAGTGTTGAAAAACCACTTTTCGCACTTGTGTTCGTGCAGGAAACCACTTTTGCACTTGTATTAGTGTGGAAAAACCACTTTTCACACTTGTGTTAGTGTTGAAAAACCAATTTTCGCACTTGTGTTAGTGTTGAAAACCCACTTTTCGAACTTGTGTTAGTGTTGAAAATCCACTTTTCCCACTTGGGTTGGTGCAGGAAACCACTTTTGCACTTGTATTAGTGTGGAAAAAACACTTTTTGCACTTGTGATAGTGTTGAAAAACCACTTTTCGCACTTGTGTTAGTGTTGAAAAACCACTTTTCACACTTGTGTTGGTGCAGGAAACCACTTTTGCACTTGTATTAGTGTGGAAAAACCACTTTTCGCACTTGTGTTATTGTTGAAAACCCACTTTTCGCACTTGTGTTAGTGTTGAAAAACCACTTTTCGCACTTGTGTTAGTGAAGGAAACCACTTTTCGCACTTGTGTTAGTGTTGAAAATCCACTTTTCGCACTTGTGTTAGTGTTGAAAATCCACTTTTCGCACTTGTGTTTGTGCAGGAAACCACTTTTGCACTTGTATTAGTGTGGAAAAAACACTTTTTGCACTTGTGATAGTGTTGAAAAACCACTTTTCGCACTTGTGTTAGTGTTGAAAAACCACTTTTCGCACTTGTGTTAGTGCAGGAAACCACTTTTGCACTTGTATTAGTGTGGAAAAAACACTTTTTGCACTTGTGATAGTGTTGAAAAACCACTTTTCGCACTTGTGTTAGTGTTGAAAAACCACTTTTCGCACTTGTGTTGGTGCAGGAAACCACTTTTGCACTTGTGATAGTGTTGAAAAACCACTTTTCGCACTTGTGTTAGTGTTGAAAAACCACTTTTCGCACTTGTGTTGGTGCAGGAAACCACTTTTGCACTTGTATTAGTGTGGAAAAAAAACACTTTTTGCACTTGTGATAGTGTTGAAAAACCACTTTTCGCATTTGTGTTAGTGTTGAAAAACCACTTTTCGCACTTGTGTTAGTGTTGAAAATCCACTTTTCCCACTTGGGTTGGTGCAGGAAACCACTTTTGCACTTGTATTAGTGTGGAAAAAGCACTTTTTGCACTTGTGATAGTGTTGAAAAACCACTTTTCGCACTTGTGTTAGTGTTGAAAAACCACTTTTCGCACTTGTGTTGGTGCAGGAAACCACTTTTGCACTTGTATTAGTGTGGAAAAAACACTTTTTGCACTTGTGATAGTGTTGAAAAACCACTATTCGCACTTGTGTTGGTGCAGGAAACCACTTTTGCACTTGTATTAGTGTGGAAAAACCACTTTTCGCACTTGTGTTAGTGTTGAAAAACCACTTTTCGCACTTGTGTTAGTGTTGAAAAACCACTTTTCGCACTTGTGTTAGTGCAGGAAACCACTTTTGCACTTGTATTAGTGTGGAAAAACCACTTTTCGCACTTGTGTTAGTGTTGAAAAACCAATTTTCGCACTTGTGTTAGTGTTGAAAACCCACTTTTCGAACTTGTGTTAGTGTTGAAAATCCACTTTTCCCACTTGGGTTGGTGCAGGAAACCACTTTTGCACTTGTATTAGTGTGGAAAAAACACTTTTTGCACTTGTGATAGTGTTGAAAAACCACTTTTCGCACTTGTGTTAGTGTTGAAAAACCACTTTTCGCACTTGTGTTGGTGCAGGAAACCACTTTTGCACTTGTATTAGTGTGGAAAAAACACTTTTTGCACTTGTGATAGTGTTGAAAAACCACTTTTCGCACTTGTGTTAGTGTTGAAAAACCACTTTTCACACTTGTGTTGGTGCAGGAAACCACTTTTGCACTTGTATTAGTGTGGAAAAACCACTTTTCGCACTTGTGTTATTGTTGAAAACCCACTTTTCGCACTTGTGTTAGTGTTGAAAAACCACTTTTCGCACTTGTGTTAGTGAAGGAAACCACTTTTCGCACTTGTGTTAGTGTTGAAAAACCACTTTTAGCACTTGTGTTGGTGCAGGAAACCACTTTTGCACTTGTATTAGTGTGGAAAAAACACTTTTTGCACTTGTGATAGTGTTGAAAAACCACTTTTCGCACTTGTGTTAGTGTTGAAAAACCACTTTTCGCACTTGTGATAGTGTTGAAAAACCACTTTTCGCACTTGTGTTAGTGTTGAAAAACCACTTTTCGCACTTGTGTTGGTGCAGGAAACCACTTTTGCACTTGTATTAGTGTGGAAAAAACACTTTTTGCACTTGTGATAGTGTTGAAAAACCACTTTTCGCACTTGTGTTAGTGTTGAAAAACCACTTTTCACACTTGTGTTGGTGCAGGAAACCACTTTTGCACTTGTATTAGTGTGGAAAAACCACTTTTCGCACTTGTGTTATTGTTGAAAACCCACTTTTCGCACTTGTGTTAGTGTTGAAAAACCACTTTTCGCACTTGTGTTAGTGAAGGAAACCACTTTTCGCACTTGTGTTAGTGTTGAAAACCCACTTTTCGCACTTGTGTTAGTGCAGGCAACCACTTTTCGCACTTGTGTTAGTGTTGAAAATCCACTTTTCGCACTTGTGTTGGTGCAGAAAACCACTTTTGCACTTGTATTAGTGTGGAAAAAACACTTTTTGCACTTGTGATAGTGTTGAAAAACCACTTTTCGCACTTGTGTTAGTGTTGAAAAACCACTTTTTGCACTTGTGTTGGTGCAGGAAACCACCTTTGCACTTGTATTAGTGTGGAAAAAACACTTTTTGCACTTGTGATAGTGTTGAAAAACCACTTTTCGCACTTGTGTTAGTGTTGAAAAACCACTTTTCGCACTTGTGTTAGTGAACGAAGCCACTTTTCGCACTTGTGTTAGTGTTGAAAATCCACTTTTCGCACTTGTGTTAGTGTTGAAAATCCACTTTTCGCACTTGTGTTGGTGCAGGAAACCACTTTTGCACTTGTATTAGTGTGGAAAAAACACTTTTTGCACTTGTGATAGTGTTGAAAAACCACTTTTCGCACTTGTGTTAGTGTTGAAAAACCACTTTTCGCACTTGTGTTAGTGCAGGAAACCACTTTTGCACATGTATTAGTGTGGAAAAAACACTTTTTGCACTTGTGATAGTGTTGAAAAACCACTTTTCGCACTTGTGTTAGTGTTGAAAACCCACTTTTCGAACTTGTGTTAGTGTTGAAAATCCACTTTTCCCACTTGGTTTGGTGCAGGAAACCACTTTTGCACTTGTATTAGTGTGGAAAAAACACTTTTTGCACTTGTGATAGTGTTGAAAAACCACTTTTCGCACTTGTGTTAGTGTTGAAAAACCACTTTTCGCACTTGTGTTGGTGCAGGAAACCACTTTTGCACTTGTATTAGTGTGGAAAAAACACTTTTTGCACTTGTGATAGTGTTGAAAAACCACTTTTCGCACTTGTGTTAGTGTTGAAAAACCACTTTTCACACTTGTGTTGGTGCAGGAAACCACTTTTGCACTTGTATTAGTGTGGAAAAACCACTTTTCGCACTTGTGTTATTGTTGAAAACCCACTTTTCGCACTTGTGTTAGTGTTGAAAAACCACTTTTCGCACTTGTGTTAGTGAAGGAAACCACTTTTCGCACTTGTGTTAGTGTTGAAAACCCACTTTTCGCACTTGTGTTAGTGTTGAAAATCCACTTTTCGCACTTGTGTTGGTGCAGGAAACCACTTTTGCACTTGTATTAGTGTGGAAAAAACACTTTTTGCACTTGTGATAGTGTTGAAAAACCACTTTTCGCACTTGTGTTAGTGTTGAAAAACCACTTTTCGCACTTGTGTTAGTGCAGGAAACCACTTTTGCACTTGTATTAGTGTGGAAAAAAACACTTTTTGCACTTGTGATAGTGTTGAAAAACCACTTTTCGCACTTGTGTTAGTGTTGAAAAACCACTTTTCGCACTTGTGTTGGTGCAGGAAACCACTTTTGCACTTGTGATAGTGTTGAAAAACCACTTTTCGCACTTGTGTTAGTGTTGAAAAACCACTTTTCGCACTTGTGTTGGTGCAGGAAACCACTTTTGCACTTGTATTAGTGTGGAAAAAACACTTTTTGCACTTGTGATAGTGTTGAAAAACCACTTTCGCACTTGTGTTAGTGTTGAAAAACCACTTTTTGCACTTGTGTTGGTGCAGGAAACCACCTTTGCACTTGTATTAGTGTGGAAAAAACACTTTTTGCACTTGTGATAGTGTTGAAAAACCACTTTTCGCACTTGTGTTAGTGTTGAAAAACCACTTTTCGCGCTTGTGTTTGTGCAGGAAACCACTTTTGCACTTGTATTAGTGTGGAAAAACCACTTTTCGCAACTGTGTTAGTGTTGAAAAACCACTTTTCGCACTTGTGTTTGTGCAGGAACCACCTTTGCACTTGTATTAGTGTGGAAAAAACACTTTTTGCACTTGTGATAGTGTTGAAAAACCACTTTTCGCACTTGTGTTAGTGTTGAAAAACCACTTTTCGCACTTGTGTTAGTGCAGGAAACCACTTTTGCACATGTATTAGTGTGGAAAAAACACTTTTCGCACTTGTGTTAGTGTTGAAAAACCAATTTTCGCACTTGTGTTAGTGTTGAAAACCCACTTTTCGAACTTGTGTTAGTGTTGAAAATCCACTTTTCCCACTTGGGTTGGTGCAGGAAACCACTTTTGCACTTGTATTAGTGTGGAAAAAACACTTTTTGCACTTGTGATAGTGTTGAAAAACCACTTTTCGCACTTGTGTTAGTGTTGAAAAACCACTTTTCGCACTTGTGTTGGTGCAGGAAACCACTTTTGCACTTGTATTAGTGTGGAAAAAACACTTTTTGCACTTGTGATAGTGTTGAAAAACCACTTTTCGCACTTGTGTTAGTGTTGAAAAACCACTTTTCACACTTGTGTTGGTGCAGGAAACCACTTTTGCACTTGTATTAGTGTGGAAAAACCACTTTTCGCACTTGTGTTATTGTTGAAAACCCACTTTTCGCACTTGTGTTAGTGTTGAAAAACCACTTTTCGCACTTGTGTTAGTGAAGGAAACCACTTTTCGCACTTGTGTTAGTGTTGAAAAACACTTTTCGCACTTGTGTTGGTGCAGGAAACCACTTTTGCACTTGTATTAGTGTGGAAAAAAACACTTTTTGCACTTGTGATAGTGTTGAAAAACCACTTTTCGCACTTGTGTTAGTGTTGAAAAACCACTTTTCACACTTGTGTTGGTGCAGGAAACCACTTTTGCACTTGTATTAGTGTGGAAAAACCACTTTTCGCACTTGTGTTATTGTTGAAAACCCACTTTTCGCACTTGTGTTAGTGTTGAAAAACCACCTCTCGCACTTGTGTTAGTGAAGGAAACCACTTTTCGCACTTGTGTTAGTGTTGAAAACCCACTTTTCGCACTTGTGTTAGTGCAGGCAACCACTTTTCGCACTTGTGTTAGTGTTGAAAATCCACTTTTCGCACTTGTGTTGGTGCAGAAAACCACTTTTGCACTTGTATTAGTGTGGAAAAAACACTTTTTGCACTTGTGATAGTGTTGAAAAACCACTTTTCGCACTTGTGTTAGTGTTGAAAAACCACTTTTTGCACTTGTGTTGGTGCAGGAAACCACCTTTGCACTTGTATTAGTGTGGAAAAAACACTTTTTGCACTTGTGATAGTGTTGAAAAACCACTTTTCGCACTTGTGTTAGTGTTGAAAAACCACTTTTCGCACTTGTGTTAGTGAACGAAACCACTTTTCGCACTTGTGTTAGTGTTGAAAATCCACTTTTCGCACTTGTGTTAGTGTTGAAAATCCACTTTTCGCACTTGTGTTGGTGCAGGAAACCACTTTTGCACTTGTATTAGTGTGGAAAAAACACTTTTTGCACTTGTGATAGTGTTGAAAAACCACTTTTCGCACTTGTGTTAGTGTTGAACTTTTCGCACTGTGTTAGTGCAGGAAACCACTTTTGCACATGTATTAGTGTGGAAAAAACACTTTTTGCACTTGTGATAGTGTTGAAAAACCACTTTTCGCACTTGTGTTAGTGTTGAAAACCCACTTTTCGAACTTGTGTTAGTGTTGAAAATCCACTTTTCCCACTTGGTTTGGTGCAGGAAACCACTTTTGCACTTGTATTAGTGTGGAAAAAAACACTTTTTGCACTTGTGATAGTGTTGAAAAACCACTTTCGCACTTGTGTTAGTGTTGAAAAACCACTTTTCGCACTTGTGTTGGTGCAGGAAACCACTTTTGCACTTGTATTAGTGTGGAAAAAACACTTTTTGCACTTGTGATAGTGTTGAAAAACCACTTTTCGCACTTGTGTTAGTGTTGAAAACCACTTTTCACACTTGTGTTGGTGCAGGAAACCACTTTTGCACTTGTATTAGTGTGGAAAAACACCTTTTCGCATTGTGTTATTGTTGAAAACCCACTTTTCGCACTTGTGTTAGTGTTGAAAAACCACTTTCGCACTTGTGTTAGTGAAGGAAACCACTTTTCGCACTTGTTGTTAGTGTTGAAAACCCACTTTTCGCACTTGTGTTAGTGTTGAAAATCCACTTTTCGCACTTGTGTTGGTGCAGGAAACCCCACTTTTGCACTTGTATTAGTGTGGAAAAAAACACTTTTTGCACTTGTGATAGTGTTGAAAAACCACTTTTCGCACTTGTGTTAGTGTTTGAAAAACCACTTTTCGCACTTGTGTTAGTGCAGGAAACCACTTTTGCACTTGTATTAGTGTGGAAAAAAACACTTTTTGCACTTGTGATAGTGTTTGAAAAACCACTTTTCGCACTTGTGTTAGTGTTGAAAAACCACTTTTCGCACTTGTGTTGGTGCAGGAAACCACTTTTGCACTTGTGATAGTGTTGAAAAAACCACTTTTCGCACTTGTGTTAGTGTTGAAAAA
The DNA here is from genome assembly GCF_964187855.1 of Myxine glutinosa. Lineage (NCBI taxonomy): Eukaryota > Metazoa > Chordata > Myxini > Myxiniformes > Myxinidae > Myxine > Myxine glutinosa. The sequence goes on from NW_027616459.1 coordinate 124,842, forward strand.
CCACTTTTCGCACTTGTGGTTGGTGCAGGAAACCACTTTTGCACTTGTATTAGTGTGGAAAAAACACTTTTTGCACTTGTGATAGTGTTGAAAAACCACTTTTCGCACTTGTGTTAGTGTTGAAAAACACTTTTTGCACTTGTGTTGGTGCAGGAAACCACCTTTGCACTTGTATTAAGTGTGGAAAAAACACTTTTTGCACTTGTGATAGTGTTGAAAAACCACTTTTTCGCACTTGTGTTAGTGTTGAAAAACCACTTTTCGCGCTTGTGTTTGTGCAGGAAACCACTTTTGCACTTGTATTAGTGTGGAAAAAACCACTTTTCGCAACTGTGTTAGTGTTGAAAAACCACTTTTCGCACTTGTGTTTGTGCAGGAAACCACCTTTGCACTTGTATTAGTGTGGAAAAAACACTTTTTGCACTTGTGATAGTGTTGAAAAACCACTTTTCGCACTTGTGTTAGTGTTGAAAAACCACTTTTCGCACTTGTGTTAGTGCAGGAAACCACTTTTGCACATGTATTAGTGTGGAAAAAACACTTTTCGCACTTGTGTTAGTGTTGAAAAACCAATTTTCGCACTTGTGTTAGTGTTGAAAACCCACTTTTCGAACTTGTGTAGTGTTGAAAATCCACTTTTTCCACTTGGGTTGGTGCAGGAAACCACTTTTGCACTTGTATTAGTGTGGAAAAAACACTTTTTGCACTTGTGATAGTGTTGAAAACCACTTTTCGCACTTGTGTTAGTGTTGAAAAACCACCTCTCGCACTTGTGTTAGTGAAGGAAACCACTTTTCGCACTTGTGTTAGTGTTGAAAACCCACTTTTCGCACTTGTGTTAGTGCAGGCAACCACTTTTCGCACTTGTGTTAGTGTTGAAAATCCACTTTTCGCACTTGTGTTGGTGCAGAAAACCACTTTTGCACTTGTATTAGTGTGGAAAAAACACTTTTTGCACTTGTGATAGTGTTGAAAAACCACTTTTCGCACTTGTGTTAGTGTTGAAAACCACTTTTTGCACTTGTGTTGGTGCAGGAAACCACCTTTGCACTTGTATTAGTGTGGAAAAAACACTTTTTGCACTTGTGATAGTGTTGAAAAACCACTTTTCGCACTTGTGTTAGTGTTGAAAAACCACTTTTCGCACTTGTGTTAGTGAACGAAACCACTTTTCGCACTTGTGTTAGTGTTGAAAATCCACTTTTCGCACTTGTGTTAGTGTTGAAAATCCACTTTTCGCACTTGTGTTGGTGCAGGAAACCACTTTTGCACTTGTATTAGTGTGGAAAAAACACTTTTTGCACTTGTGATAGTGTTGAAAAACCACTTTTCGCACTTGTGTTAGTGTTGAAAAACCACTTTTCGCACTTGTGTTAGTGCAGGAAACCACTTTTGCACATGTATTAGTGTGGAAAAAACACTTTTTGCACTTGTGATAGTGTTGAAAAACCACTTTTCGCACTTGTGTTAGTGTTGAAAACCCACTTTTCGAACTTGTGTTAGTGTTGAAAATCCACTTTTCCCACTTGGTTTGGTGCAGGAAACCACTTTTGCACTTGTATTAGTGTGGAAAAAACACTTTTTGCACTTGTGATAGTGTTGAAAAACCACTTTTCGCACTTGTGTTAGTGTTGAAAAACCACTTTTCGCACTTGTGTTGGTGCAGGAAACCACTTTTGCACTTGTATTAGTGTGGAAAAAACACTTTTTGCACTTGTGATAGTGTTGAAAAACCACTTTTCGCACTTGTGTTAGTGTTGAAAAACCACTTTTCACACTTGTGTTGGTGCAGGAAACCACTTTTGCACTTGTATTAGTGTGGAAAAACCACTTTTCGCACTTGTGTTATTGTTGAAAACCCACTTTTCGCACTTGTGTTAGTGTTGAAAAACCACTTTTCGCACTTGTGTTAGTGAAGGAAACCACTTTTCGCACTTGTGTTAGTGTTGAAAACCCACTTTTCGCACTTGTGTTAGTGTTGAAAATCCACTTTTCGCACTTGTGTTGGTGCAGGAAACCACTTTTGCACTTGTATTAGTGTGGAAAAAACACTTTTTGCACTTGTGATAGTGTTGAAAAACCACTTTTCGCACTTGTGTTAGTGTTGAAAAACCACTTTTCGCACTTGTGTTAGTGCAGGAAACCACTTTTGCACTTGTATTAGTGTGGAAAAAAAACACTTTTTGCACTTGTGATAGTGTTGAAAAACCACTTTTCGCACTTGTGTTAGTGTTGAAAAACCACTTTTCGCACTTGTGTTGGTGCAGGAAACCACTTTTGCACTTGTGATAGTGTTGAAAAACCACTTTTCGCACTTGTGTTAGTGTTGAAAAACCACTTTTCGCACTTGTGTTGGTGCAGGAAACCACTTTTGCACTTGTATTAGTGTGGAAAAAACACTTTTTGCACTTGTGATAGTGTTGAAAAACCACTTTTCGCACTTGTGTTAGTGTTGAAAAACCACTTTTTGCACTTGTGTTGGTGCAGGAAACCACCTTTGCACTTGTATTAGTGTGGAAAAAACACTTTTTGCACTTGTGATAGTGTTGAAAAACCACTTTTCGCACTTGTGTTAGTGTTGAAAAACCACTTTTCGCGCTTGTGTTTGTGCAGGAAACCACTTTTGCACTTGTATTAGTGTGGAAAAACCACTTTTCGCAACTGTGTTAGTGTTGAAAAACCACTTTTCGCACTTGTGTTTGTGCAGGAAACCACCTTTGCACTTGTATTAGTGTGGAAAAAACACTTTTTGCACTTGTGATAGTGTTGAAAAACCACTTTTCGCACTTGTGTTAGTGTTGAAAAACCACTTTTCGCACTTGTGTTAGTGCAGGAAACCACTTTTGCACATGTATTAGTGTGGAAAAAACACTTTTCGCACTTGTGTTAGTGTTGAAAAACCAATTTTCGCACTTGTGTTAGTGTTGAAAACCCACTTTTCGAACTTGTGTTAGTGTTGAAAATCCACTTTTCCCACTTGGGTTGGTGCAGGAAACCACTTTTGCACTTGTATTAGTGTGGAAAAAACACTTTTTGCACTTGTGATAGTGTTGAAAAACCACTTTTCGCACTTGTGTTAGTGTTGAAAAACCACTTTTCGCACTTGTGTTGGTGCAGGAAACCACTTTTGCACTTGTATTAGTGTGGAAAAAACACTTTTTGCACTTGTGATAGTGTTGAAAAACCACTTTTCGCACTTGTGTTAGTGTTGAAAAACCACTTTTCACACTTGTGTTGGTGCAGGAAACCACTTTTGCACTTGTATTAGTGTGGAAAAACCACTTTTCGCACTTGTGTTATTGTTGAAAACCCACTTTTCGCACTTGTGTTAGTGTTGAAAAACCACTTTTCGCACTTGTGTTAGTGAAGGAAACCACTTTTCGCACTTGTGTTAGTGTTGAAAAACCACTTTTCGCACTTGTGTTGGTGCAGGAAACCACTTTTGCACTTGTATTAGTGTGGAAAAAACACTTTTTGCACTTGTGATAGTGTTGAAAAACCACTTTTTGCACTTGTGTTAGTGTTGAAAAACCACTTTTCGCACTTGTGATAGTGTTGAAAAACCACTTTTCGCACATGTGTTAGTGTTGAAAAACCACTTTTCGCACTTGTGTTGGTGCAGGAAACCACTTTTGCACTTGTATTAGTGTGGAAAAAACACTTTTTGCACTTGTGATAGTGTTGAAAAACCACTTTTCGCACTTGTGTTAGTGTTGAAAAACCACTTTTCACACTTGTGTTGGTGCAGGAAACCACTTTTGCACTTGTATTAGTGTGGAAAAACCACTTTTCGCACTTGTGTTATTGTTGAAAACCCACTTTTCGCACTTGTGTTAGTGTTGAAAAACCACTTTTCGCACTTGTGTTGGTGCAGGAAACCACTTTTGCACTTGTATTAGTGTGGAAAAAACACTTTTTGCACTTGTGATAGTGTTGAAAAACCACTTTTCGCACTTGTGTTAGTGTTGAAAAACCACTTTTCACACTTGTGTTGGTGCAGGAAACCACTTTTGCACTTGTATTAGTGTGGAAAAACCACTTTTCGCACTTGTGTTATTGTTGAAAACCCACTTTTCGCACTTGTGTTAGTGTTGAAAAACCACTTTTCGCACTTGTGTTAGTGAAGGAAACCACTTTTCGCACTTGTGTTAGTGTTGAAAACCCACTTTTCGCACTTGTGTTAGTGCAGGAAACCACTTTTCGCACTTGTGTTAGTGTTGAAAACCCACTTTTCGCACTTGTGTTAGTGCAGGAAACCACTTTTCACACTTGTGTTAGTGTTGAAAATCCACTTTTCGCACTTGTGTTGGTGCAGGAAACCACTTTTGCACTTGTATTAGTGTGGAAAAAACACTTTTTGCACTTGTGATAGTGTTGAAAAACCACTTTTCGCACTTGTGTTAGTGTTGAAAAACCACTTTTCGCACTTGTGTTAGTGAAGGAAACCACTTTTCGCACTTGTGTTAGTGTTGAAAATCCACTTTTCGCACTTGTGTTAGTGTTGAAAATCCACTTTTCGCACTTGTGTTGGTGCAGGAAACCACTTTTGCACTTGTATTAGTGTGGAAAAAACACTTTTTGCACTTGTGATAGTGTTGAAAAACCACTTTTCGCACTTGTGTTAGTGTTGAAAAACCACTTTTCGCACTTGTGTTAGTGCAGGAAACCACTTTTGCACATGTATTAGTGTGGAAAAAACACTTTTTGCACTTGTGATAGTGTTGAAAAACCACTTTTCGCACTTGTGTTAGTGTTGAAAACCCACTTTTCGAACTTGTGTTAGTGTTGAAAATCCACTTTTCCCACTTGGGTTGGTGCAGGAAACCACTTTTGCACTTGTATTAGTGTGGAAAAAACACTTTTTGCACTTGTGATAGTGTTGAAAAACCACTTTTCGCACTTGTGTTAGTGTTGAAAAACCACTTTTCGCACTTGTGTTGGTGCAGGAAACCACTTTTGCACTTGTATTAGTGTGGAAAAAACACTTTTTGCACTTGTGATAGTGTTGAAAAACCACTTTTCGCACTTGTGTTAGTGTTGAAAAACCACTTTTCACACTTGTGTTGGTGCAGGAAACCACTTTTGCACTTGTATTAGTGTGGAAAAACCACTTTTCGCACTTGTGTTATTGTTGAAAACCCACTTTTCGCACTTGTGTTAGTGTTGAAAAACCACTTTTCGCACTTGTGTTAGTGAAGGAAACCACTTTTCGCACTTGTGTTAGTGTTGAAAACCCACTTTTCGCACTTGTGTTAGTGTTGAAAATCCACTTTTCGCACTTGTGTTGGTGCAGGAAACCACTTTTGCACTTGTATTAGTGTGGAAAAAACACTTTTTGCACTTGTGATAGTGTTGAAAAACCACTTTTCGCACTTGTGTTAGTGTTGAAAAACCACTTTTCGCACTTGTGTTAGTGCAGGAAACCACTTTTGCACTTGTATTAGTGTGGAAAAAACACTTTTTGCACTTGTGATAGTGTTGAAAAACCACTTTTCGCACTTGTGTTAGTGTTGAAAAACCACTTTTCGCACTTGTGTTGGTGCAGGAAACCACTTTTGCACTTGTGATATTGTTGAAAAACCACTTTTCGCACTTGTGTTAGTGTTGAAAAACCACTTTTCGCACTTGTGTTGGTGCAGGAAACCACTTTTGCACTTGTATTAGTGTGGAAAAAACACTTTTTGCACTTGTGATAGTGTTGAAAAACCACTTTTCGCACTTGTGTTAGTGTTGAAAAACCACTTTTTGCACTTGTGTTGGTGCAGGAAACCACCTTTGCACTTGTATTAGTGTGGAAAAAACACTTTTTGCACTTGTGATAGTGTTGAAAAACCACTTTTCGCACTTGTGTTAGTGTTGAAAAACCACTTTTCGCGCTTGTGTTTGTGCAGGAAACCACTTTTGCACTTGTATTAGTGTGGAAAAACCACTTTTCGCAACTGTGTTAGTGTTGAAAAACCACTTTTCGCACTTGTGTTTGTGCAGGAAACCACCTTTGCACTTGTATTAGTGTGGAAAAAACACTTTTTGCACTTGTGATAGTGTTGAAAAACCACTTTTCGCACTTGTGTTAGTGTTGAAAAACCACTTTTCGCACCTGTGTTGGTGCAGGAAACCACTTTTGCACTTGTATTAGTGTGGAAAAACCACTTTTCGCACTTGTGTTAGTGTTGAAAAACCACTTTTCGCACTTGTGTTAGTGTTGAAAAACCACTTTTCGCACTTGTGTTAGTGCAGGAAACCACTTTTGCACTTGTATTAGTGTGGAAAAACCACTTTTCACACTTGTGTTAGTGTTGAAAAACCAATTTTCGCACTTGTGTTAGTGTTGAAAACCCACTTTTCGAACTTGTGTTAGTGTTGAAAATCCACTTTTCCCACTTGGGTTGGTGCAGGAAACCACTTTTGCACTTGTATTAGTGTGGAAAAAACACTTTTTGCACTTGTGATAGTGTTGAAAAACCACTTTTCGCACTTGTGTTAGTGTTGAAAAACCACTTTTCACACTTGTGTTGGTGCAGGAAACCACTTTTGCACTTGTATTAGTGTGGAAAAACCACTTTTTGCACTTGTGTTATTGTTGAAAACCCACTTTTCGCACTTGTGTTAGTGTTGAAAAACCACTTTTCGCACTTGTGTTAGTGAAGGAAACCACTTTTCGCACTTGTGTTAGTGTTGAAAATCCACTTTTCGCACTTGTGTTAGTGTTGAAAATCCACTTTTCGCACTTGTGTTTGTGCAGGAAACCACTTTTGCACTTGTATTAGTGTGGAAAAAACACTTTTTGCACTTGTGATAGTGTTGAAAAACCACTTTTCGCACTTGTGTTAGTGTTGAAAAACCACTTTTCGCACTTGTGTTAGTGCAGGAAACCACTTTTGCACTTGTATTAGTGTGGAAAAAACACTTTTTGCACTTGTGATAGTGTTGAAAAACCACTTTTCGCACTTGTGTTAGTGTTGAAAAACCACTTTTCGCACTTGTGTTGGTGCAGGAAACCACTTTTGCACTTGTGATAGTGTTGAAAAACCACTTTTCGCACTTGTGTTAGTGTTGAAAAACCACTTTTCGCACTTGTGTTGGTGCAGGAAACCACTTTTGCACTTGTATTAGTGTGGAAAAAAAACACTTTTTGCACTTGTGATAGTGTTGAAAAACCACTTTTCGCACTTGTGTTAGTGTTGAAAAACCACTTTTTGCACTTGTGTTGGTGCAGGAAACCACCTTTGCACTTGTATTAGTGTGGAAAAAACACTTTTTGCACTTGTGATAGTGTTGAAAAACCACTTTTCGCACTTGTGTTAGTGTTGAAAAACCACTTTTCGCGCTTGTGTTTGTGCAGGAAACCACTTTTGCACTTGTATTAGTGTGGAAAAACCACTTTTCGCAACTGTGTTAGTGTTGAAAAACCACTTTTCGCACTTGTGTTTGTGCAGGAAACCACCTTTGCACTTGTATTAGTGTGGAAAAAACACTTTTTGCACTTGTGATAGTGTTGAAAAACCACTTTTCGCACTTGTGTTAGTGTTGAAAAACCACTTTTCGCACCTGTGTTGGTGCAGGAAACCACTTTTGCACTTGTATTAGTGTGGAAAAACCACTTTTCGCACTTGTGTTAGTGTTGAAAAACCACTTTTCGCACTTGTGTTAGTGTTGAAAAACCACTTTTCGCACTTGTGTTAGTGCAGGAAACCACTTTTGCACTTGTATTAGTGTGGAAAAACCACTTTTCACACTTGTGTTAGTGTTGAAAAACCAATTTTCGCACTTGTGTTAGTGTTGAAAACCCACTTTTCGAACTTGTGTTAGTGTTGAAAATCCACTTTTCCCACTTGGGTTGGTGCAGGAAACCACTTTTGCACTTGTATTAGTGTGGAAAAAACACTTTTTGCACTTGTGATAGTGTTGAAAAACCACTTTTCGCACTTGTGTTAGTGTTGAAAAACCACTTTTCACACTTGTGTTGGTGCAGGAAACCACTTTTGCACTTGTATTAGTGTGGAAAAACCACTTTTTGCACTTGTGTTATTGTTGAAAACCCACTTTTCGCACTTGTGTTAGTGTTGAAAAACCACTTTTCGCACTTGTGTTAGTGAAGGAAACCACTTTTCGCACTTGTGTTAGTGTTGAAAATCCACTTTTCGCACTTGTGTTAGTGTTGAAAATCCACTTTTCGCACTTGTGTTTGTGCAGGAAACCACTTTTGCACTTGTATTAGTGTGGAAAAAACACTTTTTGCACTTGTGATAGTGTTGAAAAACCACTTTTCGCACTTGTGTTAGTGTTGAAAAACCACTTTTCGCACTTGTGTTAGTGCAGGAAACCACTTTTGCACTTGTATTAGTGTGGAAAAAACACTTTTTGCACTTGTGATAGTGTTGAAAAACCACTTTTCGCACTTGTGTTAGTGTTGAAAAACCACTTTTCGCACTTGTGTTGGTGCAGGAAACCACTTTTGCACTTGTGATAGTGTTGAAAAACCACTTTTCGCACTTGTGTTAGTGTTGAAAAACCACTTTTCGCACTTGTGTTGGTGCAGGAAACCACTTTTGCACTTGTATTAGTGTGGAAAAAAAACACTTTTTGCACTTGTGATAGTGTTGAAAAACCACTTTTCGCATTTGTGTTAGTGTTGAAAAACCACTTTTCGCACTTGTGTTAGTGTTGAAAATCCACTTTTCCCACTTGGGTTGGTGCAGGAAACCACTTTTGCACTTGTATTAGTGTGGAAAAAGCACTTTTTGCACTTGTGATAGTGTTGAAAAACCACTTTTCGCACTTGTGTTAGTGTTGAAAAACCACTTTTCGCACTTGTGTTGGTGCAGGAAACCACTTTTGCACTTGTATTAGTGTGGAAAAAACACTTTTTGCACTTGTGATAGTGTTGAAAAACCACTATTCGCACTTGTGTTGGTGCAGGAAACCACTTTTGCACTTGTATTAGTGTGGAAAAACCACTTTTCGCACTTGTGTTAGTGTTGAAAAACCACTTTTCGCACTTGTGTTAGTGTTGAAAAACCACTTTTCGCACTTGTGTTAGTGCAGGAAACCACTTTTGCACTTGTATTAGTGTGGAAAAACCACTTTTCGCACTTGTGTTAGTGTTGAAAAACCAATTTTCGCACTTGTGTTAGTGTTGAAAACCCACTTTTCGAACTTGTGTTAGTGTTGAAAATCCACTTTTCCCACTTGGGTTGGTGCAGGAAACCACTTTTGCACTTGTATTAGTGTGGAAAAAACACTTTTTGCACTTGTGATAGTGTTGAAAAACCACTTTTCGCACTTGTGTTAGTGTTGAAAAACCACTTTTCGCACTTGTGTTGGTGCAGGAAACCACTTTTGCACTTGTATTAGTGTGGAAAAAACACTTTTTGCACTTGTGATAGTGTTGAAAAACCACTTTTCGCACTTGTGTTAGTGTTGAAAAACCACTTTTCACACTTGTGTTGGTGCAGGAAACCACTTTTGCACTTGTATTAGTGTGGAAAAACCACTTTTCGCACTTGTGTTATTGTTGAAAACCCACTTTTCGCACTTGTGTTAGTGTTGAAAAACCACTTTTCGCACTTGTGTTAGTGAAGGAAACCACTTTTCGCACTTGTGTTAGTGTTGAAAAACCACTTTTCGCACTTGTGTTGGTGCAGGAAACCACTTTTGCACTTGTATTAGTGTGGAAAAAACACTTTTTGCACTTGTGATAGTGTTGAAAAACCACTTTTCGCACTTGTGTTAGTGTTGAAAAACCACTTTTCGCACTTGTGATAGTGTTGAAAAACCACTTTTCGCACTTGTGTTAGTGTTGAAAAACCACTTTTCGCACTTGTGTTGGTGCAGGAAACCACTTTTGCACTTGTATTAGTGTGGAAAAAACACTTTTTGCACTTGTGATCGTGTTGAAAAACCACTTTTCGCACTTATGTTAGTGTTGAAAAACCACTTTTCACACTTGTGTTGGTGCAGGAAACCACTTTTGCACTTGTATTAGTGTGGAAAAACCACTTTTCGCACTTGTGTTATTGTTGAAAACCCACTTTTCGCACTTGTGTTAGTGTTGAAAAACCACTTTTCGCACTTGTGTTAGTGAAGGAAACCACTTTTCGCACTTGTGTTAGTGTTGAAAACCCACTTTTCGCACTTGTGTTAGTGCAGGCAACCACTTTTCGCACTTGTGTTAGTGTTGAAAATCCACTTTTCGCACTTGTGTTGGTGCAGAAAACCACTTTTGCACTTGTATTAGTGTGGAAAAAACACTTTTTGCACTTGTGATAGTGTTGAAAAACCACTTTTCGCACTTGTGTTAGTGTTGAAAAACCACTTTTTGCACTTGTGTTGGTGCAGGAAACCACCTTTGCACTTGTATTAGTGTGGAAAAAACACTTTTTGCACTTGTGATAGTGTTGAAAAACCACTTTTCGCACTTGTGTTAGTGTTGAAAAACCACTTTTCGCACTTGTGTTAGTGAAGGAAACCACTTTTCGCACTTGTGTTAGTGTTGAAAATCCACTTTTCGCACTTGTATTAGTGTTGAAAATCCACTTTTCGCACTTGTGTTGGTGCAGGAAACCACTTTTGCACTTGTATTAGTGTGGAAAAAACACTTTTTGCACTTGTGATAGTGTTGAAAAACCACTTTTCGCACTTGTGTTAGTGTTGAAAAACCACTTTTCGCACTTGTGTTAGTGCAGGAAACCACTTTTGCACATGTATTAGTGTGGAAAAAACACTTTTTGCACTTGTGATAGTGTTGAAAAACCACTTTTCGCACTTGTGTTAGTGTTGAAAACCCACTTTTCGAACTTGTGTTAGTGTTGAAAATCCACTTTTCCCACTTGGTTTGGTGCAGGAAACCACTTTTGCACTTGTATTAGTGTGGAAAAAACACTTTTTGCACTTGTGATAGTGTTGAAAAACCACTTTTCGCACTTGTGTTAGTGTTGAAAAACCACTTTTCGCACTTCTGTTGGTGCAGGAAACCACTTTTGCACTTGTATTAGTGTGGAAAAAACACTTTTTGCACTTGTGATAGTGTTGAAAAACCACTTTTCGCACTTGTGTTAGTGTTGAAAAACCACTTTTCACACTTGTGTTGGTGCAGGAAACCACTTTTGCACTTGTATTAGTGTGGAAAAACCACTTTTCGCACTTGTGTTATTGTTGAAAACCCACTTTTCGCACTTGTGTTAGTGTTGAAAAACCACTTTTCGCACTTGTGTTAGTGAAGGAAACCACTTTTCGCACTTGTGTTAGTGTTGAAAACCCACTTTTCGCACTTGTGTTAGTGTTGAAAATCCACTTTTCGCACTTGTGTTGGTGCAGGAAACCACTTTTGCACTTGTATTAGTGTGGAAAAAACACTTTTTGCACTTGTGATAGTGTTGAAAAACCACTTTTCGCACTTGTGTTAGTGTTGAAAAACCACTTTTCGCACTTGTGTTGGTGCAGGAAACCACTTTTGCACTTGTATTAGTGTGGAAAAAACACTTTTTGCACTTGTGATAGTGTTGAAAAACCACTTTTCGCACTTGTGTTAGTGTTGAAAAACCACTTTTCGCACTTGTGTTAGTGCAGGAAACCACTTTTGCACTTGTATTAGTGTGGAAAAAACACTTTTTGCACTTGTGATAGTGTTGAAAAACCACTTTTCGCACTTGTGTTAGTGTTGAAAAACCACTTTTCGCGCTTGTGTTTGTGCAGGAAACCACTTTTGCACTTGTATTAGTGTGGAAAAACCACTTTTCGCAACTGTGTTAGTGTTGAAAAACCACTTTTCGCACTTGTGTTTGTGCAGGAAACCACCTTTGCACTTGTATTAGTGTGGAAAAAACACTTTTTGCACTTGTGATAGTGTTGAAAAACCACTTTTCGCACTTGTGTTAGTGTTGAAAAACCACTTTTCGCACTTGTGTTAGTGCAGGAAACCACTTTTGCACATGTATTAGTGTGGAAAAAACACTTTTTGCACTTGTGATAGTGTTGAAAAACCACTTTTCGCACTTGTGTTAGTGTTGAAAACCCACTTTTCGAACTTGTGTTAGTGTTGAAAATCCACTTTTCCCACTTGGGTTGGTGCAGGAAACCACTTTTGCACTTGTATTAGTGTGGAAAAAACACTTTTTGCACTTGTGATAGTGTTGAAAAACCACTTTTCGCACTTGTGTTAGTGTTGAAAAACCACTTTTCGCACTTGTGTTGGTGCAGGAAACCACTTTTGCACTTGTATTAGTGTGGAAAAAACACTTTTTGCACTTGTGATAGTGTTGAAAAACCACTTTTCGCACTTGTGTTAGTGTTGAAAAACCACTTTTCACACTTGTGTTGGTGCAGGAAACCACTTTTGCACTTGTATTAGTGTGGAAAAACCACTTTTCGCACTTGTGTTATTGTTGAAAACCCACTTTTCGCACTTGTGTTAGTGTTGAAAAACCATTTTTCGCACTTGTGTTAGTGAAGGAAACCACTTTTCGCACTTGTGTTAGTGTTGAAAACCCACTTTTCGCACTTGTGTTAGTGTTGAAAATCCACTTTTCGCACTTGTGTTGGTGCAGGAAACCACTTTTGCACTTGTATTAGTGTGGAAAAAACACTTTTTGCACTTGTGATAGTGTTGAAAAACCACTTTTCGCACTTGTGTTAGTGTTGAAAAACCACTTTTCGCACTTGTGTTAGTGCAGGAAACCACTTTTGCACTTGTATTAGTGTGGAAAAAAACACTTTTTGCACTTGTGATAGTGTTGAAAAACCACTTTTCGCACTTGTGTTAGTGTTGAAAAACCACTTTTCGCACTTGTGTTGGTGCAGGAAACCACTTTTGCACTTGTGATAGTGTTGAAAAACCACTTTTCGCACTTGTGTTAGTGTTGAAAAACCACTTTTCGCACTTGTGTTGGTGCAGGAAACCACTTTTGCACTTGTATTAGTGTGGAAAAAACACTTTTTGCACTTGTGATAGTGTTGAAAAACCACTTTTCGCACTTGTGTTAGTGTTGAAAAACCACTTTTTGCACTTGTGTTGGTGCAGGAAACCACCTTTGCACTTGTATTAGTGTGGAAAAAACACTTTTTGCACTTGTGATAGTGTTGAAAAACCACTTTTCGCACTTGTGTTAGTGTTGAAAAACCACTTTTCGCGCTTGTGTTTGTGCAGGAAACCACTTTTGCACTTGTATTAGTGTGGAAAAACCACTTTTCGCAACTGTGTTAGTGTTGAAAAACCACTTTTCGCACTTGTGTTTGTGCAGGAAACCACCTTTGCACTTGTATTAGTGTGGAAAAAACACTTTGTGCACTTGTGATAGTGTTGAAAAACCACTTTTCGCACTTGTGTTAGTGTTGAAAAACCACTTTTCGCACTTGTGTTAGTGCAGGAAACCACTTTTGCACTTGTATTAGTGTGGAAAAAAACACTTTTTGCACTTGTGATAGTGTTGAAAAACCACTTTTCGCACTTGTGTTAGTGTTGAAAAACCACTTTTCGCACTTGTGTTGGTGCAGGAAACCACTTTTGCACTTGTGATAGTGTTGAAAAACCACTTTTCGCACTTGTGTTAGTGTTGAAAAACCACTTTTCGCACTTGTGTTGGTGCAGGAAACCACTTTTGCACTTGTATTAGTGTGGAAAAAACACTTTTTGCACTTGTGATAGTGTTGAAAAACCACTTTTCGCACTTGTGTTAGTGTTGAAAAACCACTTTTTGCACTTGTGTTGGTGCAGGAAACCACCTTTGCACTTGTATTAGTGTGGAAAAAACACTTTTTGCACTTGTGATAGTGTTGAAAAACCACTTTTCGCACTTGTGTTAGTGTTGAAAAACCACTTTTCGCGCTTGTGTTTGTGCAGGAAACCACTTTTGCACTTGTATTAGTGTGGAAAAACCACTTTTCGCAACTGTGTTAGTGTTGAAAAACCACTTTTCGCACTTGTGTTTGTGCAGGAAACCACCTTTGCACTTGTATTAGTGTGGAAAAAACACTTTTTGCACTTGTGATAGTGTTGAAAAACCACTTTTCGCACTTGTGTTAGTGTTGAAAAACCACTTTTCGCACTTGTGTTAGTGCAGGAAACCACTTTTGCACATGTATTAGTGTGGAAAAAACACTTTTTGCCCTTGTGATAGTGTTGAAAAACCACTTTTCGCACTTGTGTTAGTGTTGAAAACCCACTTTTCGAACTTGTGTTAGTGTTGAAAATCCACTTTTCCCACTTGGGTTGGTGCAGGAAACCACTTTTGCACTTGTATTAGTGTGGAAAAAACACTTTTTGCACTTGTGATAGTGTTGAAAAACCACTTTTCGCACTTGTGTTAGTGTTGAAAAACCACTTTTCGCACTTGTGTTGGTGCAGGAAACCACTTTTGCACTTGTATTAGTGTGGAAAAAACACTTTTTGCACTTGTGATAGTGTTGAAAAACCACTTTTCGCACTTGTGTTAGTGTTGAAAAACCACTTTTCACACTTGTGTTGGTGCAGGAAACCACTTTTGCACTTGTATTAGTGTGGAAAAACCACTTTTCGCACTTGTGTTATTGTTGAAAACCCACTTTTCGCACTTGTGTTAGTGTTGAAAAACCACTTTTCGCACTTGTGTTAGTGAAGGAAACCACTTTTCGCACTTGTGTTAGTGTTGAAAACCCACTTTTCGCACTTGTGTTAGTGTTGAAAATCCACTTTTCGCACTTGTGTTGGTGCAGGAAACCACTTTTGCACTTGTATTAGTGTGGAAAAAACACTTTTTGCACTTGTGATAGTGTTGAAAAACCACTTTTCGCACTTGTGTTAGTGTTGAAAAACCACTTTTCGCACTTGTGTTAGTGCAGGAAACCACTTTTGCACTTGTATTAGTGTGGAAAAAAACACTTTTTGCACTTGTGATAGTGTTGAAAAACCACTTTTCGCACTTGTGTTAGTGTTGAAAAACCACTTTTCGCACTTGTGTTGGTGCAGGAAACCACTTTTGCACTTGTGATAGTGTTGAAAAACCACTTTTCGCACTTGTGTTAGTGTTGAAAAACCACTTTTCGCACTTGTGTTGGTGCAGGAAACCACTTTTGCACTTGTATTAGTGTGGAAAAAACACTTTTTGCACTTGTGATAGTGTTGAAAAACCACTTTTCGCACTTGTGTTAGTGTTGAAAAACCACTTTTTGCACTTGTGTTGGTGCAGGAAACCACCTTTGCACTTGTATTAGTGTGGAAAAAACACTTTTTGCACTTGTGATAGTGTTGAAAAACCACTTTTCGCACTTGTGTTAGTGTTGAAAAACCACTTTTCGCGCTTGTGTTTGTGCAGGAAACCACTTTTGCACTTGTATTAGTGTGGAAAAACCACTTTTCGCAACTGTGTTAGTGTTGAAAAACCACTTTTCGCACTTGTGTTTGTGCAGGAAACCACCTTTGCACTTGTATTAGTGTGGAAAAAACACTTTGTGCACTTGTGATAGTGTTGAAAAACCACTTTTCGCACTTGTGTTAGTGTTGAAAAACCACTTTTCGCACCTGTGTTGGTGCAGGAAACCACTTTTGCACTTGTATTAGTGTGGAAAAACCACTTTTCGCACTTGTGTTATTGTTGAAAACCCACTTTTCGCACTTGTGTTAGTGTTGAAAAACCACTTTTCGCACTTGTGTTAGTGCAGGAAACCACTTTTGCAC
Organism: Myxine glutinosa; assembly: GCF_964187855.1. Taxonomy (NCBI): domain Eukaryota; kingdom Metazoa; phylum Chordata; class Myxini; order Myxiniformes; family Myxinidae; genus Myxine; species Myxine glutinosa. Next base: position 140,491 of record NW_027616459.1, read on the forward strand.
TTGTATTAGTGTGGAAAAACCACTTTTCGCACTTGTGTTAGTGTTGAAAAACCACTTTTCGCACTTGTGTTAGTGTTGAAAACCCACTTTTCGAACTTGTGTTAGTGTTGAAAATCCACTTTTCCCACTTGGGTTGGTGCAGGAAACCACTTTTGCACTTGTATTAGTGTGGAAAAAACACTTTTTGCACTTGTGATAGTGTTGAAAAACCACTTTTCGCACTTGTGTTAGTGTTGAAAAACCACTTTTCGCACTTGTGTTGGTGCAGGAAACCACTTTTGCACTTGTATTAGTGTGGAAAAAACACTTTTTGCACTTGTGATAGTGTTGAAAAACCACTTTTCGCACTTGTGTTAGTGTTGAAAAACCACTTTTCACACTTGTGTTGGTGCAGGAAACCACTTTTGCACTTGTATTAGTGTGGAAAAACCACTTTTCGCACTTGTGTTATTGTTGAAAACCCACTTTTCGCACTTGTGTTAGTTTTGAAAAACCACTTTTCGCACTTGTGTTAGTGAAGGAAACCACTTTTCGCACTTGTGTTAGTGTTGAAAATCCACTTTTCGCACTTGTGTTAGTGTTGAAAATCCACTTTTCGCACTTGTGTTGGTGCAGGAAACCACTTTTGCACTTGTATTAGTGTTGAAAAACCACTTTTCGCACTTGTGTTAGTGTTGAAAAACCACTTTTCGCACTTGTGTTAGTGTTGAAAAACCACTTTTCGCACTTGTGTTGGTGCAGGAAACCACTTTTGCACTTGTATTAGTGTGGAAAACACACTTTTTGCACTTGTGATAGTGTTGAAAAACCACTTTTCGCACTTGTGTTAGTGTTGAAAAACCACTTTTCGCACTTGTGTTGGTGCAGGAAACCACTTTTGCACTTGTATTAGTGTGGAAAAAACACTTTTTGCACTTGTGATAGTGTTGAAAAACCACTTTTCGCACTTGTGTTAGTGTTGAAAAACCACTTTTCACACTTGTGTTGGTGCAGGAAACCACTTTTGCACTTGTATTAGTGTGGAAAAACCACTTTTCGCACTTGTGTTATTGTTGAAAACCCACTTTTCGCACTTGTGTTAGTGTTGAAAAACCACTTTTCGCACTTGTGTTAGTGAAGGAAACCACTTTTCGCACTTGTGTTAGTGTTGAAAACCCACTTTTCGCACTTGTGTTAGTGTTGAAAATCCACTTTTCGCACTTGTGTTGGTGCAGGAAACCACTTTTGCACTTGTATTAGTGTGGAAAAAACACTTTTTGCACTTGTGATAGTGTTGAAAAACCACTTTTCGCACTTGTGTTAGTGTTGAAAAACCACTTTTCGCACTTGTGTTAGTGCAGGAAACCACTTTTGCACTTGTATTAGTGTGGAAAAAAACACTTTTTGCACTTGTGATAGTGTTGAAAAACCACTTTTCGCACTTGTGTTAGTGTTGAAAAACCACTTTTCGCACTTGTGTTGGTGCAGGAAACCACTTTTGCACTTGTGATAGTGTTGAAAAACCACTTTTCGCACTTGTGTTAGTGTTGAAAAACCACTTTTCGCACTTGTGTTGGTGCAGGAAACCACTTTTGCACTTGTATTAGTGTGGAAAAAACACTTTTTGCACTTGTGATAGTGTTGAAAAACCACTTTTCGCACTTGTGTTAGTGTTGAAAAACCACTTTTTGCACTTGTGTTGGTGCAGGAAACCACCTTTGCACTTGTATTAGTGTGGAAAAAACACTTTTTGCACTTGTGATAGTGTTGAAAAACCACTTTTCGCACTTGTGTTAGTGTTGAAAAACCACTTTTCGCGCTTGTGTTTGTGCAGGAAACCACTTTTGCACTTGTATTAGTGTGGAAAAACCACTTTTCGCAACTGTGTTAGTGTTGAAAAACCACTTTTCGCACTTGTGTTTGTGCAGGAAACCACCTTTGCACTTGTATTAGTGTGGAAAAAACACTTTTTGCACTTGTGATAGTGTTGAAAAACCACTTTTCGCACTTGTGTTAGTGTTGAAAAACCACTTTTCGCACCTGTGTTGGTGCAGGAAACCACTTTTGCACTTGTATTAGTGTGGAAAAACCACTTTTCGCACTTGTGTTAGTGTTGAAAAACCACTTTTCGCACTTGTGTTAGTGTTGAAAAACCACTTTTCGCACTTGTGTTAGTGCAGGAAACCACTTTTGCACTTGTATTAGTGTGGAAAAACCACTTTTCGCACTTGTGTTAGTGTTGAAAAACCAATTTTCGCACTTGTGTTAGTGTTGAAAACCCACTTTTCGAACTTGTGTTAGTGTTGAAAATCCACTTTTCCCACTTGGGTTGGTGCAGGAAACCACTTTTGCACTTGTATTAGTGTGGAAAAAACACTTTTTGCACTTGTGATAGTGTTGAAAAACCACTTTTCGCACTTGTGTTAGTGTTGAAAAACCACTTTTCGCACTTGTGTTGGTGCAGGAAACCACTTTTGCACTTGTATTAGTGTGGAAAAAACACTTTTTGCACTTGTGATAGTGTTGAAAAACCACTTTTCGCACTTGTGTTAGTGTTGAAAAACCACTTTTCACACTTGTGTTGGTGCAGGAAACCACTTTTGCACTTGTATTAGTGTGGAAAAACCACTTTTCGCACTTGTGTTATTGTTGAAAACCCACTTTTCGCACTTGTGTTAGTGTTGAAAAACCACTTTTCGCACTTGTGTTAGTGAAGGAAACCACTTTTCGCACTTGTGTTAGTGTTGAAAATCCACTTTTCGCACTTGTGTTAGTGTTGAAAATCCACTTTTCGCACTTGTGTTGGTGCAGGAAACCACTTTTGCACTTGTATTAGTGTGGAAAAAACACTTTTTGCACTTGTGATAGTGTTGAAAAACCACTTTTCGCACTTGTGTTAGTGTTGAAAAACCACTTTTCGCACTTGTGTTAGTGCAGGAAACCACTTTTGCACTTGTATTAGTGTGGAAAAAACACTTTTTGCACTTGTGATAGTGTTGAAAAACCACTTTTCGCACTTGTGTTAGTGTTGAAAAACCACTTTTCGCACTTGTGTTGGTGCAGGAAACCACTTTTGCACTTGTGATAGTGTTGAAAAACCACTTTTCGCACTTGTGTTAGTGTTGAAAAACCACTTTTCGCACTTGTGTTGGTGCAGGAAACCACTTTTGCACTTGTATTAGTGTGGAAAAAACACTTTTTGCACTTGTGATAGTGTTGAAAAACCACTTTTCGCACTTGTGTTAGTGTTGAAAAACCACTTTTTGCACTTGTGTTGGTGCAGGAAACCACCTTTGCACTTGTATTAGTGTGGAAAAAACACTTTTTGCACTTGTGATAGTGTTGAAAAACCACTTTTCGCACTTGTGTTAGTGTTGAAAAACCACTTTTCGCGCTTGTGTTTGTGCAGGAAACCACTTTTGCACTTGTATTAGTGTGGAAAAACCACTTTTCGCAACTGTGTTAGTGTTGAAAAACCACTTTTCGCACTTGTGTTTGTGCAGGAAACCACCTTTGCACTTGTATTAGTGTGGAAAAAACACTTTTTGCACTTGTGATAGTGTTGAAAAACCACTTTTCGCACTTGTGTTAGTGTTGAAAAACCACTTTTCGCACCTGTGTTGGTGCAGGAAACCACTTTTGCACTTGTATTAGTGTGGGAAAACCACTTTTCGCACTTGTGTTATTGTTGAAAACCCACTTTTCGCACTTGTGTTAGTGTTGAAAAACCACTTTTCGCACTTGTGTTAGTGCAGGAAACCACTTTTGCACTTGTATTAGTGTGGAAAAACCACTTTTCGCACTTGTGTTAGTGTTGAAAAACCACTTTTCGCACTTGTGTTAGTGTTGAAAACCCACTTTTCGAACTTGTGTTAGTGTTGAAAATCCACTTTTCCCACTTGGGTTGGTGCAGGAAACCACTTTTGCACTTGTATTAGTGTGGAAAAAACACTTTTTGCACTTGTGATAGTGTTGAAAAACCACTTTTCGCACTTGTGTTAGTGTTGAAAAACCACTTTTCGCACTTGTGTTGGTGCAGGAAACCACTTTTGCACTTGTATTAGTGTGGAAAAAACACTTTTTGCACTTGTGATAGTGTTGAAAAACCACTTTTCGCACTTGTGTTAGTGTTGAAAAACCACTTTTCACACTTGTGTTGGTGCAGGAAACCACTTTTGCACTTGTATTAGTGTGGAAAAACCACTTTTCGCACTTGTGTTATTGTTGAAAACCCACTTTTCGCACTTGTGTTAGTGTTGAAAAACCACTTTTCGCACTTGTGTTAGTGAAGGAAACCACTTTTCGCACTTGTGTTAGTGTTGAAAATCCACTTTTCGCACTTGTGTTAGTGTTGAAAATCCACTTTTCGCACTTGTGTTGGTGCAGGAAACCACTTTTGCACTTGTATTAGTGTTGAAAAACCACTTTTCGCACTTGTGTTAGTGTTGAAAAACCACTTTTCGCACTTGTGTTAGTGTTGAAAAACCACTTTTCGCACTTGTGTTGGTGCAGGAAACCACTTTTGCACTTGTATTAGTGTGGAAAAAACACTTTTTGCACTTGTGATAGTGTTGAAAAACCACTTTTCGCACTTGTGTTAGTGTTGAAAAACCACTTTTCGCACTTGTGTTGGTGCAGGAAACCACTTTTGCACTTGTATTAGTGTGGAAAAAACACTTTTTGCACTTGTGATAGTGTTGAAAAACCACTTTTCGCACTTGTGTTAGTGTTGAAAAACCACTTTTCACACTTGTGTTGGTGCAGGAAACCACTTTTGCACTTGTATTAGTGTGGAAAAACCACTTTTCGCACTTGTGTTATTGTTGAAAACCCACTTTTCGCACTTGTGTTAGTGTTGAAAAACCACTTTTCGCACTTGTGTTAGTGAAGGAAACCACTTTTCGCACTTGTGTTAGTGTTGAAAACCCACTTTTCGCACTTGTGTTAGTGTTGAAAATCCACTTTTCGCACTTGTGTTGGTGCAGGAAACCACTTTTGCACTTGTATTAGTGTGGAAAAAACACTTTTTGCACTTGTGATAGTGTTGAAAAACCACTTTTCGCACTTGTGTTAGTGTTGAAAAACCACTTTTCGCACTTGTGTTAGTGCAGGAAACCACTTTTGCACTTGTATTAGTGTGGAAAAAAACACTTTTTGCACTTGTGATAGTGTTGAAAAACCACTTTTCGCACTTGTGTTAGTGTTGAAAAACCACTTTTCGCACTTGTGTTGGTGCAGGAAACCACTTTTGCACTTGTGATAGTGTTGAAAAACCACTTTTCGCACTTGTGTTAGTGTTGAAAAACCACTTTTCGCACTTGTGTTGGTGCAGGAAACCACTTTTGCACTTGTATTAGTGTGGAAAAAACACTTTTTGCACTTGTGATAGTGTTGAAAAACCACTTTTCGCACTTGTGTTAGTGTTGAAAAACCACTTTTTGCACTTGTGTTGGTGCAGGAAACCACCTTTGCACTTGTATTAGTGTGGAAAAAACACTTTTTGCACTTGTGATAGTGTTGAAAAACCACTTTTCGCACTTGTGTTAGTGTTGAAAAACCACTTTTCGCGCTTGTGTTTGTGCAGGAAACCACTTTTGCACTTGTATTAGTGTGGAAAAACCACTTTTCGCAACTGTGTTAGTGTTGAAAAACCACTTTTCGCACTTGTGTTTGTGCAGGAAACCACCTTTGCACTTGTATTAGTGTGGAAAAAACACTTTTTGCACTTGTGATAGTGTTGAAAAACCACTTTTCGCACTTGTGTTAGTGTTGAAAAACCACTTTTCGCACCTGTGTTGGTGCAGGAAACCACTTTTGCATTTGTATTAGTGTGGAAAAACCACTTTTCGCACTTGTGTTAGTGTTGAAAAACCACTTTTCGCACTTGTGTTAGTGTTGAAAAACCACTTTTCGCACTTGTGTTAGTGCAGGAAACCACTTTTGCACTTGTATTAGTGTGGAAAAACCACTTTTCGCACTTGTGTTAGTGTTGAAAAACCAATTTTCGCACTTGTGTTAGTGTTGAAAACCCACTTTTCGAACTTGTGTTAGTGTTGAAAATCCACTTTTCCCACTTGGGTTGGTGCAGGAAACCACTTTTGCACTTGTATTAGTGTGGAAAAAACACTTTTTGCACTTGTGATAGTGTTGAAAAACCACTTTTCGCACTTGTGTTAGTGTTGAAAAACCACTTTTCGCACTTGTGTTGGTGCAGGAAACCACTTTTGCACTTGTATTAGTGTGGAAAAAACACTTTTTGCACTTGTGATAGTGTTGAAAAACCACTTTTCGCACTTGTGTTAGTGTTGAAAAACCACTTTTCACACTTGTGTTGGTGCAGGAAACCACTTTTGCACTTGTATTAGTGTGGAAAAACCACTTTTCGCACTTGTGTTATTGTTGAAAACCCACTTTTCGCACTTGTGTTAGTGTTGAAAAACCACTTTTCGCACTTGTGTTAGTGAAGGAAACCACTTTTCGCACTTGTGTTAGTGTTGAAAATCCACTTTTCGCACTTGTGTTAGTGTTGAAAATCCACTTTTCGCACTTGTGTTGGTGCAGGAAACCACTTTTGCACTTGTATTAGTGTGGAAAAAACACTTTTTGCACTTGTGATAGTGTTGAAAAACCACTTTTCGCACTTGTGTTAGTGTTGAAAAACCACTTTTCGCACTTGTGTTAGTGCAGGAAACCACTTTTGCACTTGTATTAGTGTGGAAAAAACACTTTTTGCACTTGTGATAGTGTTGAAAAACCACTTTTCGCACTTGTGTTAGTGTTGAAAAACCACTTTTCGCACTTGTGTTGGTGCAGGAAACCACTTTTGCACTTGTGATAGTGTTGAAAAACCACTTTTCGCACTTGTGTTAGTGTTGAAAAACCACTTTTCGCACTTGTGTTGGTGCAGGAAACCACTTTTGCACTTGTATTAGTGTGGAAAAAAAACACTTTTTGCACTTGTGATAGTGTTGAAAAACCACTTTTCGCATTTGTGTTAGTGTTGAAAAACCACTTTTCGCACCTGTGTTGGTGCAGGAAACCACTTTTGCACTTGTATTAGTGTGGGAAAACCACTTTTCGCACTTGTGTTAGTGTTGAAAAACCAATTTTCGCACTTGTGTTAGTGTTGAAAACCCACTTTTCGCACTTGTGTTAGTGTTGAAAATCCACTTTTCCCACTTGGGTTGGTGCAGGAAACCACTTTTGCACTTGTATTAGTGTGGAAAAAACACTTTTTGCACTTGTGATAGTGTTGAAAAACCACTTTTCGCACTTGTGTTAGTGTTGAAAAACCACTTTTCGCACTTGTGTTGGTGCAGGAAACCACTTTTGCACTTGTATTAGTGTGGAAAAAACACTTTTTGCACTTGTGATAGTGTTGAAAAACCACTATTCGCACTTGTGTTGGTGCAGGAAACCACTTTTGCACTTGTATTAGTGTGGAAAAACCACTTTTCGCACTTGTGTTAGTGTTGAAAACCCACTTTTCGCACTTGTGTTCGTGTTGAAAAACCACTTTTCGCACTTGTGTTAGTGAAGGAAACCACTTTTCTCACTTGTGTTAGTGTTGAAAACCCACTTTTTGCACTTGTGTTAGTGTTGAAAATCCACTTTTCGCACTTGTGTTGGTGCAGGAAACCACTTTTGCACTTGTATTAGTGTGGAAAAAACACTTTTTGCACTTGTGATAGTGTTGAAAAACCACTTTTCGCACTTGTGTTAGTGTTGAAAAACCACTTTTCGCACTTGTGTTAGTGCAGGAAACCACTATTGCACTTGTATTAGTGTGGAAAAATCACTTTTTGCACTTGTGATAGTGTTGAAAAACCACTATTCGCACTTGTGTTGGTGCAGGAAACCACTTTTGCACTTGTATTAGTGTGGAAAAACCACTTTTCGCACTTGTGTTAGTGTTGAAAACCCACTTTTCGCACTTGTGTTCGTGTTGAAAAACCACTTTTCGCACTTGTGTTAGTGAAGGAAACCACTTTTCTCACTTGTGTTAGTGTTGAAAACCCACTTTTTGCACTTGTGTTAGTGTTGAAAATCCACTTTTCGCACTTGTGTTGGTGCAGGAAACCACTTTTGCACTTGTATTAGTGTGGAAAAAACACTTTTTGCACTTGTGATAGTGTTGAAAAACCACTTTTCGCACTTGTGTTAGTGTTGAAAAACCACTTTTCGCACTTGTGTTAGTGCAGGAAACCACTATAGCACTTGTATTAGTGTGGCAAAAACACTTTTTGCACTTGTGATAGTGTTGAAAAACCACTTTTCGCACTTGTGTTAGTGTTGAAAAACCACTTTTCGCACTTGTGTTGGTGCAGTAAACCACTTTTGCACTTGCGATAGCGTTGAAAAACCACTTTTCGCACTTGTGTTAGTGTTGAAAACCCACTTTTCGCACTTGTGTTGGTGTTGAAAATCCACTTTTCCCACTTGTGTTGGTGCAGGAAACCACTTTTGCACTTGTATTAGTGTGGAAAAAACACTTTTTGCACTTGTGATAGTGTTGAAAAACCACTTTTCGCACTTGTGTTAGTGTTGAAAAACCACTTTTTGCACTTGTGTTGGTGCAGGAAACCACCTTTGCACTTGTATTAGTGTGGAAAAAAACACTTTTTGCACTTGTGATAGTGTTGAAAAACCACTTTTCGCACTTGTGTTAGTGTTGAAAAACCACTTTTCGCACTTGTGTTTGTGCAGGAAACCACTTTTGCACTTGTATTAGTGTGGAAAACCACTTTTCGCAACTGTGTTAGTGTTGAAAAACCACTTTTTGCACTTGTGTTAGTGTTCAAAAACCACTTTTCGCACTTGTGTTAGTGAAGGAAACCACTTTTCGCACTTGTGTTAGTGTTGAAAACCCACTTTTCGCACTTGTGTTAGTGTTGAAAATCCACTTTTCCCACTTGTGTTGGTACAGGAAACCACTTTTGCACTTGTATTACTGTGGAAAAATCACATTTTGCACTTGTGATAGTGTTGAAAACCACTTTTCGCACTTGTGATAGTGTTGAAAAACCACTTTTCGCACTTGTGTTAGTGTTGAAAAACCACTTTTCGCACTTGTGTTAGTGCAGGAAACCACTATTGCACTTGTATTAGTGTGGCAAAAACACTTTTTGCACTTGTGATAGTGTTGAAAAACCACTTTTCGCACTTGTGTTAGTGTTGAAAAACCACTTTTCGCACTTGTGTTGGTGCAGGAAACCACTTTTGCACTTGCGATAGTGTTGAAAAACCACTTTTCGCACTTGTGTTAGTGTTGAAAACCCACTTTTCGCACTTGTGTTGGTGTTGAAAATCCACTTTTCCCACTTGTGTTGGTGCAGGAAACCACTTTTGCACTTGTATTAGTGTGGAAAAAACACTTTTTGCACTTGTGATAGTGTTGAAAAACCACTTTTCGCACTTGTGTTAGTGTTGAAAAACCACTTTTTGCACTTGTGTTGGTGCAGGAAACCACCTTTGCACTTGTATTAGTGTGGAAAAAACACTTTTTGCACTTGTGATAGTGTTGAAAAACCACTTTTCGCACTTGTGTTAGTGTTGAAAAACCACTTTTCGCACTTGTGTTTGTGCAGGAAACCACTTTTGCACTTGTATTAGTGTGGAAAACCACTTTTCGCAACTGTGTTAGTGTTGAAAAACCACTTTTTGCACTTGTGTTAGTGTTCAAAAACCACTTTTCGCACTTGTGTTAGTGAAGGAAACCACTTTTCGCACTTGTTAGTGTTGAAAACCCACTTTTCGCACTTGTGTTAGTGTTGAAAATCCACTTTTCCCACTTGTGTTGGTACAGGAAACCACTTTTGCACTTGTATTACTGTGGAAAAATCACTTTTTGCACTTGTGATAGTGTTGAAAAACCACTTTTCGCACTTGTGATAGTGTTGAAAAACCACTTTTCGCACTTGTGTTAGTGTTGAAAAACCACTTTTCGCACCTGTGTTGGTGCAGGAAACCACTTTTGCACTTGTATTAGTGTGGAAAAACCACTTTTCACACTTGTTTTAGTGTTGAAAAACCACTTTTCGCACTTGTGTTAGTGTTGAAAAACCACTTTTCGCACTTGTGTTAGTGTTGAAAAACCACTTTTCGCACTTGTGTTGGTGCAGGAAACCAATTTTGCACTTGTATTAGTGTGGAAAAAACCACTTTTCGCACTTGTGTTAGTGTTGAAAAACCACTTTTCGCACTTGTGTTAGTGTTGAAAAACCACTTTTCGCACTTGTGTTGGTGCAGGAAACCACTTTTGCACTTGTATTAGTGTGGAAAAAACACTTTTTGCACTTGTATTAGTGTGGAAAAACCACTTTTCGCACTTGTGTTAGTGTTGAAAAACCAATTTTCGCACTTGTGTTAGTGTTGAAAACCCACTTTTCGCACTTGTGTTAGTGTTGAAAATCCACTTTTACCACTTGGGTTGGTGCAGGAAACCACTTTTGCACTTGTATTAGTGTGGAAAAAACACTTTTTGCACTTGTGATAGTCTTGAAAAACCACTTTTCGCACTTGTGTTAGTGTTGAAAAACCACTTTTCGCACTTGTGTTGGTGCAGGAAACCACTTTTGCACTTGTATTAGTGTGGAAAAAACACTTTTTGCACTTTGATAGTGTTGAAAAACCACTTTTCGCACTTGTGTTAGTGTTGAAAAACCACTTTTCACACTTGTGTTGGTGCAGGAAACCACTTTTGCACTTGTATTAGTGTGGAAAAACCACTTTTCGCACTTGTGTTATTGTTGAAAACCCACTTTTCGCACTTGTGTTAGTGTTGAAAAACCACTTTTCGCACTTGTGTTAGTGAAGGAAACCACTTTTCGCACTTGTGTTAGTGTTGAAAACCCACTTTTCGCACTTGTGTTAGTGTTGAAAATCCACTTTTCGCACTTGTGTTGGTGCAGGAAACCACTTTTGCACTTGTATTAGTGTGGAAAAAACACTTTTTGCACTTGTGATAGTGTTGAAAAACCACTTTTCGCACTTGTGTTAGTGTTGAAAAACCACTTTTCGCACTTGTGTTAGTGCAGGAAACCACTTTTGCACTTGTATTAGTGTGGAAAAAACACTTTTTGCACTTGTGATAGTGTTGAAAAACCACTTTTCGCACTTGTGTTAGTGTTGAAAAACCACTTTTCGCACTTGTGTTGGTGCAGGAAACCACTTTTGCACTTGTGATAGTGTTGAAAAACCACTTTTCGCACTTGCGTTAGTGTTGAAAAACCACTTTTCGCACTTGTGTTGGTGCAGGAAACCACTTTTGCACTTGTATTAGTGTGGAAAAACCACTTTTCGCACTTGTGTTAGTGTTGAAAAACCACTTTTCGCACTTGTGTTAGTGCAGGAAACCACTATTGCACTTGTATTAGTGTGGCAAAAACACTTTTTGCACTTGTGATAGTGTTGAAAAACCACTTTTCGCACTTGTGTTAGTGTTGAAAAACCACTTTTCGCACTTGTGTTGGTGCAGGAAACCACTTTTGCACTTGCGATAGTGTTGAAAAACCACTTTTCGCACTTGTGTTAGTGTTGAAAACCCACTTTTCGCACTTGTGTTGGTGTTGAAAATCCACTTTTCCCACTTGTGTTGGTGCAGGAAACCACTTTTGCACTTGTATTAGTGTGGAAAAAAACACTTTTTGCACTTGTGATAGTGTTGAAAAACCACTTTTCGCACTTGTGTTAGTGTTGAAAAACCACTTTTTGCACTTGTGTTGGTGCAGGAAACCACCTTTGCACTTGTATTAGTGTGGAAAAAACACTTTTTGCACTTGTGATAGTGTTGAAAAACCACTTTTCGCACTTGTGTTAGTGTTGAAAAACCACTTTTCGCACTTGTGTTTGTGCAGGAAACCACTTTTGCACTTGTATTAGTGTGGAAAACCACTTTTCGCAACTGTGTTAGTGTTGAAAAACCACTTTTTGCACTTGTGTTAGTGTTCAAAAACCACTTTTCGCACTTGTGTTAGTGAAGGAAACCACTTTTCGCACTTGTTAGTGTTGAAAACCCACTTTTCGCACTTGTGTTGGTGTTGAAAATCCACTTTTCCCACTTGTGTTGGTACAGGAAACCACTTTTGCACTTGTATTACTGTGGAAAAATCACTTTTTGCACTTGTGATAGTGTTGAAAAACCACTTTTCGCACTTGTGATAGTGTTGAAAAACCACTTTTCGCACTTGTGTTAGTGTTGAAAAATCACTTTTGGCGCACCTGTGTTGGTGCAGGAAACCACTTTTGCACTTGTATTAGTGTGGAAAAACCACTTTTCACACTTGTTTTAGTGTTGAAAAACCACTTTTCGCACTTGTGTTAGTGTTGAAAAACCACTTTTCGCACTTGTGTTGGTGCAGGAAACCAATTTTGCACTTGTATTAGTGTGGAAAAAACCACTTTTCGCACTTGTGTTAGTGTTGAAAAACCACTTTTCGCACTTGTGTTAGTGTTGAAAAACCACTTTTCGCACTTGTGTTGGTGCAGGAAACCACTTTTGCACTTGTATTAGTGTGGAAAAAACACTTTTTGCACTTGTATTAGTGTGGAAAAACCACTTTTCGCACTTGTGTTAGTGTTGAAAAACCAATTTTCGCACTTGTGTTAGTGTTGAAAACCCACTTTTCGCACTTGTGTTAGTGTTGAAAATCCACTTTTCCCACTTGGGTTGGTGCAGGAAACCACTTTTGCACTTGTATTAGTGTGGAAAAAACACTTTTTGCACTTGTGATAGTGTTGAAAAACCACTTTTCGCACTTGTGTTAGTGTTGAAAAACCACTTTTCGCACTTGTGTTGGTGCAGGAAACCAATTTTGCACTTGTATTAGTGTGGAAAAAACACTTTTTGCACTTTGATAGTGTTGAAAAACCACTTTTCGCACTTGTGTTAGTGTTGAAAAACCACTTTTCACACTTGTGTTGGTGCAGGAAACCACTTTTGCACTTGTATTAGTGTGGAAAAACCACTTTTCGCACTTGTGTTATTGTTGAAAACCCACTTTTCGCACTTGTGTTAGTGTTGAAAAACCACTTTTCGCACTTGTGTTAGTGAAGGAAACCACTTTTCGCACTTGTGTTAGTGTTGAAAACCCACTTTTCGCACTTGTGTTAGTGTTGAAAATCCACTTTTCGCACTTGTGTTGGTGCAGGAAACCACTTTTGCACTTGTATTAGTGTGGAAAAAACACTTTTTGCACTTGTGATAGTGTTGAAAAACCACTTTTTGCACTTGTGTTAGTGTTGAAAAACCACTTTTCGCACTTGTGTTAGTGCAGGAAACCACTTTTGCACTTGTATTAGTGTGGAAAAAACACTTTTTGCACTTGTGATAGTGTTGAAAAACCACTTTTCGCACTTGTGTTAGTGTTGAAAAACCACTTTTCGCACTTGTGTTGGTGCAGGAAACCACTTTTGCACTTGTGATAGTGTTGAAAAACCACTTTTCGCACTTGCGTTAGTGTTGAAAAACCACTTTTCGCACTTGTGTTGGTGCAGGAAACCACTTTTGCACTTGTATTAGTGTGGAAAAAACACTTTTTGCACTTGTGATAGTGTTGAAAAACCACTTTTCGCACTTGTGTTAGTGTTGAAAAACCACTTTTCGCACCTGTGTTGGTGCAGGAAACCACTTTTGCACTTGCGATAGTGTTGAAAAACCACTTTTCGCACTTGTGTTGGTGCAGGAAACCACTTTTGCACTTGTGATAGTGTTGAAAAACCACTTTTCGCACTTGTGTTAGTGTTGAAAAACCACTTTTCGCACTTGTGTTGGTGCAGGAAACCACTTTTGCACTTGTATTAGTGTGGAAAAAACACTTTTTGCACTTGTGATAGTGTTGAAAAACCACTTTTCGCACTTGTGTTAGTGTTGAAAAACCACTTTTCGCACTTGTGTTGGTGCAGGAAACCACTTTTGCACTTGTATTAGTGTGGAAAAAAACACTTTTTGCACTTGTGATAGTGTTGAAAAACCACTTTTCGCACTTGTGTTGGTGCAGGAAACCACTTTTGCACTTGTATTAGTGTGGAAAAACCACTTTTCGCACTTGTGTTAGTGTTGAAAACCCACTTTTCGCTCTTGTGTTCGTGTTGAAAAGCCACTTTTCGCACTTGTGTTAGTGAAGGAAACCACTTTTCTCACTTGTGTTAGTGTTGAAAACCCACTTTTCGCACTTGTGTTAGTGCAGGAAACCACTTTTGCACTTGTATTAGTGTGGAAAAAACACTTTTTGCACTTGTGATAGTGTTGAAAAACCACTTTTCGCACTTGTGTTAGTGCAGGAAACCACTTTTGCACTTGTATTAGTGTGGAAAAAACACTTTTTGCACTTGTGATAGTGTTGAAAAACCACTTTTCGCACTTGTGTTAGTGTTGAAAAACCACTTTTCGCACTTGTGTTGGTGCAGGAAACCACTTTTGCACTTGCGATAGTGTTGAAAAACCACTTTTCGCACTTGTGTTAGTGTTGAAAAACCACTTTTCGCACTTCTGTTAGTGTTGAAAAACCACTTTTTGCACTTGTGTTGGTGCAGGAAACCACCTTTGCACTTGTATTAGTGTGGAAAAAACACTTTTTGCACTTGTGATAGTGTTGAAAAACCACTTTTCGCACTTGTGTTAGTGTTGAAAACCCACTTTTCGCTCTTGTGTTCGTGTTGAAAAACCACTTTTCGCACTTGTGTTAGTGAAGGAAACCACTTTTCTCACTTGTGTTAGTGTTGAAAATCCACTTTTCGCACTTGTGTTGGTGCAGGAAACCACTTTTGCACTTGTATTAGTGTGGAAAAAACACTTTTTGCACTTGTGATAGTATTGAAAAACCACTTTTCGCACTTGTGTTAGTGTTGAAAAACCACTTTTCGCACTTGTGTTAGTGCAGGAAACCACTTTTGCACTTGTATTAGTGTGGAAAAAACACTTTTTGCACTTGTGATATTGTTGAAAAACCACTTTTCGCACTTGTGTTAGTGTTGAAAAACCACTTTTCGCACTTGTGTTGGTGCAGGAAACCACTTTTGCACTTGCGATAGTGTTGAAAAACCACTTTTCGCACTTGTGTTAGTGTTGAAAAACCACTTTTCGCACTTGTGTTAGTGTTGAAAAACCACTTTTTGCACTTGTGTTGGTGCAGGAAACCACCTTTGCACTTGTATTAGTGTGGAAAAAACACTTTTTGCACTTGTGATAGTGTTGAAAAACCACTTTTCGCACTTGTGTTAGTGTTGAAAAACCACTTTTCGCACTTGTGTTTGTGCAGGAAACCACTTTTGCACTTGTATTAGTGTGGAAAAACCACTTTTCGCAACTGTGTTAGTGTTGAAAAACCACTTTTTGCACTTGTGTTAGTGTTCAAAAACCACTTTTCGCACTTGTGTTAGTGAAGGAAACCACTTTTCGCACTTGTGTTAGTGTTGAAAACCCACTTTTCGCACTTGTGTTAGTGTTGAAAATCCACTTTTCCCACTTGTGTTGGTACAGGAAACCACCTTTGCACTTGTATTAGTGTGGAAAAAACACTTTTTGCACTTGTGATAGTGTTGAAAAACCACTTTTCGCACTTGTGTTAGTGTTGAAAAACCACTTTTCGCGCTTGTGTTTGTGCAGGAAACCACTTTTGCACTTGTATTAGTGTGGAAAAACCACTTTTTGCAACTGTGTTAGTGTTGAAAAACCACTTTTCGCACTTGTGTTTGTGCAGGAAACCACCTTTGCACTTGTATTAGTGTGGAGAAAACACTTTTTGCACTTGTGATAGTGTTGAAAAACCACTTTTCGCACTTGTGTTAGTGTTGAAAAACCACTTTTCGCACCTGTGTTGGTGCAGGAAACCACTTTTGCACTTGTATTAGTGTGGAAAAACCACTTTTCGCACTTGTGTTAGTGTTGAAAAACCACTTTTCGCACTTGTGTTAGTGTTGAAAAACCACTTTTCGCACTTGTGTTAGTGCAGGAAACCACTTTTGCACTTGTATTAGTGTGGAAAAACCACTTTTCGCACTTGTGTTAGTGTTGAAAAACCAATTTTCGCACTTGTGTTAGTGTTGAAAACCCACTTTTCGAACTTGTGTTAGTGTTGAAAATCCACTTTTCCCACTTGGGTTGGTGCAGGAAACCACTTTTGCACTTGTATTAGTGTGGAAAAAACACTTTTTGCACTTGTGATAGTGTTGAAAAACCACTTTTCGCACTTTTGTTAGTGTTGAAAAACCACTTTTCGCACTTGTGTTGGTGCAGGAAACCACTTTTGCACTTGTATTAGTGTGGAAAAAACACTTTTTGCACTTGTGATAGTGTTGAAAAACCACTTTTCGCACTTGTGTTAGTGTTGAAAAACCACTTTTCACACTTGTGTTGGTGCAGGAAACCACTTTTGCACTTGTATTAGTGTGGAAAAACCACTTTTCGCACTTGTGTTATTGTTGAAAACCCACTTTTCGCACTTGTGTTAGTGTTGAAAAACCACTTTTCGCACTTGTGTTAGTGAAGGAAACCACTTTTCGCACTTGTGTTAGTGTTGAAAACCCACTTTTCGCACTTGTGTTAGTGTTGAAAATCCACTTTTCGCACTTGTGTTGGTGCAGGAAACCACTTTTGCACTTGTATTAGTGTGGAAAAAACACTTTTTGCACTTGTGATAGTGTTGAAAAACCACTTTTCGCACTTGTGTTAGTGTTGAAAAACCACTTTTCGCACTTGTGTTAGTGCAGGACACCACTTTTGCACTTGTATTAGTGTGGAAAAAACACTTTTTGCACTTGTGATAGTGTTGAAAAACCACTTTTCGCACTTGTGTTAGTGTTGAAAAACCACTTTTCGCACTTGTGTTGGTGCAGGAAACCACTTTTGCACTTGTGATAGTGTTGAAAAACCACGTTTCGCACTTGTGTTAGTGTTGAAAAACCACTTTTCGCACTTGTGTTGGTGCAGGAAACCACTTTTGCACTTGTATTAGTGTGGAAAAAACACTTTTTGCACTTGTGATAGTGTTGAAAAACCACTTTTTGCACTAGTGTTAGTGTTGAAAAACCACTTTTTGCACTTGTGTTGGTGCAGGAAACCACCTTTGCACTTGTATTAGTGTGGAAAAAACACTTTTTGCACTTGTGATAGTGTTGAAAAACCACTTTTCGCACTTGTGTTAGTGTTGAAAAACCACTTTTCGCGCTTGTGTTTGTGCAGGAAACCACTTTTGCACTTGTATTAGTGTGGAAAAAACACTTTTTGCACTTGTGATAGTGTTGAAAAACCACTTTTCGCACTTGTGTTAGTGTTGAAAACCCACTTTTCGCACCTGTGTTGGTGCAGGAAACCACTTTTGCACTTGTATTAGTGTGGAAAAACCACTTTTCGCACTTGTGTTAGTGTTGAAAAACCACTTTTCGCACTTGTGTTAGTGTTGAAAAACCACTTTTCGCACCTGTGTTGGTGCAGGAAACCACTTTTGCACTTGTATTAGTGTGGAAAAACCACTTTTCGCAACTGTGTTAGTGTTGAAAAACCACTTTTCGCACCTGTGTTGGTGCAGGAAACCACTTTTGCACTTGTATTAGTGTGGAAAAACCACTTTTCGCACTTGTGTTAGTGTTGAAAAACCACTTTTCGCACTTGTGTTAGTGTTGAAAAACCACTTTTCGCACTTGTGTTAGTGCAGGAAACCACTTTTGCACTTGTATTAGTGTGGAAAAACCACTTTTCGCACTTGTGTTAGTGTTGAAAACCAATTTTCGCACTTGTGTTAGTGTTGAAAACCCACTTTTCGAACTTGTGTTAGTGTTGAAAATCCACTTTTCCCACTTGGGTTGGTGCAGGAAACCACTTTTGCACTTGTATTAGTGTGGAAAAAACACTTTTTGCACTTGTGATAGTGTTGAAAAACCACTTTTCGCACTTGTGTTAGTGTTGAAAAACCACTTTTCGCACTTGTGTTGGTGCAGGAAACCACTTTTGCACTTGTATTAGTGTGGAAAAAACACATTTTGCACTTTGATAGTGTTGAAAAACCACTTTTCGCACTTGTGTTAGTGTTGAAAAACCACTTTTCACACTTGTGTTGGTGCAGGAAACCACTTTTGCACTTGTATTAGTGTGGAAAAACCACTTTTCGCACTTGTGTTATTGTTGAAAACCCACTTTTCGCACTTGTGTTAGTGTTGAAAAACCACTTTTCGCACTTTTGTTAGTGAAGGAAACCACTTTTCGCACTTGTGTTAGTGTTGAAAACCCACTTTTCGCACTTGTGTTAGTGTTGAAAATCCACTTTTCGCACTTGTGTTGGTGCAGGAAACCACTTTTGCACTTGTATTAGTGTGGAAAAAACACTTTTTGCACTTGTGATAGTGTTGAAAAACCACTTTTCGCACTTGTGTTAGTGTTGAAAAACCACTTTTCGCACTTGTGTTAGTGCAGGAAACCACTTTTGCACTTGTATTAGTGTGGAAAAAACACTTTTTGCACTTGTGATAGTGTTGAAAAACCACTTTTCGCACTTGTGTTAGTGTTGAAAAACCACTTTTCGCACTTGTGTTGGTGCAGGAAACCACTTTTGCACTTGTGATAGTGTTGAAAAACCACTTTTCGCACTTGCGTTAGTGTTGAAAAACCACTTTTCGCACTTGTGTTGGTGCAGGAAACCACTTTTGCACTTGTATTAGTGTGGAAAAAACACTTTTTGCACTTGTGATAGTGTTGAAAAACCACTTTTCGCACTTGTGTTAGTGTTGAAAAACCACTTTTCGCACCTGTGTTGGTGCAGGAAACCACTTTTGCACTTGTGATAGTGTTGAAAAACCACTTTTCGAACTTGTGTTAGTGTTGAAAATCCACTTTTCCCACTTGGGTTGGTGCAGGAAACCACTTTTGCACTTGTATTAGTGTGGAAAAAACACTTTTTGCACTTGTGATAGTGTTGAAAAACCACTTTTCGCACTTTTGTTAGTGTTGAAAAACCACTTTTCGCACTTGTGTTGGTGCAGGAAACCACTTTTGCACTTGTATTAGTGTGGAAAAAACACTTTTTGCACTTGTGATAGTGTTGAAAAACCACTTTTCGCACTTGTGTTAGTGTTGAAAAACCACTTTTCACACTTGTGTTGGTGCAGGAAACCACTTTTGCACTTGTATTAGTGTGGAAAAACCACTTTTCGCACTTGTGTTATTGTTGAAAACCCACTTTTCGCACTTGTGTTAGTGTTGAAAAACCACTTTTCGCACTTGTGTTAGTGAAGGAAACCACTTTTCGCACTTGTGTTAGTGTTGAAAACCCACTTTTCGCACTTGTGTTAGTGTTGAAAATCCACTTTTCGCACTTGTGTTGGTGCAGGAAACCACTTTTGCACTTGTATTAGTGTGGAAAAAACACTTTTTGCACTTGTGATAGTGTTGAAAAACCACTTTTCGCACTTGTGTTAGTGTTGAAAAACCACTTTTCGCACTTGTGTTAGTGCAGGACACCACTTTTGCACTTGTATTAGTGTGGAAAAAACACTTTTTGCACTTGTGATAGTGTTGAAAAACCACTTTTCGCACTTGTGTTAGTGTTGAAAAACCACTTTTCGCACTTGTGTTGGTGCAGGAAACCACTTTTGCACTTGTGATAGTGTTGAAAAACCACGTTTCGCACTTGTGTTAGTGTTGAAAAACCACTTTTCGCACTTGTGTTGGTGCAGGAAACCACTTTTGCACTTGTATTAGTGTGGAAAAAACACTTTTTGCACTTGTGATAGTGTTGAAAAACCACTTTTTGCACTAGTGTTAGTGTTGAAAAACCACTTTTTGCACTTGTGTTGGTGCAGGAAACCACCTTTGCACTTGTATTAGTGTGGAAAAAACACTTTTTGCACTTGTGATAGTGTTGAAAAACCACTTTTCGCACTTGTGTTAGTGTTGAAAAACCACTTTTCGCGCTTGTGTTTGTGCAGGAAACCACTTTTGCACTTGTATTAGTGTGGAAAAAACACTTTTTGCACTTGTGATAGTGTTGAAAAACCACTTTTCGCACTTGTGTTAGTGTTGAAAACCCACTTTTCGCACCTGTGTTGGTGCAGGAAACCACTTTTGCACTTGTATTAGTGTGGAAAAACCACTTTTCGCACTTGTGTTAGTGTTGAAAAACCACTTTTCGCACTTGTGTTAGTGTTGAAAAACCACTTTTCGCACCTGTGTTGGTGCAGGAAACCACTTTTGCACTTGTATTAGTGTGGAAAAACCACTTTTCGCAACTGTGTTAGTGTTGAAAAACCACTTTTCGCACCTGTGTTGGTGCAGGAAACCACTTTTGCACTTGTATTAGTGTGGAAAAACCACTTTTCGCACTTGTGTTAGTGTTGAAAAACCACTTTTCGCACTTGTGTTAGTGTTGAAAAACCACTTTTCGCACTTGTGTTAGTGCAGGAAACCACTTTTGCACTTGTATTAGTGTGGAAAAACCACTTTTCGCACTTGTGTTAGTGTTGAAAAACCAATTTTCGCACTTGTGTTAGTGTTGAAAACCCACTTTTCGAACTTGTGTTAGTGTTGAAAATCCACTTTTCCCACTTGGGTTGGTGCAGGAAACCACTTTTGCACTTGTATTAGTGTGGAAAAAACACTTTTTGCACTTGTGATAGTGTTGAAAAACCACTTTTCGCACTTGTGTTAGTGTTGAAAAACCACTTTTCGCACTTGTGTTGGTGCAGGAAACCACTTTTGCACTTGTATTAGTGTGGAAAAAACACATTTTGCACTTTGATAGTGTTGAAAAACCACTTTTCGCACTTGTGTTAGTGTTGAAAAACCACTTTTCACACTTGTGTTGGTGCAGGAAACCACTTTTGCACTTGTATTAGTGTGGAAAAACCACTTTTCGCACTTGTGTTATTGTTGAAAACCCACTTTTCGCACTTGTGTTAGTGTTGAAAAACCACTTTTCGCACTTTTGTTAGTGAAGGAAACCACTTTTCGCACTTGTGTTAGTGTTGAAAACCCACTTTTCGCACTTGTGTTAGTGTTGAAAATCCACTTTTCGCACTTGTGTTGGTGCAGGAAACCACTTTTGCACTTGTATTAGTGTGGAAAAAACACTTTTTGCACTTGTGATAGTGTTGAAAAACCACTTTTCGCACTTGTGTTAGTGTTGAAAAACCACTTTTCGCACTTGTGTTAGTGCAGGAAACCACTTTTGCACTTGTATTAGTGTGGAAAAAACACTTTTTGCACTTGTGATAGTGTTGAAAAACCACTTTTCGCACTTGTGTTAGTGTTGAAAAACCACTTTTCGCACTTGTGTTGGTGCAGGAAACCACTTTTGCACTTGTGATAGTGTTGAAAAACCACTTTTCGCACTTGCGTTAGTGTTGAAAAACCACTTTTCGCACTTGTGTTGGTGCAGGAAACCACTTTTGCACTTGTATTAGTGTGGAAAAAACACTTTTTGCACTTGTGATAGTGTTGAAAAACCACTTTTCGCACTTGTGTTAGTGTTGAAAAACCACTTTTCGCACCTGTGTTGGTGCAGGAAACCACTTTTGCACTTGCGATAGTGTTGAAAAACCACTTTTCGCACTTGTGTTGGTGCAGGAAACCACTTTTGCACTTGTGATAGTGTTGAAAAACCACTTTTCGCACTTGTGTTAGTGTTGAAAAACCACTTTTCGCACTTGTGTTGGTGCAGGAAACCACTTTTGCACTTGTATTAGTGTGGAAAAAACACTTTTTGCACTTGTGATAGTGTTGAAAAACCACTTTTCGCACTTGTGTTAGTGTTGAAAAACCACTTTTCGCACTTGTGTTGGTGCAGGAAACCACTTTTGCACTTGTATTAGTGTGGAAAAAACACTTTTTGCACTTGTGATAGTGTTGAAAAACCACTTTTCGCACTTGTGTTGGTGCAGGAAACCACTTTTGCACTTGTATTAGTGTGGAAAAACCACTTTTCGCACTTGTGTTAGTGTTGAAAACCCACTTTTCGCTCTTGTGTTCGTGTTGAAAAACCACTTTTCGCACTTGTGTTAGTGAAGGAAACCACTTTTCTCACTTGTGTTAGTGTTGAAAACCCACTTTTCGCACTTGTGTTAGTGCAGGAAACCACTTTTGCACTTGTATTAGTGTGGAAAAAACACTTTTTGCACTTGTGATAGTGTTGAAAAACCACTTTTCGCACTTGTGTTAGTGCAGGAAACCACTTTTGCACTTGTATTAGTGTGGAAAAAACACTTTTTGCACTTGTGATAGTGTTGAAAAACCACTTTTCGCACTTGTGTTAGTGTTGAAAAACCACTTTTCGCACTTGTGTTGGTGCAGGAAACCACTTTTGCACTTGCGATAGTGTTGAAAAACCACTTTTCGCACTTGTGTTAGTGTTGAAAAACCACTTTTCGCACTTGTGTTAGTGTTGAAAAACCACTTTTTGCACTTGTGTTGGTGCAGGAAACCACCTTTGCACTTGTATTAGTGTGGAAAAAACACTTTTTGCACTTGTGATAGTGTTGAAAAACCACTTTTCGCACTTGTGTTAGTGTTGAAAACCCACTTTTCGCTCTTGTGTTCGTGTTGAAAAACCACTTTTCGCACTTGTGTTAGTGAAGGAAACCACTTTTCTCACTTGTGTTAGTGTTGAAAATCCACTTTTCGCACTTGTGTTGGTGCAGGAAACCACTTTTGCACTTGTGTTAGTGTTGAAAAACCACTTTTCGCACTTGTGTTAGTGCAGGAAACCACTTTTGCACTTGTATTAGTGTGGAAAAAACACTTTTTGCACTTGTGATAGTGTTGAAAAACCACTTTTCGCACTTGTGTTAGTGTTGAAAAAACACTTTTCGCACTTGTGTTGGTGCAGGAAACCACTTTTGCACTTGCGATAGTGTTGAAAAACCACTTTTCGCACTTGTGTTAGTGTTGAAAAACCACTTTTCGCACTTGTGTTAGTGTTGAAAAACCACTTTTTGCACTTGTGTTGGTGCAGGAAACCACCTTTGCACTTGTATTAGTGTGGAAAAAACACTTTTTGCACTTGTGATAGTGTTGAAAAACCACTTTTCGCACTTGTGTTAGTGTTGAAAAACCACTTTTCGCACTTGTGTTTGTGCAGGAAACCACTTTTGCACTTGTATTAGTGTGGAAAAGCCACTTTTCGCAACTGTGTTAGTGTTGAAAAACCACTTTTTGCACTTGTGTTAGTGTTCAAAAACCACTTTTCGCACTTGTGTTAGTGAAGGAAACCACTTTTCGCACTTGTGTTAGTGTTGAAAACCCACTTTTCGCACTTGTGTTAGTGTTGAAAATCCACTTTTCCCACTTGTGTTGGTACAGGAAACCACCTTTGCACTTGTATTAGTGTGGAAAAAACACTTTTTGCACTTGTGATAGTGTTGAAAAACCACTTTTCGCACTTGTGTTAGTGTTGAAAAACCACTTTTCGCGCTTGTGTTTGTGCAGGAAACCACTTTTGCACTTGTATTAGTGTGGAAAAACCACTTTTCGCAACTGTGTTAGTGTTGAAAAACCACTTTTCGCACTTGTGTTTGTGCAGGAAACCACCTTTGCACTTGTATTAGTGTGGAGAAAACACTTTTTGCACTTGTGATAGTGTTGAAAAACCACTTTTCGCACTTGTGTTAGTGTTGAAAAACCACTTTTCGCACCTGTGTTGGTGCAGGAAACCACTTTTGCACTTGTATTAGTGTGGAAAAACCACTTTTCGCACTTGTGTTAGTGTTGAAAAACCACTTTTCGCACTTGTGTTAGTGTTGAAAAACCACTTTTCGCACTTGTGTTAGTGCAGGAAACCACTTTTGCACTTGTATTAGTGTGGAAAAACCACTTTTCGCACTTGTGTTAGTGTTGAAAAACCAATTTTCGCACTTGTGTTAGTGTTGAAAACCCACTTTTCGAACTTGTGTTAGTGTTGAAAATCCACTTTTCCCACTTGGGTTGGTGCAGGAAACCACTTTTGCACTTGTATTAATGTGGAAAAAACACTTTTTGCACTTGTGATAGTGTTGAAAAACCACTTTTCGCACTTGTGTTAGTGTTGAAAAACCACTTTTCGCACTTGTGTTGGTGCAGGAAACCACTTTTGCACTTGTATTAGTGTGGAAAAAACACTTTTTGCACTTGTGATAGTGTTGAAAAACCACTTTTCGCACTTGTGTTAGTGTTGAAAAACCACTTTTCACACTTGTGTTGGTGCAGGAAACCACTTTTGCACTTGTATTAGTGTGGAAAAACCACTTTTCGCACTTGTGTTATTGTTGAAAACCCACTTTTCGCACTTGTGTTAGTGTTGAAAAACCACTTTTCGCACTTGTGTTAGTGAAGGAAACCACTTTTCGCACTTGTGTTAGTGTTGAAAACCCACTTTTCGCACTTGTGTTAGTGTTGAAAATCCACTTTTCGCACTTGTGTTGGTGCAGGAAACCACTTTTGCACTTGTATTAGTGTGGAAAAAACACTTTTTGCACTTGTGATAGTGTTGAAAAACCACTTTTCGCACTTGTGTTAGTGTTGAAAAACCACTTTTCGCACTTGTGTTAGTGCAGGACACCACTTTTGCACATGTATTAGTGTGGAAAAAACACTTTTTGCACTTGTGATAGTGTTGAAAAACCACTTTTCGCACTTGTGTTAGTGTTGAAAAACCACTTTTCGCACTTGTGTTGGTGCAGGAAACCACTTTTGCACTTGTGATAGTGTTGAAAAACCACGTTTCGCACTTGTGTTAGTGTTGAAAAACCACTTTTCGCACTTGTGTTGGTGCAGGAAACCACTTTTGCACTTGTATTAGTGTGGAAAAAACACTTTTTGCACTTGTGATAGTGTTGAAAAACCACTTTTCGCACTAGTGTTAGTGTTGAAAAACCACTTTTTGCACTTGTGTTGGTGCAGGAAACCACCTTTGCACTTGTATTAGTGTGGAAAAAACACTTTTTGCACTTGTGATAGTGTTGAAAAACCACTTTTCGCACTTGTGTTAGTGTTGAAAAACCACTTTTCGCGCTTGTGTTTGTGCAGGAAACCACTTTTGCACTTGTATTAGTGTGGAAAAAACACTTTTTGCACTTGTGATAGTGTTGAAAAACCACTTTTCGCACTTGTGTTAGTGTTGAAAACCCACTTTTCGCACCGGTGTTGGTGCAGGAAACCACTTTTGCACTTGTATTAGTGTGGAAAAACCACTTTTCGCACTTGTGTTAGTGTTGAAAAACCACTTTTCGCACTTGTGTTAGTGTTGAAAAACCACTTTTCGCACCTGTGTTGGTGCAGGAAACCACTTTTGCACTTGTATTAGTGTGGAAAAACCACTTTTCGCAACTGTGTTAGTGTTGAAAAACCACTTTTCGCACCTGTGTTGGTGCAGGAAACCACTTTTGCACTTGTATTAGTGTGGAAAAACCACTTTTCGCACTTGTGTTAGTGTTGAAAAACCACTTTTCGCACTTGTGTTAGTGTTGAAAAACCACTTTTCGCACTTGTGTTAGTGCAGGAAACCACTTTTGCACTTGTATTAGTGTGGAAAAACCACTTTTCGCACTTGTGTTAGTGTTGAAAAACCAATTTTCGCACTTGTGTTAGTGTTGAAAACCCACTTTTCGAACTTGTGTTAGTGTTGAAAATCCACTTTTCCCACTTGGGTTGGTGCAGGAAACCACTTTTGCACTTGTATTAGTGTGGAAAAAACACTTTTTGCACTTGTGATAGTGTTGAAAAACCACTTTTTGCACTTGTGTTAGTGTTGAAAAACCACTTTTCGCACTTGTGTTGGTGCAGGAAACCACTTTTGCACTTGTATTAGTGTGGAAAAAACACTTTTTGCACTTTGATAGTGTTGAAAAACCACTTTTCGCACTTGTGTTAGTGTTGAAAAACCACTTTTCACACTTGTGTTGGTGCAGGAAACCACTTTTGCACTTGTATTAGTGTGGAAAAACCACTTTTCGCACTTGTGTTATTGTTGAAAACCCACTTTTCGCACTTGTGTTAGTGTTGAAAAACCACTTTTCGCACTTGTGTTAGTGAAGGAAACCACTTTTCGCACTTGTGTTAGTGTTGAAAACCCACTTTTCGCACTTGTGTTAGTGTTGAAAATCCACTTTTCGCACTTGTGTTGGTGCAGGAAACCACTTTTGCACTTGTATTAGTGTGGAAAAAACACTTTTTGCACTTGTGATAGTGTTGAAAAACCACTTTTCGCACTTGTGTTAGTGTTGAAAAACCACTTTTCGCACTTGTGTTAGTGCAGGAAACCACTTTTGCACTTGTATTAGTGTGGAAAAAACACTTTTTGCACTTGTGATAGTGTTGAAAAACCACTTTTCGCACTTGTGTTAGTGTTGAAAAACCACTTTTCGCACTTGTGTTGGTGCAGGAAACCACTTTTGCACTTGTGATAGTGTTGAAAAACCACTTTTCGCACTTGCGTTAGTGTTGAAAAACCACTTTTCGCACTTGTGTTGGTGCAGGAAACCACTTTTGCACTTGTATTAGTGTGGAAAAAACACTTTTTGCACTTGTGATAGTGTTGAAAAACCACTTTTCGCACTTGTGTTAGTGCAGGAAACCACTTTTGCACTTGTATTAGTGTGGAAAAAACACTTTTTGCACTTGTGATAGTGTTGAAAAACTACTTTTCGCACTTGTGTTAGTGTTGAAAACCCACTTTTCGCTCTTGTGTTCGTGTTGAAAAACCACTTTTCGCACTTGTGTTAGTGAAGGAAACCACTTTTCTCACTTGTGTTAGTGTTGAAAACCCACTTTTCGCACTTGTGTTAGTGCAGGAAACCACTTTTGCACTTGTATTAGTGTGGAAAAAACACTTTTTGCACTTGTGATAGTGTTGAAAAACCACTTTTCGCACTTGTGTTAGTGCAGGAAACCACTTTTGCACTTGTATTAGTGTGGAAAAAACACTTTTTGCACTTGTGATAGTGTTGAAAAACCACTTTTCGCACTTGTGTTAGTGTTGAAAAACCACTTTTCGCACTTGTGTTGGTGCAGGAAACCACTTTTGCACTTGCGATAGTGTTGAAAAACCACTTTTCGCACTTGTGTTAGTGTTGAAAAACCACTTTTCGCACTTGTGTTAGTGTTGAAAAACCACTTTTTGCACTTGTGTTGGTGCAGGAAACCACCTTTGCACTTGTATTAGTGTGGAAAAAACACTTTTTGCACTTGTGATAGTGTTGAAAAACCACTTTTCGCACTTGTGTTAGTGTTGAAAACCCACTTTTCGCTCTTGTGTTCGTGTTGAAAAACCACTTTTCGCACTTGTGTTAGTGAAGGAAACCACTTTTCTCACTTGTGTTAGTGTTGAAAATCCACTTTTCGCACTTGTGTTGGTGCAGGAAACCACTTTTGCACTTGTATTAGTGTGGAAAAAACACTTTTTGCACTTGTGATAGTGTTGAAAAACCACTTTTCGCACTTGTGTTAGTGTTGAAAAACCACTTTTCGCACTTGTGTTAGTGCAGGAAACCACTTTTGCACTTGTATTAGTGTGGAAAAAACACTTTTTGCACTTGTGATAGTGTTGAAAAACCACTTTTCGCACTTGTGTTAGTGTTGAAAAACCACTTTTCGCACTTGTGTTGGTGCAGGAAACCACTTTTGCACTTGCGATAGTGTTGAAAAACCACTTTTCGCACTTGTGTTAGTGTTGAAAAACCACTTTTCGCACTTGTGTTAGTGTTGAAAAACCACTTTTTGCACTTGTGTTGGTGCAGGAAACCACCTTTGCACTTGTATTAGTGTGGAAAAAACACTTTTTGCACTTGTGATAGTGTTGAAAAACCACTTTTCGCACTTGTGTTAGTGTTGAAAAACCACTTTTCGCACTTGTGTTTGTGCAGGAAACCACTTTTGCACTTGTATTAGTGTGGAAAAACCACTTTTCGCAACTGTGTTAGTGTTGAAAAACCACTTTTTGCACTTGTGTTAGTGTTCAAAAACCACTTTTCGCACTTGTGTTAGTGAAGGAAACCACTTTTCGCACTTGTGTTAGTGTTGAAAACCCACTTTTCGCACTTGTGTTAGTGTTGAAAATCCACTTTTCCCACTTGTGTTGGTACAGGAAACCACCTTTGCACTTGTATTAGTGTGGAAAAAACACTTTTTGCACTTGTGATAGTGTTGAAAAACCACTTTTCGCACTTGTGTTAGTGTTGAAAAACCACTTTTCGCGCTTGTGTTTGTGCAGGAAACCACTTTTGCACTTGTATTAGTGTGTAAAAACCACTTTTCGCAACTGTGTTAGTGTTGAAAAACCACTTTTCGCACTTGTGTTTGTGCAGGAAACCACCTTTGCACTTGTATTAGTGTGGAGAAAACACTTTTTGCACTTGTGATAGTGTTGAAAAACCACTTTTCGCACTTGTGTTAGTGTTGAAAAACCACTTTTCGCACCTGTGTTGGTGCAGGAAACCACTTTTGCACTTGTATTAGTGTGGAAAAACCACTTTTCGCACTTGTGTTAGTGTTGAAAAACCACTTTTCGCACTTGTGTTAGTGTTGAAAAACCACTTTTCGCACTTGTGTTAGTGCAGGAAACCACTTTTGCACTTGTATTAGTGTGGAAAAACCACTTTTCGCACTTGTGTTAGTGTTGAAAAACCAATTTTCGCACTTGTGTTAGTGTTGAAAACCCACTTTTCGAACTTGTGTTAGTGTTGAAAATCCACTTTTCCCACTTGGGTTGGTGCAGGAAACCACTTTTGCACTTGTATTAGTGTGGAAAAAACACTTTTTGCACTTGTGATAGTGTTGAAAAACCACTTTTCGCACTTGTGTTAGTGTTGAAAAACCACTTTTCGCACTTGTGTTGGTGCAGGAAACCACTTTTGCACTTGTATTAGTGTGGAAAAAACACTTTTTGCACTTGTGATAGTGTTGAAAAACCACTTTTCGCACTTGTGTTAGTGTTGAAAAACCACTTTTCACACTTGTGTTGGTGCAGGAAACCACTTTTGCACTTGTATTAGTGTGGAAAAACCACTTTTCGCACTTGTGTTATTGTTGAAAACCCACTTTTCGCACTTGTGTTAGTGTTGAAAAACCACTTTTCGCACTTGTGTTAGTGAAGGAAACCACTTTTCGCACTTGTGTTAGTGTTGAAAACCCACTTTTCGCACTTGTGTTAGTGTTGAAAATCCACTTTTCGCACTTGTGTTGGTGCAGGAAACCACTTTTGCACTTGTATTAGTGTGGAAAAAACACTTTTTGCACTTGTGATAGTGTTGAAAAACCACTTTTCGCACTTGTGTTAGTGTTGAAAAACCACTTTTCGCACTTGTGTTAGTGCAGGACACCACTTTTGCACTTGTATTAGTGTGGAAAAAACACTTTTTGCACTTGTGATAGTGTTGAAAAACCACTTTTCGCACTTGTGTTAGTGTTGAAAAACCACTTTTCGCACTTGTGTTGGTGCAGGAAACCACTTTTGCACTTGTGATAGTGTTGAAAAACCACTTTTCGCACTTGTGTTAGTGTTGAAAAACCACTTTTCGCACTTGTGTTGGTGCAGGAAACCACTTTTGCACTTGTATTAGTGTGGAAAAAACACTTTTTGCACTTGTGATAGTGTTGAAAAACCACTTTTCGCACTAGTGTTAGTGTTGAAAAACCACATTTTGCACTTGTGTTGGTGCAGGAAACCACCTTTGCACTTGTATTAGTGTGGAAAAAACACTTTTTGCACTTGTGATAGTGTTGAAAAACCACTTTTCGCACTTGTGTTAGTGTTGAAAAACCACTTTTCGCGCTTGTGTTTGTGCAGGAAACCACTTTTGCACTTGTATTAGTGTGGAAAAACCACTTTTCGCAACTGTGTTAGTGTTGAAAAACCACTTTTCGCACTTGTGTTTGTGCAGGAAACCACCTTTGCACTTGTATTAGTGTGGAAAAAACACTTTTTGCACTTGTGATAGTGTTGAAAAACCACTTTTCGCACTTGTGTTAGTGTTGAAAACCCACTTTTCGCACCTGTGTTGGTGCAGGAAACCACTTTTGCACTTGTATTAGTGTGGAAAAACCACTTTTCGCACTTGTGTTGGTGTTGAAAAACCACTTTTCGCACTTGTGTTAGTGTTGAAAAACCACTTTTCGCACCTGTGTTGGTGCAGGAAACCACTTTTGCACTTGTATTAGTGTGGAAAAACCACTTTTCGCAACTGTGTTAGTGTTGAAAAACCACTTTTCGCACCTGTGTTGGTGCAGGAAACCACTTTTGCACTTGTATTAGTGTGGAAAAACCACTTTTCGCACTTGTGTTAGTGTTGAAAAACCACTTTTCGCACTTGTGTTAGTGTTGAAAAACCACTTTTCGCACTTGTGTTAGTGCAGGAAACCACTTTTGCACTTGTATTAGTGTGGAAAAACCACTTTTCGCACTTGTGTTAGTGTTGAAAAACCAATTTTCGCACTTGTGTTAGTGTTGAAAACCCACTTTTCGAACTTGTGTTAGTGTTGAAAATCCACTTTTCCCACTTGGGTTGGTGCAGGAAACCACTTTTGCACTTGTATTAGTGTGGAAAAAACACTTTTTGCACTTGTGATAGTGTTGAAAAACCACTTTTCGCACTTGTGTTAGTGTTGAAAAACCACTTTTCGCACTTGTGTTGGTGCAGGAAACCACTTTTGCACTTGTATTAGTGTGGAAAAAACACTTTTTGCACTTGTGATAGTGTTGAAAAACCACTTTTCGCACTTGTGTTAGTGTTGAAAAACCACTTTTCACACTTGTGTTGGTGCAGGAAACCACTTTTGCACTTGTATTAGTGTG
This sequence comes from Myxine glutinosa, assembly GCF_964187855.1. Classification (NCBI taxonomy): domain Eukaryota; kingdom Metazoa; phylum Chordata; class Myxini; order Myxiniformes; family Myxinidae; genus Myxine; species Myxine glutinosa. Next base: position 171,216 of record NW_027616459.1, read on the forward strand.
GAAAAACCACTTTTCGCACTTGTGTTATTGTTGAAAACCCACTTTTCGCACTTGTGTTAGTGTTGAAAAACCACTTTTCGCACTTGTGTTAGTGAAGGAAACCACTTTTCGCACTTGTGTTAGTGTTGAAAACCCACTTTTCGCACTTGTGTTAGTGTTGAAAATCCACTTTTCGCACTTGTGTTGGTGCAGGAAACCACTTTTGCACTTGTATTAGTGTGGAAAAAACACTTTTTGCACTTGTGATAGTGTTGAAAAACCACTTTTCGCACTTGTGTTAGTGTTGAAAAACCACTTTTCGCACTTGTGTTAGTGCAGGAAACCACTTTTGCACTTGTATTAGTGTGGAAAAAACACTTTTTGCACTTGTGATAGTGTTGAAATACCACTTTTCGCACTTGTGTTAGTGTTGAAAAACCACTTTTCGCACATGTGTTGGTGCAGGAAACCACTTTTGCACTTGTGATAGTGTTGAAAAACCACTTTTCGCACTTGTGTTAGTGTTGAAAAACCACTTTTCGCACTTGTGTTGGTGCAGGAAACCACTTTTGCACTTGTATTAGTGTGGAAAAAAAACACTTTTTGCACTTGTGATAGTGTTGAAAAACCACTTTTCGCATTTGTGTTAGTGTTGAAAAACCACTTTTCGCACCTGTGTTGGTGCAGGAAACCACTTTTGCACTTGTATTAGTGTGGGAAAACCACTTTTCGCACTTGTGTTAGTGTTGAAAAACCAATTTTCGCACTGTGTTAGTGTTGAAAACCCACTTTTCGCACTTGTGTTAGTGTTGAAAATCCACTTTTCCCACTTGGGTTGGTGCAGGAAACCACCTTTGCACTTGTATTAGTGTGGAAAAAACACTTTTTGCACTTGTGATAGTGTTGAAAAACCACTTTTCGCACTTGTGTTAGTGTTGAAAAACCACTTTTCACGCTTGTGTTTGTGCAGGAAACCACTTTTGCACTTGTATTAGTGTGGAAAAACCACTTTTCGCAACTGTGTTAGTGTTGAAAAACCACTTTTCGCACTTGTGTTTGTGCAGGAAACCACCTTTGCACTTGTATTAGTGTGGAAAAAACACTTTTTGCACTTGTGATAGTGTTGAAAAACCACTTTTCGCACTTGTGTTAGTGTTGAAAAACCACTTTTCGCACCTGTGTTGGTGCAGGAAACCACTTTTGCACTTGTATTAGTGTGGAAAAAACACTTTTTGCACTTGTGATAGTGTTGAAAAACCACTTTTCGCACTTGTGTTAGTGTTGAAAAACCACTTTTCGCACTTGTGTTGGTGCAGGAAACCACTTTTGCACTTGTATTAGTGTGGAAAAAACACTTTTTGCACTTGTGATAGTGTTGAAAAACCACTTTTCGCACTTGTGTTAGTGTTGAAAAACCACTTTTCACACTTGTGTTGGTGCAGGAAACCACTTTTGCACTTGTATTAGTGTGGAAAAACCACTTTTCGCACTTGTGTTATTGTTGAAAACCCACTTTTCGCACTTGTGTTAGTGTTGAAAAACCACTTTTCGCACTTGTGTTAGTGAAGGAAACCACTTTTCGCACTTGTGTTAGTGTTGAAAACCCACTTTTCGCACTTGTGTTAGTGTTGAAAATCCACTTTTCGCACTTGTGTTGGTGCAGGAAACCACTTTTGCACTTGTATTAGTGTGGAAAAAACACTTTTTGCACTTGTGATAGTGTTGAAAAACCACTTTTCGCACTTGTGTTAGTGTTGAAAAACCACTTTTCGCACTTGTGTTAGTGCAGGACACCACTTTTGCACTTGTATTAGTGTGGAAAAAACACTTTTTGCACTTGTGATAGTGTTGAAAAACCACTTTTCGCACTTGTGTTAGTGTTGAAAAACCACTTTTCGCACTTGTGTTGGTGCAGGAAACCACTTTTGCACTTGTGATAGTGTTGAAAAACCACTTTTCGCACTTGTGTTAGTGTTGAAAAACCACTTTTCGCACTTGTGTTGGTGCAGGAAACCACTTTTGCACTTGTATTAGTGTGGAAAAAACACTTTTTGCACTTGTGATAGTGTTGAAAAACCACTTTTCGCACTAGTGTTAGTGTTGAAAAACCACTTTTTGCACTTGTGTTGGTGCAGGAAACCACCTTTGCACTTGTATTAGTGTGGAAAAAACACTTTTTGCACTTGTGATAGTGTTGAAAAACCACTTTTCGCACTTGTGTTAGTGTTGAAAAACCACTTTTCGCGCTTGTGTTTGTGCAGGAAACCACTTTTGCACTTGTATTAGTGTGGAAAAACCACTTTTCGCAACTGTGTTAGTGTTGAAAAACCACTTTTCGCACTTGTGTTTGTGCAGGAAACCACCTTTGCACTTGTATTAGTGTGGAAAAAACACTTTTTGCACTTGTGATAGTGTTGAAAAACCACTTTTCGCACTTGTGTTAGTGTTGAAAACCCACTTTTCGCACCTGTGTTGGTGCAGGAAACCACTTTTGCACTTGTATTAGTGTGGAAAAACCACTTTTCGCACTTGTATTAGTGTTGAAAAACCACTTTTCGCACTTGTGTTAGTGTTGAAAAACCACTTTTCGCACCTGTGTTGGTGCAGGAAACCACTTTTGCACTTGTATTAGTGTGGAAAAACCACTTTTCGCAACTGTGTTAGTGTTGAAAAACCACTTTTCGCACCTGTGTTGGTGCAGGAAACCACTTTTGCACTTGTATTAGTGTGGAAAAACCACTTTTCGCACTTGTGTTAGTGTTGAAAAACCACTTTTCGCACTTGTGTTAGTGTTGAAAAACCACTTTTCGCACTTGTGTTAGTGCAGGAAACCACTTTTGCACTTGTATTAGTGTGGAAAAACCACTTTTCGCACTTGTGTTAGTGTTGAAAAACCAATTTTCGCACTTGTGTTAGTGTTGAAAACCCACTTTTCGAACTTGTGTTAGTGTTGAAAATCCACTTTTCCCACTTGGGTTGGTGCAGGAAACCACTTTTGCACTTGTATTAGTGTGGAAAAAACACTTTTTGCACTTGTGATAGTGTTGAAAAACCACTTTTCGCACTTGTGTTAGTGTTGAAAAACCACTTTTCGCACTTGTGTTGGTGCAGGAAACCACTTTTGCACTTGTATTAGTGTGGAAAAAACACTTTTTGCACTTGTGATAGTGTTGAAAAACCACTTTTCGCACTTGTGTTAGTGTTGAAAAACCACTTTTCACACTTGTGTTGGTGCAGGAAACCACTTTTGCACTTGTATTAGTGTGGAAAAACCACTTTTCGCACTTGTGTTATTGTTGAAAACCCACTTTTCGCACTTGTGTTAGTGTTGAAAAACCACTTTTCGCACTTGTGTTAGTGAAGGAAACCACTTTTCGCACTTGTGTTAGTGTTGAAAACCCACTTTTCGCACTTGTGTTAGTGTTGAAAATCCACTTTTCGCACTTGTGTTGGTGCAGGAAACCACTTTTGCACTTGTATTAGTGTGGAAAAAACACTTTTTGCACTTGTGATAGTGTTGAAAAACCACTTTTCGCACTTGTGTTAGTGTTGAAAAACCACTTTTCGCACTTGTGTTAGTGCAGGAAACCACTTTTGCACTTATATTAGTGTGGAAAAAACACTTTTTGCACTTGTGATAGTGTTGAAATACCACTTTTCGCACTTGTGTTAGTGTTGAAAAACCACTTTTCGCACTTGTGTTGGTGCAGGAAACCACTTTTGCACTTGTGATAGTGTTGAAAAACCACTTTTCGCACTTGTGTTAGTGTTGAAAAACCACTTTTCGCACTTGTGTTGGTGCAGGAAACCACTTTTGCACTTGTATTAGTGGAAAAAAAACACTTTTTGCACTTGTGATAGTGTTGAAAAACCACTTTTCGCATTTGTGTTAGTGTTGAAAAACCACTTTTCGCACCTGTGTTGGTGCAGGAAACCACTTTTGCACTTGTATTAGTGTGGGAAAACCACTTTTCGCACTTGTGTTAGTGTTGAAAAACCAATTTTCGCACTTGTGTTAGTGTTGAAAACCCACTTTTCGCACTTGTGTTAGTGTTGAAAATCCACTTTTCCCACTTGGGTTGGTGCAGGAAACCACCTTTGCACTTGTATTAGTGTGGAAAAAACACTTTTTGCACTTGTGATAGTGTTGAAAAACCACTTTTCGCACTTGTGTTAGTGTTGAAAAACCACTTTTCGCGCTTGTGTTTGTGCAGGAAACCACTTTTGCACTTGTATTAGTGTGGAAAAACCACTTTTCGCAACTGTGTTAGTGTTGAAAAACCACTTTTCGCACTTGTGTTTGTGCAGGAAACCACCTTTGCACTTGTATTAGTGTGGAAAAAACACTTTTTGCACTTGTGATAGTGTTGAAAAACCACTTTTCGCACTTGTGTTAGTGTTGAAAAACCACTTTTCGCACCTGTGTTGGTGCAGGAAACCACTTTTGCACTTGTATTAGTGTGGAAAAACCACTTTTCGCACTTGTGTTAGTGTTGAAAAACCACTTTTCGCACTTGTGTTAGTGTTGAAAAACCACTTTTCGCACTTGTGTTAGTGCAGGAAACCACTTTTGCACTTGTATTAGTGTGGAAAAACCACTTTTCGCACTTGTGTTAGTGTTGAAAAACCAATTTTCGCACTTGTGTTAGTGTTGAAAACCCACTTTTCGAACTTGTGTTAGTGTTGAAAATCCACTTTTCCCACTTGGGTTGTTGCAGGAAACCACTTTTGCACTTGTATTAGTGTGGAAAAAACACTTTTTGCACTTGTGATAGTGTTGAAAAACCACTTTTCGCACTTGTGTTAGTGTTGAAAAACCACTTTTCGCACTTGTGTTGGTGCAGGAAACCACTTTTGCACTTGTATTAGTGTGGAAAAAACACTTTTTGCACTTGTGGTAGTGTTGAAAAACCACTTTTCGCACTTGTGTTAGTGTTGAAAAACCACTTTTCACACTTGTGTTGGTGCAGGAAACCACTTTTGCACTTGTATTAGTGTGGAAAAACCACTTTTCGCACTTGTGTTATTGTTGAAAACCCACTTTTCGCACTTGTGTTAGTGTTGAAAAACCACTTTTCGCACTTGTGTTAGTGAAGGAAACCACTTTTCGCACTTGTGTTAGTGTTGAAAAACCACTTTTCGCACTTGTGTTGGTGCAGGAAACCACTTTTGCACTTGTATTAGTGTGGAAAAAACACTTTTTGCACTTGTGATAGTGTTGAAAAACCACTTTTCGCACTTGTGTTAGTGTTGAAAAACCACTTTTCACACTTGTGATAGTGTTGAAAAACCACTTTTCGCACTTGTGTTAGTGTTGAAAAACCACTTTTCGCACTTGTGTTGGTGCAGGAAACCACTTTTGCACTTGTATTAGTGTGGAAAAAACACTTTTTGCACTTGTGATAGTGTTGAAAAACCACTTTTCGCACTTGTGTTAGTGTTGAAAAACCACTTTTCACACTTGTGTTGGTGCAGGAAACCACTTTTGCACTTGTATTAGTGTGGAAAAACCACTTTTCGCACTTGTGTTATTGTTGAAAACCCACTTTTTGCACTTGTGTTAGTGTTGAAAAACCACTTTTCGCACTTGTGTTAGTGAAGGAAACCACTTTTCGCACTTGTGTTAGTGTTGAAAACCCACTTTTCGCACTTGTGTTAGTGTTGAAAATCCACTTTTCGCACTTGTGTTGGTGCAGGAAACCACTTTTGCACTTGTATTAGTGTGGAAAAAACACTTTTTGCACTTGTGATAGTGTTGAAAAACCACTTTTCGCACTTGTGTTAGTGTTGAAAAACCACTTTTTGCACTTGTGTTGGTGCAGGAAACCACCTTTGCACTTGTATTAGTGTGGAAAAAACACTTTTTGCACTTGTGATAGTGTTGAAAAACCACTTTTCGCACTTGTGTTAGTGTTGAAAAACCACTTTTCGCGCTTGTGTTTGTGCAGGAAACCACTTTTGCACTTGTATTAGTGTGGAAAAACCACTTTTCGCAACTGTGTTAGTGTTGAAAAACCACTTTTCGCACTTGTGTTTGTGCAGGAAACCACCTTTGCACTTGTATTAGTGTGGAAAAAACACTTTTTGCACTTGTGATAGTGTTGAAAAACCACTTTTCGCACTTGTGTTAGTGTTGAAAAACCACTTTTCGCACCTGTGTTGGTGCAGGAAACCACTTTTGCACTTGTATTAGTGTGGAAAAACCACTTTTCGCACTTGTGTTAGTGTTGAAAAACCACTTTTCGCACTTGTGTTAGTGTTGAAAAACCACTTTTCGCACCTGTGTTGGTGCAGGAAACCACTTTTGCACTTGTATTAGTGTGGAAAAACCACTTTTCGCAACTGTGTTAGTGTTGAAAAACCACTTTTCGCACCTGTGTTGGTGCAGGAAACCACTTTTGCACTTGTATTAGTGTGGAAAAACCACTTTTTGCACTTGTGTTAGTGTTGAAAAACCACTTTTCGCACTTGTGTTAGTGCAGGAAACCACTTTTGCACTTGTATTAGTGTGGAAAAACCACTTTTCGCACTTGTGTTAGTGTTGAAAAACCAATTTTCGCACTTGTGTTAGTGTTGAAAACCCACTTTTCGAACTTGTGTTAGTGTTGAAAATCCACTTTTCCCACTTGGGTTGGTGCAGGAAACCACTTTTGCACTTGTATTAGTGTGGAAAAAACACTTTTTGCACTTGTGATAGTGTTGAAAAACCACTTTTCGCACTTGTGTTAGTGTTGAAAAACCACTTTTCGCACTTGTGTTGGTGCAGGAAACCACTTTTGCACTTGTATTAGTGTGGAAAAAACACTTTTTGCACTTGTGATAGTGTTGAAAAACCACTTTTCGCACTTGTGTTAGTGTTGAAAAACCACTTTTCACACTTGTGTTGGTGCAGGAAACCACTTTTGCACTTGTATTAGTGTGGAAAAACCACTTTTCGCACTTGTGTTATTGTTGAAAACCCACATTTCGCACTTGTGTTAGTGTTGAAAAACCACTTTTCGCACTTGTGTTAGTGAAGGAAACCACTTTTCGCACTTGTGTTAGTGTTGAAAACCCACTTTTCGCACTTGTGTTAGTGTTGAAAATCCACTTTTCGCACTTGTGTTGGTGCAGGAAACCACTTTTGCACTTGTATTAGTGTGGAAAAAACACTTTTTGCACTTGTGATAGTGTTGAAAAACCACTTTTCGCACTTGTGTTAGTGTTGAAAAACCACTTTTCGCACTTGTGTTAGTGCAGGAAACCACTTTTGCACTTGTATTAGTGTGGAAAAAACACTTTTTGCACTTGTGATAGTGTTGAAATACCACTTTTCGCACTTGTGTTAGTGTTGAAAAACTACTTTTCGCACTTGTGTTGGTGCAGGAAACCACTTTTGCACTTGTGATAGTGTTGAAAAACCACTTTTCGCACTTGTGTTAGTGTTGAAAAACCACTTTTCGCACTTGTGTTGGTGCAGGAAACCACTTTTGCACTTGTATTAGTGTGGAAAAAAAACACTTTTTGCACTTGTGATAGTGTTGAAAAACCACTTTTCGCATTTGTGTTAGTGTTGAAAAACCACTTTTCGCACCTGTGTTGGTGCAGGAAACCACTTTTGCACTTGTATTAGTGTGGGAAAACCACTTTTCGCACTTGTGTTAGTGTTGAAAAACCAATTTTCGCACTTGTGTTAGTGTTGAAAACCCACTTTTCGCACTTGTGTTAGTGTTGAAAATCCACTTTTCCCACTTGGGTTGGTGCAGGAAACCACCTTTGCACTTGTATTAGTGTGGAAAAAACACTTTTTGCACTTGTGATAGTGTTGAAAAACCACTTTTCGCACTTGTGTTAGTGTTGAAAAACCACTTTTCGCGCTTGTGTTTGTGCAGGAAACCACTTTTGCACTTGTATTAGTGTGGAAAAACCACTTTTCGCAACTGTGTTAGTGTTGAAAAACCACTTTTCGCACTTGTGTTTGTGCAGGAAACCACCTTTGCACTTGTATTAGTGTGGAAAAAACACTTTTTGCACTTGTGATAGTGTTGAAAAACCACTTTTCGCACTTGTGTTAGTGTTGAAAAACCACTTTTCGCACCTGTGTTGGTGCAGGAAACCACTTTTGCACTTGTATTAGTGTGGAAAAACCACTTTTCGCACTTGTGTTAGTGTTGAAAAACCACTTTTTGCACTTGTGTTAGTGTTGAAAAACCACTTTTCGCACTTGTGTTAGTGCAGGAAACCACTTTTGCACTTGTATTAGTGTGGAAAAACCACTTTTCGCACTTGTGTTAGTGTTGAAAAACCAATTTTCGCACTTGTGTTAGTGTTGAAAACCCACTTTTCGAACTTGTGTTAGTGTTGAAAATCCACTTTTCCCACTTGGGTTGGTGCAGGAAACCACTTTTGCACTTGTATTAGTGTGGAAAAAACACTTTTTGCACTTGTGATAGTGTTGAAAAACCACTTTTCGCACTTGTGTTAGTGTTGAAAAACCACTTTTCGCACTTGTGTTGGTGCAGGAAACCACTTTTGCACTTGTATTAGTGTGGAAAAAACACTTTTTGCACTTGTGATAGTGTTGAAAAACCACTTTTCGCACTTGTGTTAGTGTTGAAAAACCACTTTTCACACTTGTGTTGGTGCAGGAAACCACTTTTGCACTTGTATTAGTGTGGAAAAACCACTTTTCGCACTTGTGTTATTGTTGAAAACCCACTTTTCGCACTTGTGTTAGTGTTGAAAAACCACTTTTCGCACTTGTGTTAGTGAAGGAAACCACTTTTCGCACTTGTGTTAGTGTTGAAAAACCACTTTTCGCACTTGTGTTGGTGCAGGAAACCACTTTTGCACTTGTATTAGTGTGGAAAAAACACTTTTTGCACTTGTGATAGTGTTGAAAAACCACTTTTCGCACTTGTGTTAGTGTTGAAAAACCACTTTTCGCACTTGTGATAGTGTTGAAAAACCACTTTTCGCACTTGTGTTAGTGTTGAAAAACCACTTTTCGCACTTGTGTTGGTGCAGGAAACCACTTTTGCACTTGTATTAGTGTGGAAAAAACACTTTTTGCACTTGTGATAGTGTTGAAAAACCACTTTTCGCACTTGTGTTAGTGTTGAAAAACCACTTTTCACACTTGTGTTGGTGCAGGAAACCACTTTTGCACTTGTATTAGTGTGGAAAAACCACTTTTCGCACTTGTGTTATTGTTGAAAACCCACTTTTCGCACTTGTGTTAGTGTTGAAAAACCACTTTTCGCACTTGTGTTAGTGAAGGAAACCACTTTTCGCACTTGTGTTAGTGTTGAAAACCCACTTTTCGCACTTGTGTTAGTGTTGAAAATCCACTTTTCGCACTTGTGTTGGTGCAGGAAACCACTTTTGCACTTGTATTAGTGTGGAAAAAACACTTTTTGCACTTGTGATAGTGTTGAAAAACCACTTTTCGCACTTGTGTTAGTGTTGAAAAACCACTTTTTGCACTTGTGTTGGTGCAGGAAACCACCTTTGCACTTGTATTAGTGTGGAAAAAACACTTTTTGCACTTGTGATAGTGTTGAAAAACCACTTTTCGCACTTGTGTTAGTGTTGAAAAACCACTTTTCGCGCTTGTGTTTGTGCAGGAAACCACTTTTGCACTTGTATTAGTGTGGAAAAACCACTTTTCGCAACTGTGTTAGTGTTGAAAAACCACTTTTCGCACTTGTGTTTGTGCAGGAAACCACCTTTGCACTTGTATTAGTGTGGAAAAAACACTTTTTGCACTTGTGATAGTGTTGAAAAACCACTTTTCGCACTTGTGTTAGTGTTGAAAAACCACTTTTCGCACCTGTGTTGGTGCAGGAAACCACTTTTGCACTTGTATTAGTGTGGAAAAACCACTTTTCGCACTTGTGTTAGTGTTGAAAAACCACTTTTCGCACTTGTGTTAGTGTTGAAAAACCACTTTTCGCACTTGTGTTAGTGCAGGAAACCACTTTTGCACTTGTATTAGTGTGGAAAAACCACTTTTCGCACTTGTGTTAGTGTTGAAAAACCAATTTTCGCACTTGTGTTAGTGTTGAAAACCCACTTTTCGAACTTGTGTTAGTGTTGAAAATCCACTTTTCCCACTTGGGTTGGTGCAGGAAACCACTTTTGCACTTGTATTAGTGTGGAAAAAACACTTTTTGCACTTGTGATAGTGTTGAAAAACCACTTTTCGCACTTGTGTTAGTGTTGAAAAACCACTTTTCGCACTTGTGTTGGTGCAGGAAACCACTTTTGCACTTGTATTAGTGTGGAAAAAACACTTTTTGCACTTGTGATAGTGTTGAAAAACCACTTTTCGCACTTGTGTTAGTGTTGAAAAACCACTTTTCACACTTGTGTTGGTGCAGGAAACCACTTTTGCACTTGTATTAGTGTGGAAAAACCACTTTTCGCACTTGTGTTATTGTTGAAAACCCACTTTTCGCACTTGTGTTAGTGTTCAAAAACCACTTTTCGCACTTGTGTTAGTGAAGGAAACCACTTTTCGCACTTGTGTTAGTGTTGAAAACCCACTTTTCGCACTTGTGTTAGTGTTGAAAATCCACTTTTCGCACTTGTGTTGGTGCAGGAAACCACTTTTGCACTTGTATTAGTGTGGAAAAAACACTTTTTGCACTTGTGATAGTGTTGAAAAACCACTTTTCGCACTTGTGTTAGTGTTGAAAAACCACTTTTCGCACTTGTGTTAGTGCAGGAAACCACTTTTGCACTTGTATTAGTGTGGAAAAAACACTTTTTGCACTTGTGATAGTGTTGAAAAACCACTTTTCGCACTTGTGTTAGTGTTGAAAAACCACTTTTCGCACTTGTGTTGGTGCAGGAAACCACTTTTGCACTTGCGATAGTGTTGAAAAACCACTTTTCGCACTTGTGTTAGTGTTGAAAAACCACTTTTCGCACTTGTGTTAGTGTTGAAAAACCACTTTTTGCACTTGTGTTGGTGCAGGAAACCACCTTTGCACTTGTATTAGTGTGGAAAAAACACTTTTTGCACTTGTGATAGTGTTGAAAAACCACTTTTCGCACTTGTGTTAGTGTTGAAAACCCACTTTTCGCTCTTGTGTTCGTGTTGAAAAACCACTTTTCGCACTTGTGTTAGTGAAGGAAACCACTTTTCTCACTTGTGTTAGTGTTGAAAATCCACTTTTCGCACTTGTGTTGGTGCAGGAAACCACTTTTGCACTTGTATTAGTGTGGAAAAAACACTTTTTGCACTTGTGATAGTGTTGAAAAACCACTTTTCGCACTTGTGTTAGTGTTGAAAAACCACTTTTCGCACTTGTGTTAGTGCAGGAAACCACTTTTGCACTTGTATTAGTGTGGAAAAAACACTTTTTGCACTTGTGATAGTGTTGAAAAACCACTTTTCGCACTTGTGTTAGTGTTGAAAAACCACTTTTCGCACTTGTGTTGGTGCAGGAAACCACTTTTGCACTTGCGATAGTGTTGAAAAACCACTTTTCGCACTTGTGTTAGTGTTGAAAAACCACTTTTCGCACTTGTGTTAGTGTTGAAAAACCACTTTTTGCACTTGTGTTGGTGCAGGAAACCACCTTTGCACTTGTATTAGTGTGGAAAAAACACTTTTTGCACTTGTGATAGTGTTGAAAAACCACTTTTCGCACTTGTGTTAGTGTTGAAAAACCACTTTTCGCACTTGTGTTTGTGCAGGAAACCACTTTTGCACTTGTATTAGTGTGGAAAAACCACTTTTCGCAACTGTGTTAGTGTTGAAAAACCACTTTTTGCACTTGTGTTAGTGTTCAAAAACCACTTTTCGCACTTGTGTTAGTGAAGGAAACCACTTTTCGCACTTGTGTTAGTGTTGAAAACCCACTTTTCGCACTTGTGTTAGTGTTGAAAATCCACTTTTCCCACTTGTGTTGGTACAGGAAACCACCTTTGCACTTGTATTAGTGTGGAAAAAACACTTTTTGCACTTGTGATAGTGTTGAAAAACCACTTTTCGCACTTGTGTTAGTGTTGAAAAACCACTTTTCGCGCTTGTGTTTGTGCAGGAAACCACTTTTGCACTTGTATTAGTGTGGAAAAACCACTTTTCGCAACTGTGTTAGTGTTGAAAAACCACTTTTCGCACTTGTGTTTGTGCAGGAAACCACCTTTGCACTTGTATTAGTGTGGAGAAAACACTTTTTGCACTTGTGATAGTGTTGAAAAACCACTTTTCGCACTTGTGTTAGTGTTGAAAAACCACTTTTCGCACCTGTGTTGGTGCAGGAAACCACTTTTGCACTTGTATTAGTGTGGAAAAACCACTTTTCGCACTTGTGTTAGTGTTGAAAAACCACTTTTCGCACTTGTGTTAGTGTTGAAAAACCACTTTTCGCACTTGTGTTAGTGCAGGAAACCACTTTTGCACTTGTATTAGTGTGGAAAAACCACTTTTCGCACTTGTGTTAGTGTTGAAAAACCAATTTTCGCACTTGTGTTAGTGTTGAAAACCCACTTTTCGAACTTGTGTTAGTGTTGAAAATCCACTTTTCCCACTTGGGTTGGTGCAGGAAACCACTTTTGCACTTGTATTAGTGTGGAAAAAACACTTTTTGCACTTGTGATAGTGTTGAAAAACCACTTTTCGCACTTGTGTTAGTGTTGAAAAACCACTTTTCGCACTTGTGTTGGTGCAGGAAACCACTTTTGCACTTGTATTAGTGTGGAAAAAACACTTTTTGCACTTGTGATAGTGTTGAAAAACCACTTTTCGCACTTGTGTTAGTGTTGAAAAACCACTTTTCACACTTGTGTTGGTGCAGGAAACCACTTTTGCACTTGTATTAGTGTGGAAAAACCACTTTTCGCACTTGTGTTATTGTTGAAAACCCACTTTTCGCACTTGTGTTAGTGTTGAAAAACCACTTTTCGCACTTGTGTTAGTGAAGGAAACCACTTTTCGCACTTGTGTTAGTGTTGAAAACCCATTTTTCGCACTTGTGTTAGTGTTGAAAATCCACTTTTCGCACTTGTGTTGGTGCAGGAAACCACTTTTGCACTTGTATTAGTGTGGAAAAAACACTTTTTGCACTTGTGATAGTGTTGAAAAACCACTTTTCGCACTTGTGTTAGTGTTGAAAAACCACTTTTCGCACTTGTGTTAGTGCAGGACACCACTTTTGCACTTGTATTAGTGTGGAAAAAACACTTTTTGCACTTGTGATAGTGTTGAAAAACCACTTTTCGCACTTGTGTTAGTGTTGAAAAACCACTTTTCGCACTTGTGTTGGTGCAGGAAACCACTTTTGCACTTGTGATAGTGTTGAAAAACCACTTTTCGCACTTGTGTTAGTGTTGAAAAACCACTTTTCGCACTTGTGTTGGTGCAGGAAACCACTTTTGCACTTGTATTAGTGTGGAAAAAACACTTTTTGCACTTGTGATAGTGTTGAAAAACCACTTTTCGCACTAGTGTTAGTGTTGAAAAACCACATTTTGCACTTGTGTTGGTGCAGGAAACCACCTTTGCACTTGTATTAGTGTGGAAAAAACACTTTTTGCACTTGTGATAGTGTTGAAAAACCACTTTTCGTACTTGTGTTAGTGTTGAAAAACCACTTTTCGCGCTTGTGTTTGTGCAGGAAACCACTTTTGCACTTGTATTAGTGTGGAAAAACCACTTTTCGCAACTGTGTTAGTGTTGAAAAACCACTTTTCGCACTTGTGTTTGTGCAGGAAACCACCTTTGCACTTGTATTAGTGTGGAAAAAACACTTTTTGCACTTGTGATAGTGTTGAAAAACCACTTTTCGCACTTGTGTTAGTGTTGAAAACCCACTTTTCGCACCTGTGTTGGTGCAGGAAACCACTTTTGCACTTGTATTAGTGTGGAAAAACCACTTTTCGCACTTGTGTTGGTGTTGAAAAACCACTTTTCGCACTTGTGTTAGTGTTGAAAAACCACTTTTCGCACCTGTGTTGGTGCAGTAAACCACTTTTGCACTTGTATTAGTGTGGAAAAACCACTTTTCGCAACTGTGTTAGTGTTGAAAAACCACTTTTCGCACCTGTGTTGGTGCAGGAAACCACTTTTGCACTTGTATTAGTGTGGAAAAACCACTTTTCGCACTTGTGTTAGTGTTGAAAAACCACTTTTCGCACTTGTGTTTGTGCAGGAAACCACCTTTGCACTTGTATTAGTGTGGAAAAAACACTTTTTGCACTTGTGATAGTGTTGAAAAACCACTTTTCGCACCTGTGTTGGTGCAGGAAACCACTTTTGCACTTGTATTAGTGTGGAAAAACCACTTTTCGCAACTGTGTTAGTGTTGAAAAACCACTTTTCGCACTTGTGTTTGTGCAGGAAACCACCTTTGCACTTGTATTAGTGTGGAAAAAACACTTTTTGCACTTGTGATAGTGTTGAAAAACCACTTTTCGCACTTGTGTTAGTGTTGAAAAACCACTTTTCGCACCTGTGTTGGTGCAGGAAACCACTTTTGCACTTGTATTAGTGTGGAAAAACCACTTTTCGCACTTGTGTTAGTGTTGAAAAACCACTTTTCGCACTTGTGTTAGTGTTGAAAAACCACTTTTCGCACTTGTGTTAGTGCAGGAAACCACTTTTGCACTTGTATTAGTGTGGAAAAACCACTTTTCGCACTTGTGTTAGTGTTGAAAAACCAATTTTCGCACTTGTGTTAGTGTTGAAAACCCACTTTTCGAACTTGTGTTAGTGTTGAAAATCCACTTTTCCCACTTGGGTTGGTGCAGGAAACCACTTTTGCACTTGTATTAGTGTGGAAAAAACACTTTTTGCACTTGTGATAGTGTTGAAAAACCACTTTTCGCACTTGTGTTAGTGTTGAAAAACCACTTTTCGCACTTGTGTTGGTGCAGGAAACCACTTTTGCACTTGTATTAGTGTGGAAAAAACACTTTTTGCACTTGTGATAGTGTTGAAAAACCACTTTTCGCACTTGTGTTAGTGTTGAAAAACCACTTTTCACACTTGTGTTGGTGCAGGAAACCACTTTTGCACTTGTATTAGTGTGGAAAAACCACTTTTCGCACTTGTGTTATTGTTGAAAACCCACTTTTCGCACTTGTGTTAGTGTTCAAAAACCACTTTTCGCACTTGTGTTAGTGAAGGAAACCACTTTTCGCACTTGTGTTAGTGTTGAAAACCCACTTTTCGCACTTGTGTTAGTGTTGAAAATCCACTTTTCGCACTTGTGTTGGTGCAGGAAACCACTTTTGCACTTGTATTAGTGTGGAAAAAACACTTTTTGCACTTGTGATAGTGTTGAAAAACCACTTTTCGCACTTGTGTTAGTGTTGAAAAACCACTTTTCGCACTTGTGTTAGTGCAGGAAACCACTTTTGCACTTGTATTAGTGTGGAAAAAACACTTTTTGCACTTGTGATAGTGTTGAAAAACCACTTTTCGCACTTGTGTTAGTGTTGAAAAACCACTTTTCGCACTTGTGTTGGTGCAGGAAACCACTTTTGCACTTGCGATAGTGTTGAAAAACCACTTTTCGCACTTGTGTTAGTGTTGAAAAACCACTTTTCGCACTTGTGTTAGTGTTGAAAAACCACTTTTTGCACTTGTGTTGGTGCAGGAAACCACCTTTGCACTTGTATTAGTGTGGAAAAAACACTTTTTGCACTTGTGATAGTGTTGAAAAACCACTTTTCGCACTTGTGTTAGTGTTGAAAACCCACTTTTCGCTCTTGTGTTCGTGTTGAAAAACCACTTTCGCACTTGTGTTAGTGAAGGAAACCACTTTTCTCACTTGTGTTAGTGTTGAAAATCCACTTTTCGCACTTGTGTTGGTGCAGGAAACCACTTTTGCACTTGTATTAGTGTGGAAAAAACACTTTTTGCACTTGTGATAGTGTTGAAAAACCACTTTTCGCACTTGTGTTAGTGTTGAAAAACCACTTTTCGCACTTGTGTTAGTGCAGGAAACCACTTTTGCACTTGTATTAGTGTGGAAAAAACACTTTTTGCACTTGTGATAGTGTTGAAAAACCACTTTTCGCACTTGTGTTAGTGTTGAAAAACCACTTTTCGCACTTGTGTTGGTGCAGGAAACCACTTTTGCACTTGCGATAGTGTTGAAAAACCACTTTTCGCACTTGTGTTAGTGTTGAAAAACCACTTTTCGCACTTGTGTTAGTGTTGAAAAACCACTTTTTGCACTTGTGTTGGTGCAGGAAACCACCTTTGCACTTGTATTAGTGTGGAAAAAACACTTTTTGCACTTGTGATAGTGTTGAAAAACCACTTTTCGCACTTGTGTTAGTGTTGAAAAACCACTTTTCGCACTTGTGTTTGTGCAGGAAACCACTTTTGCACTTGTATTAGTGTGGAAAAACCACTTTTCGCAACTGTGTTAGTGTTGAAAAACCACTTTTTGCACTTGTGTTAGTGTTCAAAAACCACTTTTCGCACTTGTGTTAGTGAAGGAAACCACTTTTCGCACTTGTGTTAGTGTTGAAAACCCACTTTTCGCACTTGTGTTAGTGTTGAAAATCCACTTTTCCCACTTGTGTTGGTACAGGAAACCACCTTTGCACTTGTATTAGTGTGGAAAAAACACTTTTTGCACTTGTGATAGTGTTGAAAAACCACTTTTCGCACTTGTGTTAGTGTTGAAAAACCACTTTTCGCGCTTGTGTTTGTGCAGGAAACCACTTTTGCACTTGTATTAGTGTGGCAAAACCACTTTTCGCAACTGTGTTAGTGTTGAAAAACCACTTTTCGCACTTGTGTTTGTGCAGGAAACCACCTTTGCACTTGTATTAGTGTGGAAAAAACACTTTTTGCACTTGTGATAGTGTTGAAAAACCACTTTTCGCACTTGTGTTAGTGTTGAAAAACCACTTTTCGCACCTGTGTTGGTGCAGGAAACCACTTTTGCACTTGTATTAGTGTGGAAAAACCACTTTTCGCACTTGTGTTAGTGTTGAAAAACCACTTTTCGCACTTGTGTTAGTGTTGAAAAACCACTTTTCGCACTTGTGTTAGTGCAGGAAACCACTTTTGCACTTGTATTAGTGTGGAAAAACCACTTTTCGCACTTGTGTTAGTGTTGAAAAACCAATTTTCGCACTTGTGTTAGTGTTGAAAACCCACTTTTCGAACTTGTGTTAGTGTTGAAAATCCACTTTTCCCACTTGGGTTGGTGCAGGAAACCACTTTTGCACTTGTATTAGTGTGGAAAAAACACTTTTTGCACTTGTGATAGTGTTGAAAAACCACTTTTCGCACTTGTGTTAGTGTTGAAAAACCACTTTTCGCACTTGTGTTGGTGCAGGAAACCACTTTTGCACTTGTATTAGTGTGGAAAAAACACTTTTTGCACTTGTGATAGTGTTGAAAAACCACTTTTCGCACTTGTGTTAGTGTTGAAAAACCACTTTTCACACTTGTGTTGGTGCAGGAAACCACTTTTGCACTTGTATTAGTGTGGAAAAACCACTTTTCGCACTTGTGTTATTGTTGAAAACCCACTTTTCGCACTTGTGTTAGTGTTGAAAAACCACTTTTCGCACTTGTGTTAGTGAAGGAAACCACTTTTCGCACTTGTGTTAGTGTTGAAAACCCACTTTTCGCACTTGTGTTAGTGTTGAAAATCCACTTTTCGCACTTGTGTTGGTGCAGGAAACCACTTTTGCACTTGTATTAGTGTGGAAAAAACACTTTTCGCACTTGTGATAGTGTTGAAAAACCACTTTTCGCACTTGTGTTAGTGTTGAAAAACCACTTTTCGCACTTGTGTTAGTGCAGGAAACCACTTTTGCACTTGTATTAGTGTGGAAAAAACACTTTTTGCACTTGTGATAGTGTTGAAAAACCACTTTTCGCACTTGTGTTAGTGTTGAAAAACCACTTTTCGCATTTGTGTTGGTGCAGGAAACCACTTTTGCACTTGTGATAGTGTTGAAAAACCACTTTTCGCACTTGTGTTAATGTTGAAAAACCACTTTTCGCACTTGTGTTGGTGCAGGAAACCACTTTTGCACTTGTATTAGTGTGGAAAAAACACTTTTTGCACTTGTGATAGTGTTGAAAAACCACTTTCGCACTAGTGTTAGTGTTGAAAAACCACTTTTTGCACTTGTGTTGGTGCAGGAAACCACCTTTGCACTTGTATTAGTGTGGAAAAAACACTTTTTGCACTTGTGATAGTGTTGAAAAACCACTTTTCGCACTTGTGTTAGTGTTGAAAAACCACTTTTCGCGCTTGTGTTTGTGCAGGAAACCACTTTTGCACTTGTATTAGTGTGGAAAAACCACTTTTCGCAACTGTGTTAGTGTTGAAAAACCACTTTTCGCACTTGTGTTTGTGCAGGAAACCACCTTTGCACTTGTATTAGTGTGGAAAAAACACTTTTTGCACTTGTGATAGTGTTGAAAAAC
Organism: Myxine glutinosa; assembly: GCF_964187855.1. Lineage (NCBI taxonomy): Eukaryota > Metazoa > Chordata > Myxini > Myxiniformes > Myxinidae > Myxine > Myxine glutinosa. Next base: position 189,592 of record NW_027616459.1, read on the forward strand.
CACTTTTCGCACTTGTGTTAGTGTTGAAAAACCACTTTTCGCACCTGTGTTGGTGCAGGAAACCACTTTTGCACTTGTATTAGTGTGGAAAAACCACTTTTCGCACTTGTGTTAGTGTTGAAAAACCACTTTTCGCACTTGTGTTAGTGTTGAAAAACCACTTTTCGCACTTGTGTTAGTGCAGGAAACCACTTTTCCACTTGTATTAGTGTGGAAAAACCACTTTCGCACTTGTGTTAGTGTTGAAAAACCAATTTTCGCACTTGTGTTAGTGTTGAAAACCCACTTTTCGAACTTGTGTTAGTGTTGAAAATCCACTTTTCCCACTTGGGTTGGTGCAGGAAACCACTTTTGCACTTGTATTAGTGTGGAAAAAACACTTTTTGCACTTGTGATAGTGTTGAAAAACCACTTTTCGCACTTGTGTTAGTGTTGAAAAACCACTTTTCGCACTTGTGTTGGTGCAGGAAACCACTTTTGCACTTGTATTAGTGTGGAAAAAACACTTTTTGCACTTGTGATAGTGTTGAAAAACCACTTTTCGCACTTGTGTTAGTGTTGAAAAACCACTTTTCACACTTGTGTTGGTGCAGGAAACCACTTTTGCACTTGTATTAGTGTGGAAAAACCACTTTTCGCACTTGTGTTATTGTTGAAAACCCACTTTTCGCACTTGTGTTAGTGTTGAAAAACCACTTTTCGCACTTGTGTTAGTGAAGGAAACCACTTTTCGCACTTGTGTTAGTGTTGAAAACCCACTTTTCGCACTTGTGTTAGTGTTGAAAATCCACTTTTCGCACTTGTGTTGGTGCAGGAAACCACTTTTGCACTTGTATTAGTGTGGAAAAAACACTTTTTGCACTTGAGATAGTGTTGAAAAACCACTTTTCGCACTTGTGTTAGTGTTGAAAAACCACTTTTCGCACTTGTGTTAGTGCAGGAAACCACTTTTGCACTTGTATTAGTGTGGAAAAAACACTTTTTGCACTTGTGATAGTGTTGAAAAACCACTTTTCGCACTTGTGTTAGTGTTGAAAAACCACTTTTCGCACTTGTGTTGGTGCAGGAAACCACGTTTGCACTTGTGATAGTGTTGAAAAACCACTTTTCGCACTTGTGTTAGTGTTGAAAAACCACTTTTCGCACTTGTGTTAGTGTTGAAAAACCACTTTTCGCACTTGTGTTGGTGCAGGAAACCACTTTTGCACTTGTATTAGTGTGGAAAAAACACTTTTTGCACTTGTGATAGTGTTGAAAAACCACTTTTCGCACTTGTGTTAGTGTTGAAAAACCACTTTTCGCACTTGTTTTGGTGCAGGAAACCACTTTTGCACTTGTATTAGTGTGGAAAAAACACTTTTTGCACTTGTGATAGTGTTGAAAAACCACTATTCGCACTTGTGTTGGTGCAGGAAACCACTTTTGCACTTGTATTAGTGTGGAAAAACCACTTTTCGCACTTGTGTTAGTGTTGAAAACCCACTTTTCGCACTTGTGTTCGTGTTGAAAAACCACTTTTCGCACTTGTGTTAGTGAAGGAAACCACTTTTCTCACTTGTGTTAGTGTTGAAAACCCACTTTTCGCACTTGTGTTAGTGTTGAAAATCCACTTTTCGCACTTGTGTTGGTGCAGGAAACCACTTTTGCACTTGTATTAGTGTGGAAAAAACACTTTTTGCACTTGTGATAGTGTTGAAAAACCACTTTTCGCACTTGTGTTAGTGTTGAAAAACCACTTTTCGCACTTGTGTTAGTGCAGGAAACCACTATTGCACTTGTATTAGTGTGGCAAAAACACTTTTTGCACTTGTGATAGTGTTGAAAAACCACTTTTCGCACTTGTGTTAGTGTTGAAAAACCACTTTTCGCACTTGTGTTGGTGCAGGAAACCACTTTTGCACTTGCGATAGTGTTGAAAAACCACTTTTCGCACTTGTGTTACTGTTGAAAACCCACTTTTCGCACTTGTGTTGGTGTTGAAAATCCAATTTTCCCACTTGTGTTGGTGCAGGAAACCACTTTTGCACTTGTATTAGTGTGGAAAAAACACTTTTTGCACTTGTGATAGTGTTGAAAAACCACTTTTCGCACTTGTGTTAGTGTTGAAAAACCACTTTTTGCACTTGTGTTGGTGCAGGAAACCACCTTTGCACTTGTATTAGTGTGGAAAAAACCACTTTTCACACTTGTGTTAGTGTTGAAAAACCACTTTTCGCACTTGTGTTAGTGCAGGAAACCACTATTGCACTTGTATTAGTGTGGCAAAAACACTTTTTGCACTTGTGATAGTGTTGAAAAACCACTTTTCGCACTTGTGTTAGTGTTGAAAAACCACTTTTCGCACTTGTGTTGGTGCAGGAAACCACTTTTGCACTTGCGATAGTGTTGAAAAACCACTTTTCGCACTTGTGTTACTGTTGAAAACCCACTTTTCGCACTTGTGTTGGTGTTGAAAATCCACTTTTCCCACTTGTGTTGGTGCAGGAAACCACTTTTGCACTTGTATTAGTGTGGAAAAAACACTTTTTGCACTTGTGATAGTGTTGAAAAACCACTTTTCGCACTTGTGTTAGTGTTGAAAAACCACTTTTCGCACCTGTGTTGGTGCAGGAAACCACTTTTGCACTTGTATTAGTGTGGAAAAACCACTTTTCACACTTGTGTTAGTGTTGAAAAACCACTTTTCGCACTTGTGTTAGTGTTGAAAAACCACTTTTCGCACTTGTGTTAGTGTTGAAAACCACTTTTTGCACTTGTGTTGGTGCAGGAAACCACCTTTGCACTTGTATTAGTGTGGAAAAAACACTTTTTGCACTTGTGATAGTGTTGAAAAACCACTTTTCGCACTTGTGTTAGTGTTGAAAAACCACTTTTCGCACTTGTGTTTGTGCAGGAAACCACTTTTGCACTTGTATTAGTGTGGAAAAACCACTTTTCGCAACTGTGTTAGTGTTGAAAAACCACTTTTTGCACTTGTGTTAGTGTTCAAAAACCACTTTTCGCACTTGTGTTAGTGAAGGAAACCACTTTTCGCACTTGTGTTAGTGTTGAAAACCCACTTTTCGCACTTGTGTTAGTGTTGAAAATCCACTTTTCCCACTTGTGTTGGTACAGGAAACCACCTTTGCACTTGTATTAGTGTGGAAAAAACACTTTTTGCACTTGTGATAGTGTTGAAAAACCACTTTTCGCACTTGTGTTAGTGTTGAAAAACCACTTTTCGCGCTTGTGTTTGTGCAGGAAACCACTTTTGCACTTGTATTAGTGTGGCAAAACCACTTTTCGCAACTGTGTTAGTGTTGAAAAACCACTTTTCGCACTTGTGTTTGTGCAGGAAACCACCTTTGCACTTGTATTAGTGTGGAAAAAACACTTTTTGCACTTGTGATAGTGTTGAAAAACCACTTTTCGCACTTGTGTTAGTGTTGAAAAACCACTTTTCGCACCTGTGTTGGTGCAGGAAACCACTTTTGCACTTGTATTAGTGTGGAAAAACCACTTTTCGCACTTGTGTTAGTGTTGAAAAACCACTTTTCGCACTTGTGTTAGTGTTGAAAAACCACTTTTCGCACTTGTGTTAGTGCAGGAAACCACTTTTGCACTTGTATTAGTGTGGAAAAACCACTTTTCGCACTTGTGTTAGTGTTGAAAAACCAATTTTCGCACTTGTGTTAGTGTTGAAAACCCACTTTTCGAACTTGTGTTAGTGTTGAAAATCCACTTTTCCCACTTGGGTTGGTGCAGGAAACCACTTTTGCACTTGTATTAGTGTGGAAAAAACACTTTTTGCACTTGTGTTTGTGCAGGAAACCACTTTTGCACTTGTATTAGTGTGGAAAAACCACTTTTCGCAACTGTGTTAGTGTTGAAAAACCACTTTTTGCACTTGTGTTAGTGTTCAAAAACCACTTTTCGCACTTGTGTTAGTGAAGGAAACCACTTTTCGCACTTGTGTTAGTGTTGAAAACCCACTTTTCGCACTTGTGTTAGTGTTGAAAATCCACTTTTCCCACTTGTGTTGGTACAGGAAACCACCTTTGCACTTGTATTAGTGTGGAAAAAACACTTTTTGCACTTGTGATAGTGTTGAAAAACCACTTTTCGCACTTGTGTTAGTGTTGAAAAACCACTTTTCGCGCTTGTGTTTGTGCAGGAAACCACTTTTGCACTTGTATTAGTGTGGCAAAACCACTTTTCGCAACTGTGTTAGTGTTGAAAAACCACTTTTCGCACTTGTGTTTGTGCAGGAAACCACCTTTGCACTTGTATTAGTGTGGAAAAAACACTTTTTGCACTTGTGATAGTGTTGAAAAACCACTTTTCGCACTTGTGTTAGTGTTGAAAAACCACTTTTCGCACCTGTGTTGGTGCAGGAAACCACTTTTGCACTTGTATTAGTGTGGAAAAACCACTTTTCGCACTTGTGTTAGTGTTGAAAAACCACTTTTCGCACTTGTGTTAGTGTTGAAAAACCACTTTTCGCACTTGTGTTAGTGCAGGAAACCACTTTTGCACTTGTATTAGTGTGGAAAAACCACTTTTCGCACTTGTGTTAGTGTTGAAAAACCAATTTTCGCACTTGTGTTAGTGTTGAAAACCCACTTTTCGAACTTGTGTTAGTGTTGAAAATCCACTTTTCCCACTTGGGTTGGTGCAGGAAACCACTTTTGCACTTGTATTAGTGTGGAAAAAACACTTTTTGCACTTGTGATAGTGTTGAAAAACCACTTTTCGCACTTGTGTTAGTGTTGAAAAACCACTTTTCGCACTTGTGTTGGTGCAGGAAACCACTTTTGCACTTGTATTAGTGTGGAAAAAACACTTTTTGCACTTGTGATAGTGTTGAAAAACCACTTTTCGCACTTGTGTTAGTGTTGAAAAACCACTTTTCACACTTGTGTTGGTGCAGGAAACCACTTTTGCACTTGTATTAGTGTGGAAAAACCACTTTTCGCACTTGTGTTATTGTTGAAAACCCACTTTTCGCACTTGTGTTAGTGTTGAAAAACCACTTTTCGCACTTGTGTTAGTGAAGGAAACCACTTTTCGCACTTGTGTTAGTGTTGAAAACCCACTTTTCGCACTTGTGTTAGTGTTGAAAATCCACTTTTCGCACTTGTGTTGGTGCAGGAAACCACTTTTGCACTTGTATTAGTGTGGAAAAAACACTTTTTGCACTTGAGATAGTGTTGAAAAACCACTTTTCGCACTTGTGTTAGTGTTGAAAAACCACTTTTCGCACTTGTGTTAGTGCAGGAAACCACTTTTGCACTTGTATTAGTGTGGAAAAAACACTTTTTGCACTTGTGATAGTGTTGAAAAACCACTTTTCGCACTTGTGTTAGTGTTGAAAAACCACTTTTCGCACTTGTGTTGGTGCAGGAAACCACGTTTGCACTTGTGATAGTGTTGAAAAACCACTTTTCGCACTTGTGTTAGTGTTGAAAAACCACTTTTCGCACTTGTGTTAGTGTTGAAAAACCACTTTTCGCACTTGTGTTGGTGCAGGAAACCACTTTTGCACTTGTATTAGTGTGGAAAAAACACTTTTTGCACTTGTGATAGTGTTGAAAAACCACTTTTCGCACTTGTGTTAGTGTTGAAAAACCACTTTTCGCACTTGTTTTGGTGCAGGAAACCACTTTTGCACTTGTATTAGTGTGGAAAAAACACTTTTTGCACTTGTGATAGTGTTGAAAAACCACTATTCGCACTTGTGTTGGTGCAGGAAACCACTTTTGCACTTGTATTAGTGTGGAAAAACCACTTTTCGCACTTGTGTTAGTGTTGAAAACCCACTTTTCGCACTTGTGTTCGTGTTGAAAAACCACTTTTCGCACTTGTGTTAGTGAAGGAAACCACTTTTCTCACTTGTGTTAGTGTTGAAAACCCACTTTTCGCACTTGTGTTAGTGTTGAAAATCCACTTTTCGCACTTGTGTTGGTGCAGGAAACCACTTTTGCACTTGTATTAGTGTGGAAAAAACACTTTTTGCACTTGTGATAGTGTTGAAAAACCACTTTTCGCACTTGTGTTAGTGTTGAAAAACCACTTTTCGCACTTGTGTTAGTGCAGGAAACCACTATTGCACTTGTATTAGTGTGGCAAAAACACTTTTTGCACTTGTGATAGTGTTGAAAAACCACTTTTCGCACTTGTGTTAGTGTTGAAAAACCACTTTTCGCACTTGTGTTGGTGCAGGAAACCACTTTTGCACTTGCGATAGTGTTGAAAAACCACTTTTCGCACTTGTGTTACTGTTGAAAACCCACTTTTCGCACTTGTGTTGGTGTTGAAAATCCACTTTTCCCACTTGTGTTGGTGCAGGAAACCACTTTTGCACTTGTATTAGTGTGGAAAAAACACTTTTTGCACTTGTGATAGTGTTGAAAAACCACTTTTCGCACTTTTGTTAGTGTTGAAAAACCACTTTTTGCACTTGTGTTGGTGCAGGAAACCACCTTTGCACTTGTATTAGTGTGGAAAAAACCACTTTTCACACTTGTGTTAGTGTTGAAAAACCACTTTTCGCACTTGTGTTAGTGCAGGAAACCACTATTGCACTTGTATTAGTGTGGCAAAAACACTTTTTGCACTTGTGATAGTGTTGAAAAACCACTTTTCGCACTTGTGTTAGTGTTGAAAAACCACTTTTCGCACTTGTGTTGGTGCAGGAAACCACTTTTGCACTTGCGATAGTGTTGAAAAACCACTTTTCGCACTTGTGTTACTGTTGAAAACCCACTTTTCGCACTTGTGTTGGTGTTGAAAATCCACTTTTCCCACTTGTGTTGGTGCAGGAAACCACTTTTGCACTTGTATTAGTGTGGAAAAAACACTTTTTGCACTTGTGATAGTGTTGAAAAACCACTTTTCGCACTTGTGTTAGTGTTGAAAAACCACTTTTCGCACCTGTGTTGGTGCAGGAAACCACTTTTGCACTTGTATTAGTGTGGAAAAACCACTTTTCACACTTGTGTTAGTGTTGAAAAACCACTTTTCGCACTTGTGTTAGTGTTGAAAAACCACTTTTCGCACTTGTGTTAGTGTTGAAAACCACTTTTTGCACTTGTGTTGGTGCAGGAAACCACCTTTGCACTTGTATTAGTGTGGAAAAAACACTTTTTGCACTTGTGATAGTGTTGAAAAACCACTTTTCGCACTTGTGTTAGTGTTGAAAAACCACTTTTCGCACTTGTGTTTGTGCAGGAAACCACTTTTGCACTTGTATTAGTGTGGAAAAACCACTTTTCGCAACTGTGTTAGTGTTGAAAAACCACTTTTTGCACTTGTGTTAGTGTTCAAAAACCACTTTTCGCACTTGTGTTAGTGAAGGAAACCACTTTTCGCACTTGTGTTAGTGTTGAAAACCCACTTTTCGCACTTGTGTTAGTGTTGAAAATCCACTTTTCCCACTTGTGTTGGTACAGGAAACCACCTTTGCACTTGTATTAGTGTGGAAAAAACACTTTTTGCACTTGTGATAGTGTTGAAAAACCACTTTTCGCACTTGTGTTAGTGTTGAAAAACCACTTTTCGCGCTTGTGTTTGTGCAGGAAACCACTTTTGCACTTGTATTAGTGTGGCAAAACCACTTTTCGCAACTGTGTTAGTGTTGAAAAACCACTTTTCGCACTTGTGTTTGTGCAGGAAACCACCTTTGCACTTGTATTAGTGTGGAAAAAACACTTTTTGCACTTGTGATAGTGTTGAAAAACCACTTTTCGCACTTGTGTTAGTGTTGAAAAACCACTTTTCGCACCTGTGTTGGTGCAGGAAACCACTTTTGCACTTGTATTAGTGTGGAAAAACCACTTTTCGCACTTGTGTTAGTGTTGAAAAACCACTTTTCGCACTTGTGTTAGTGTTGAAAAACCACTTTTCGCACTTGTGTTAGTGCAGGAAACCACTTTTGCACTTGTATTAGTGTGGAAAAACCACTTTTCGCACTTGTGTTAGTGTTGAAAAACCAATTTTCGCACTTGTGTTAGTGTTGAAAACCCACTTTTCGAACTTGTGTTAGTGTTGAAAATCCACTTTTCCCACTTGGGTTGGTGCAGGAAACCACTTTTGCACTTGTATTAGTGTGGAAAAAACACTTTTTGCACTTGTGTTTGTGCAGGAAACCACTTTTGCACTTGTATTAGTGTGGAAAAACCACTTTTCGCAACTGTGTTAGTGTTGAAAAACCACTTTTTGCACTTGTGTTAGTGTTCAAAAACCACTTTTCGCACTTGTGTTAGTGAAGGAAACCACTTTTCGCACTTGTGTTAGTGTTGAAAACCCACTTTTCGCACTTGTGTTAGTGTTGAAAATCCACTTTTCCCACTTGTGTTGGTACAGGAAACCACCTTTGCACTTGTATTAGTGTGGAAAAAACACTTTTTGCACTTGTGATAGTGTTGAAAAACCACTTTTCGCACTTGTGTTAGTGTTGAAAAACCACTTTTCGCGCTTGTGTTTGTGCAGGAAACCACTTTTGCACTTGTATTAGTGTGGCAAAACCACTTTTCGCAACTGTGTTAGTGTTGAAAAACCACTTTTCGCACTTGTGTTTGTGCAGGAAACCACCTTTGCACTTGTATTAGTGTGGAAAAAACACTTTTTGCACTTGTGATAGTGTTGAAAAACCACTTTTCGCACTTGTGTTAGTGTTGAAAAACCACTTTTCGCACCTGTGTTGGTGCAGGAAACCACTTTTGCACTTGTATTAGTGTGGAAAAACCACTTTTCGCACTTGTGTTAGTGTTGAAAAACCACTTTTCGCACTTGTGTTAGTGTTGAAAAACCACTTTTCGCACTTGTGTTAGTGCAGGAAACCACTTTTGCACTTGTATTAGTGTGGAAAAACCACTTTTCGCACTTGTGTTAGTGTTGAAAAACCAATTTTCGCACTTGTGTTAGTGTTGAAAACCCACTTTTCGAACTTGTGTTAGTGTTGAAAATCCACTTTTCCCACTTGGGTTGGTGCAGGAAACCACTTTTGCACTTGTATTAGTGTGGAAAAAACACTTTTTGCACTTGTGATAGTGTTGAAAAACCACTTTTCGCACTTGTGTTAGTGTTGAAAAACCACTTTTCGCACTTGTGTTGGTGCAGGAAACCACTTTTGCACTTGTATTAGTGTGGAAAAAACACTTTTTGCACTTGTGATAGTGTTGAAAAACCACTTTTCGCACTTGTGTTAGTGTTGAAAAACCACTTTTCACACTTGTGTTGGTGCAGGAAACCACTTTTGCACTTGTATTAGTGTGGAAAAACCACTTTTCGCACTTGTGTTATTGTTGAAAACCCACTTTTCGCACTTGTGTTAGTGTTGAAAAACCACTTTTCGCACTTGTGTTAGTGAAGGAAACCACTTTTCGCACTTGTGTTAGTGTTGAAAACCCACTTTTCGCACTTGTGTTAGTGTTGAAAATCCACTTTTCGCACTTGTGTTGGTTCAGGAAACCACTTTTGCACTTGTATTAGTGTGGAAAAAACACTTTTCGCACTTGTGATAGTGTTGAAAAACCACTTTTCGCACTTGTGTTAGTGTTGAAAAACCACTTTTCGCACTTGTGTTAGTGCAGGAAACCACTTTTGCACTTGTATTAGTGTGGAAAAAACACTTTTTGCACTTGTGATAGTGTTGAAAAACCACTTTTCGCACTTGTGTTAGTGTTGAAAAACCACTTTTCGCATTTGTGTTGGTGCAGGAAACCACTTTTGCACTTGTGATAGTGTTGAAAAACCACTTTTCGCACTTGTGTTAATGTTGAAAAACCACTTTTCGCACTTGTGTTGGTGCAGGAAACCACTTTTGCACTTGTATTAGTGTGGAAAAAACACTTTTTGCACTTGTGATAGTGTTGAAAAACCACTTTCGCACTAGTGTTAGTGTTGAAAAACCACTTTTTGCACTTGTGTTGGTGCAGGAAACCACCTTTGCACTTGTATTAGTGTGGAAAAAACACTTTTTGCACTTGTGATAGTGTTGAAAAACCACTTTTCGCACTTGTGTTAGTGTTGAAAAACCACTTTTCGCGCTTGTGTTTGTGCAGGAAACCACTTTTGCACTTGTATTAGTGTGGAAAAACCACTTTTCGCAACTGTGTTAGTGTTGAAAAACCACTTTTCGCACTTGTGTTTGTGCAGGAAACCACCTTTGCACTTGTATTAGTGTGGAAAAAACACTTTTTGCACTTGTGATAGTGTTGAAAAACCACTTTTCGCACTTGTGTTAGTGTTGAAAAACCACTTTTCGCACCTGTGTTGGTGCAGGAAACCACTTTTGCACTTGTATTAGTGTGGAAAAACCACTTTTCGCACTTGTGTTAGTGTTGAAAAACCACTTTTCGCACTTGTGTTAGTGTTGAAAAACCACTTTTCGCACTTGTGTTAGTGCAGGAAACCACTTTTCCACTTGTATTAGTGTGGAAAAACCACTTTCGCACTTGTGTTAGTGTTGAAAAACCAATTTTCGCACTTGTGTTAGTGTTGAAAACCCACTTTTCGAACTTGTGTTAGTGTTGAAAATCCACTTTTCCCACTTGGGTTGGTGCAGGAAACCACTTTTGCACTTGTATTAGTGTGGAAAAAACACTTTTTGCACTTGTGATAGTGTTGAAAAACCACTTTTCGCACTTGTGTTAGTGTTGAAAAACCACTTTTCGCACTTGTGTTGGTGCAGGAAACCACTTTTGCACTTGTATTAGTGTGGAAAAAACACTTTTTGCACTTGTGATAGTGTTGAAAAACCACTTTTCGCACTTGTGTTAGTGTTGAAAAACCACTTTTCACACTTGTGTTGGTGCAGGAAACCACTTTTGCACTTGTATTAGTGTGGAAAAACCACTTTTCGCACTTGTGTTATTGTTGAAAACCCACTTTTCGCACTTGTGTTAGTGTTGAAAAACCACTTTTCGCACTTGTGTTAGTGAAGGAAACCACTTTTCGCACTTGTGTTAGTGTTGAAAACCCACTTTTCGCACTTGTGTTAGTGTTGAAAATCCACTTTTCGCACTTGTGTTGGTGCAGGAAACCACTTTTGCACTTGTATTAGTGTGGAAAAAACACTTTTTGCACTTGTGATAGTGTTGAAAAACCACTTTTCGCACTTGTGTTAGTGTTGAAAAACCACTTTTCGCACTTGTGTTAGTGCAGGAAACCACTTTTGCACTTGTATTAGTGTGGAAAAAACACTTTTTGCACTTGTGATAGTGTTGAAAAACCACTTTTCGCACTTGTGTTAGTGTTGAAAAACCACTTTTCGCACTTGTGTTGGTGCAGGAAACCACTTTTGCACTTGTGATAGTGTTGAAAAACCACTTTTCGCACTTGTGTTAGTGTTGAAAAACCACTTTTCGCACTTGTGTTAGTGTTGAAAAACCACTTTTCGCACTTGTGTTGGTGCAGGAAACCACTTTTGCACTTGTATTAGTGTGGAAAAAACACTTTTTGCACTTGTGATAGTGTTGAAAAACCACTTTTCGCACTTGTGTTAGTGTTGAAAAACCACTTTTCGCACTTGTTTTGGTGCAGGAAACCACTTTTGCACTTGTATTAGTGTGGAAAAAACACTTTTTGCACTTGTGATAGTGTTGAAAAACCACTATTCGCACTTGTGTTGGTGCAGGAAACCACTTTTGCACTTGTATTAGTGTGGAAAAACCACTTTTCGCACTTGTGTTAGTGTTGAAAACCCACTTTTCGCACTTGTGTTCGTGTTGAAAAACCACTTTTCGCACTTGTGTTAGTGAAGGAAACCACTTTTCTCACTTGTGTTAGTGTTGAAAACCCACTTTTCGCACTTGTGTTAGTGTTGAAAATCCACTTTTCGCACTTGTGTTGGTGCAGGAAACCACTTTTGCACTTGTATTAGTGTGGAAAAAACACTTTTTGCACTTGTGATAGTGTTGAAAAACCACTTTTCGCACTTGTGTTAGTGTTGAAAAACCACTTTTCGCACTTGTGTTAGTGCAGGAAACCACTATTGCACTTGTATTAGTGTGGCAAAAACACTTTTTGCACTTGTGATAGTGTTGAAAAACCACTTTTCGCACTTGTGTTAGTGTTGAAAAACCACTTTTCGCACTTGTGTTGGTGCAGGAAACCACTTTTGCACTTGCGATAGTGTTGAAAAACCACTTTTCGCACTTGTGTTACTGTTGAAAACCCACTTTTCGCACTTGTGTTGGTGTTGAAAATCCACTTTTCCCACTTGTGTTGGTGCAGGAAACCACTTTTGCACTTGTATTAGTGTGGAAAAAACACTTTTTGCACTTGTGATAGTGTTGAAAAACCACTTTTCGCACTTGTGTTAGTGTTGAAAAACCACTTTTTGCACTTGTGTTGGTGCAGGAAACCACCTTTGCACTTGTATTAGTGTGGAAAAAACCACTTTTCACACTTGTGTTAGTGTTGAAAAACCACTTTTCGCACTTGTGTTAGTGCAGGAAACCACTATTGCACTTGTATTAGTGTGGCAAAAACACTTTTTGCACTTGTGATAGTGTTGAAAAACCACTTTTCGCACTTGTGTTAGTGTTGAAAAACCACTTTTCGCACTTGTGTTGGTGCAGGAAACCACTTTTGCACTTGCGATAGTGTTGAAAAACCACTTTTCGCACTTGTGTTACTGTTGAAAACCCACTTTTCGCACTTGTGTTGGTGTTGAAAATCCACTTTTCCCACTTGTGTTGGTGCAGGAAACCACTTTTGCACTTGTATTAGTGTGGAAAAAACACTTTTTGCACTTGTGATAGTGTTGAAAAACCACTTTTCGCACTTGTGTTAGTGTTGAAAAACCACTTTTCGCACCTGTGTTGGTGCAGGAAACCACTTTTGCACTTGTATTAGTGTGGAAAAACCACTTTTCACACTTGTGTTAGTGTTGAAAAACCACTTTTCGCACTTGTGTTAGTGTTGAGAAACCACTTTTCGCACTTGTGTTAGTGTTGAAAACCACTTTTCGCACTTGTGTTGGTGCAGGAAACCAATTTTGCACTTGTATTAGTGTGGAAAAAACCACTTTTCGCACTTGTGTTAGTGTTGAAAAACCACTTTTCGCACTTGTGTTAGTGTTGAAAAACCACTTTTCGCACTTGTGTTGGTGCAGGAAACCACTTTTGCACTTGTATTAGTGTGGAAAAAACACTTTTTGCACTTGTATTAGTGTGGAAAAACCACTTTTCGCACTTGTGTTAGTGTTGAAAAACCAATTTTCGCACTTGTGTTAGTGTTGAAAACCCACTTTTCGCACTTGTGTTAGTGTTGAAAATCCACTTTTCCCACTTGGGTTGGTGCAGGAAACCACTTTTGCACTTGTATTAGTGTGGAAAAAACACTTTTTGCACTTGTGATAGTGTTGAAAAACCACTTTTCGCACTTGTGTTAGTGTTGAAAAACCACTTTTCGCACTTGTGTTGGTGCAGGAAACCACTTTTGCACTTGTATTAGTGTGGAAAAAACACTTTTTGCACTTGTGATAGTGTTGAAAAACCACTTTTCGCACTTGTGTTAGTGTTGAAAAACCACTTTTCACACTTGTGTTGGTGCAGGAAACCACTTTTGCACTTGTATTAGTGTGGAAAAACCACTTTTCGCACTTGTGTTATTGTTGAAAACCCACTTTTCGCACTTGTGTTAGTGTTGAAAAACCACTTTTCGCACTTGTGTTAGTGAAGGAAACCACTTTTCGCACTTGTGTTAGTGTTGAAAACCCACTTTTCGCACTTGTGTTAGTGTTGAAAATCCACTTTTCGCACTTGTGTTGGTGCAGGAAACCACTTTTGCACTTGTATTAATGTGGAAAAAACACTTTTTGCACTTGTGATAGTGTTGAAAAACCACTTTTCGCACTTGTGTTAGTGTTGAAAAACCACTTTTCGCACTTGTGTTAGTGCAGGAAACCACTTTTGCACTTGTATTAGTGTGGAAAAAACACTTTTTGCACTTGTGATAGTGTTGAAAAACCACTTTTCGCACTTGTGTTAGTGTTGAAAAACCACTTTTCGCACTTGTGTTGGTGCAGGAAACCACTTTTGCACTTGTGATAGTGTTGAAAAACCACTTTTCGCACTTGTGTTAGTGTTGAAAAACCACTTTTCGCACTTGTGTTGGTGCAGGAAACCACTTTTGCACTTGTATTAGTGTGGAAAAAACACTTTTTGCACTTGTGATAGTGTTGAAAAACCACTTTTCGCACTTGTGTTAGTGTTGAAAAACCACTTTTCGCACCTGTGTTGGTGCAGGAAACCACTTTTGCACTTGCGATAGTGTTGAAAAACCACTTTTCGCACTTGTGTTGGTGCAGGAAACCACTTTTGCACTTGTGATAGTGTTGAAAAACCACTTTTCGCACTTGTGTTAGTGTTGAAAATCCACTTTTCGCACTTGTGTTGGTGCAGGAAACCACTTTTGCACTTGTATTAGTGTGGAAAAAACACTTTTTGCACTTGTGATAGTGTTGAAAAACCACTTTTCGCACTTGTGTTAGTGTTGAAAAACCACTTTTCGCACTTGTGTTAGTGCAGGAAACCACTATTGCACTTGTATTAGTGTGGCAAAAACACTTTTTGCACTTGTGATAGTGTTGAAAAACCACTTTTCGCACTTGTGTTAGTGTTGAAAAACCACTTTTCGCACTTGTGTTGGTGCAGGAAACCACTTTTGCACTTGCGATAGTGTTGAAAAACCACTTTTCGCACTTGTGTTACTGTTGAAAACCCACTTTTCGCACTTGTGTTGGTGTTGAAAATCCACTTTTCCCACTTGTGTTGGTGCAGGAAACCACTTTTGCACTTGTATTAGTGTGGAAAAAACACTTTTTGCACTTGTGATAGTGTTGAAAAACCACTTTTCGCACTTGTGTTAGTGTTGAAAAACCACTTTTTGCACTTGTGTTGGTGCAGGAAACCACCTTTGCACTTGTATTAGTGTGGAAAAAACCACTTTTCACACTTGTGTTAGTGTTGAAAAACCACTTTTCGCACTTGTGTTAGTGCAGGAAACCACTATTGCACTTGTATTAGTGTGGCAAAAACACTTTTTGCACTTGTGATAGTGTTGAAAAACCACTTTTCGCACTTGTGTTGGTGCAGGAAACCACTTTTGCACTTGTATTAGTGTGGAAAAAACACTTTTTGCACTTGAGATAGTGTTGAAAAACCACTTTTCGCACTTGTGTTAGTGTTGAAAATCCACTTTTCGCACTTGTGTTGGTGCAGGAAACCACTTTTGCACTTGTATTAGTGTGGAAAAAACACTTTTTGCACTTGAGATAGTGTTGAAAAACCACTTTTCGCACTTGTGTTAGTGTTGAAAAACCACTTTTCGCACTTGTGTTAGTGCAGGAAACCACTTTTGCACTTGTATTAGTGTGGAAAAAACACTTTTTGCACTTGTGATAGTGTTGAAAAACCACTTTTCGCACTTGTGTTAGTGTTGAAAAACCACTTTTCGCACTTGTGTTGGTGCAGGAAACCACGTTTGCACTTGTGATAGTGTTGAAAAACCACTTTTCGCACTTGTGTTAGTGTTGAAAAACCACTTTTCGCACTTGTGTTAGTGTTGAAAAACCACTTTTCGCACTTGTGTTGGTGCAGGAAACCACTTTTGCACTTGTATTAGTGTGGAAAAAACACTTTTTGCACTTGTGATAGTGTTGAAAAACCACTTTTCGCACTTGTGTTAGTGTTGAAAAACCACTTTTCGCACTTGTTTTGGTGCAGGAAACCACTTTTGCACTTGTATTAGTGTGGAAAAAACACTTTTTGCACTTGTGATAGTGTTGAAAAACCACTATTCGCACTTGTGTTGGTGCAGGAAACCACTTTTGCACTTGTATTAGTGTGGAAAAACCACTTTTCGCACTTGTGTTAGTGTTGAAAACCCACTTTTCGCACTTGTGTTCGTGTTGAAAAACCACTTTTCGCACTTGTGTTAGTGAAGGAAACCACTTTTCTCACTTGTGTTAGTGTTGAAAACCCACTTTTCGCACTTGTGTTAGTGTTGAAAATCCACTTTTCGCACTTGTGTTGGTGCAGGAAACCACTTTTGCACTTGTATTAGTGTGGAAAAAACACTTTTTGCACTTGTGATAGTGTTGAAAAACCACTTTTCGCACTTGTGTTAGTGTTGAAAAACCACTTTTCGCACTTGTGTTAGTGCAGGAAACCACTATTGCACTTGTATTAGTGTGGCAAAAACACTTTTTGCACTTGTGATAGTGTTGAAAAACCACTTTTCGCACTTGTGTTAGTGTTGAAAAACCACTTTTCGCACTTGTGTTGGTGCAGGAAACCACTTTTGCACTTGCGATAGTGTTGAAAAACCACTTTTCGCACTTGTGTTACTGTTGAAAACCCACTTTTCGCACTTGTGTTGGTGTTGAAAATCCACTTTTCCCACTTGTGTTGGTGCAGGAAACCACTTTTGCACTTGTATTAGTGTGGAAAAAACACTTTTTGCACTTGTGATAGTGTTGAAAAACCACTTTTCGCACTTGTGTTAGTGTTGAAAAACCACTTTTTGCACTTGTGTTGGTGCAGGAAACCACCTTTGCACTTGTATTAGTGTGGAAAAAACCACTTTTCACACTTGTGTTAGTGTTGAAAAACCACTTTTCGCACTTGTGTTAGTGCAGGAAACCACTATTGCACTTGTATTAGTGTGGCAAAAACACTTTTTGCACTTGTGATAGTGTTGAAAAACCACTTTTCGCACTTGTGTTAGTGTTGAAAAACCACTTTTCGCACTTGTGTTGGTGCAGGAAACCACTTTTGCACTTGCGATAGTGTTGAAAAACCACTTTTCGCACTTGTGTTACTGTTGAAAACCCACTTTTCGCACTTGTGTTGGTGTTGAAAATCCACTTTTCCCACTTGTGTTGGTGCAGGAAACCACTTTTGCACTTGTATTAGTGTGGAAAAAACACTTTTTGCACTTGTGATAGTGTTGAAAAACCACTTTTCGCACTTGTGTTAGTGTTGAAAAACCACTTTTCGCACCTGTGTTGGTGCAGGAAACCACTTTTGCACTTGTATTAGTGTGGAAAAACCACTTTTCACACTTGTGTTAGTGTTGAAAAACCACTTTTCGCACTTGTGTTAGTGTTGAAAAACCACTTTTCGCACTTGTGTTAGTGTTGAAAACCACTTTTTGCACTTGTGTTGGTGCAGGAAACCACCTTTGCACTTGTATTAGTGTGGAAAAAACACTTTTTGCACTTGTGATAGTGTTGAAAAACCACTTTTCGCACTTGTGTTAGTGTTGAAAAACCACTTTTCGCACTTGTGTTTGTGCAGGAAACCACTTTTGCACTTGTATTAGTGTGGAAAAACCACTTTTCGCAACTGTGTTAGTGTTGAAAAACCACTTTTTGCACTTGTGTTAGTGTTCAAAAACCACTTTTCGCACTTGTGTTAGTGAAGGAAACCACTTTTCGCACTTGTGTTAGTGTTGAAAACCCACTTTTCGCACTTGTGTTAGTGTTGAAAATCCACTTTTCCCACTTGTGTTGGTACAGGAAACCACCTTTGCACTTGTATTAGTGTGGAAAAAACACTTTTTGCACTTGTGATAGTGTTGAAAAACCACTTTTCGCACTTGTGTTAGTGTTGAAAAACCACTTTTCGCGCTTGTGTTTGTGCAGGAAACCACTTTTGCACTTGTATTAGTGTGGCAAAACCACTTTTCGCAACTGTGTTAGTGTTGAAAAACCACTTTTCGCACTTGTGTTTGTGCAGGAAACCACCTTTGCACTTGTATTAGTGTGGAAAAAACACTTTTTGCACTTGTGATAGTGTTGAAAAACCACTTTTCGCACTTGTGTTAGTGTTGAAAAACCACTTTTCGCACCTGTGTTGGTGCAGGAAACCACTTTTGCACTTGTATTAGTGTGGAAAAACCACTTTTCGCACTTGTGTTAGTGTTGAAAAACCACTTTTCGCACTTGTGTTAGTGTTGAAAAACCACTTTTCGCACTTGTGTTAGTGCAGGAAACCACTTTTGCACTTGTATTAGTGTGGAAAAACCACTTTTCGCACTTGTGTTAGTGTTGAAAAACCAATTTTCGCACTTGTGTTAGTGTTGAAAACCCACTTTTCGAACTTGTGTTAGTGTTGAAAATCCACTTTTCCCACTTGGGTTGGTGCAGGAAACCACTTTTGCACTTGTATTAGTGTGGAAAAAACACTTTTTGCACTTGTGTTTGTGCAGGAAACCACTTTTGCACTTGTATTAGTGTGGAAAAACCACTTTTCGCAACTGTGTTAGTGTTGAAAAACCACTTTTTGCACTTGTGTTAGTGTTCAAAAACCACTTTTCGCACTTGTGTTAGTGAAGGAAACCACTTTTCGCACTTGTGTTAGTGTTGAAAACCCACTTTTCGCACTTGTGTTAGTGTTGAAAATCCACTTTTCCCACTTGTGTTGGTACAGGAAACCACCTTTGCACTTGTATTAGTGTGGAAAAAACACTTTTTGCACTTGTGATAGTGTTGAAAAACCACTTTTCGCACTTGTGTTAGTGTTGAAAAACCACTTTTCGCGCTTGTGTTTGTGCAGGAAACCACTTTTGCACTTGTATTAGTGTGGCAAAACCACTTTTCGCAACTGTGTTAGTGTTGAAAAACCACTTTTCGCACTTGTGTTTGTGCAGGAAACCACCTTTGCACTTGTATTAGTGTGGAAAAAACACTTTTTGCACTTGTGATAGTGTTGAAAAACCACTTTTCGCACTTGTGTTAGTGTTGAAAAACCACTTTTCGCACCTGTGTTGGTGCAGGAAACCACTTTTGCACTTGTATTAGTGTGGAAAAACCACTTTTCGCACTTGTGTTAGTGTTGAAAAACCACTTTTCGCACTTGTGTTAGTGTTGAAAAACCACTTTTCGCACTTGTGTTAGTGCAGGAAACCACTTTTGCACTTGTATTAGTGTGGAAAAACCACTTTTCGCACTTGTGTTAGTGTTGAAAAACCAATTTTCGCACTTGTGTTAGTGTTGAAAACCCACTTTTCGAACTTGTGTTAGTGTTGAAAATCCACTTTTCCCACTTGGGTTGGTGCAGGAAACCACTTTTGCACTTGTATTAGTGTGGAAAAAACACTTTTTGCACTTGTGATAGTGTTGAAAAACCACTTTTCGCACTTGTGTTAGTGTTGAAAAACCACTTTTCGCACTTGTGTTGGTGCAGGAAACCACTTTTGCACTTGTATTAGTGTGGAAAAAACACTTTTTGCACTTGTGATAGTGTTGAAAAACCACTTTTCGCACTTGTGTTAGTGTTGAAAAACCACTTTTCACACTTGTGTTGGTGCAGGAAACCACTTTTGCACTTGTATTAGTGTGGAAAAACCACTTTTCGCACTTGTGTTATTGTTGAAAACCCACTTTTCGCACTTGTGTTAGTGTTGAAAAACCACTTTTCGCACTTGTGTTAGTGAAGGAAACCACTTTTCGCACTTGTGTTAGTGTTGAAAACCCACTTTTCGCACTTGTGTTAGTGTTGAAAATCCACTTTTCGCACTTGTGTTGGTTCAGGAAACCACTTTTGCACTTGTATTAGTGTGGAAAAAACACTTTTCGCACTTGTGATAGTGTTGAAAAACCACTTTTCGCACTTGTGTTAGTGTTGAAAAACCACTTTTCGCACTTGTGTTAGTGCAGGAAACCACTTTTGCACTTGTATTAGTGTGGAAAAAACACTTTTTGCACTTGTGATAGTGTTGAAAAACCACTTTTCGCACTTGTGTTAGTGTTGAAAAACCACTTTTCGCATTTGTGTTGGTGCAGGAAACCACTTTTGCACTTGTGATAGTGTTGAAAAACCACTTTTCGCACTTGTGTTAATGTTGAAAAACCACTTTTCGCACTTGTGTTGGTGCAGGAAACCACTTTTGCACTTGTATTAGTGTGGAAAAAACACTTTTTGCACTTGTGATAGTGTTGAAAAACCACTTTCGCACTAGTGTTAGTGTTGAAAAACCACTTTTTGCACTTGTGTTGGTGCAGGAAACCACCTTTGCACTTGTATTAGTGTGGAAAAAACACTTTTTGCACTTGTGATAGTGTTGAAAAACCACTTTTCGCACTTGTGTTAGTGTTGAAAAACCACTTTTCGCGCTTGTGTTTGTGCAGGAAACCACTTTTGCACTTGTATTAGTGTGGAAAAACCACTTTTCGCAACTGTGTTAGTGTTGAAAAACCACTTTTCGCACTTGTGTTTGTGCAGGAAACCACCTTTGCACTTGTATTAGTGTGGAAAAAACACTTTTTGCACTTGTGATAGTGTTGAAAAACCACTTTTCGCACTTGTGTTAGTGTTGAAAAACCACTTTTCGCACCTGTGTTGGTGCAGGAAACCACTTTTGCACTTGTATTAGTGTGGAAAAACCACTTTTCGCACTTGTGTTAGTGTTGAAAAACCACTTTTCGCACTTGTGTTAGTGTTGAAAAACCACTTTTCGCACTTGTGTTAGTGCAGGAAACCACTTTTCCACTTGTATTAGTGTGGAAAAACCACTTTCGCACTTGTGTTAGTGTTGAAAAACCAATTTTCGCACTTGTGTTAGTGTTGAAAACCCACTTTTCGAACTTGTGTTAGTGTTGAAAATCCACTTTTCCCACTTGGGTTGGTGCAGGAAACCACTTTTGCACTTGTATTAGTGTGGAAAAAACACTTTTTGCACTTGTGATAGTGTTGAAAAACCACTTTTCGCACTTGTGTTAGTGTTGAAAAACCACTTTTCGCACTTGTGTTGGTGCAGGAAACCACTTTTGCACTTGTATTAGTGTGGAAAAAACACTTTTTGCACTTGTGATAGTGTTGAAAAACCACTTTTCGCACTTGTGTTAGTGTTGAAAAACCACTTTTCACACTTGTGTTGGTGCAGGAAACCACTTTTGCACTTGTATTAGTGTGGAAAAACCACTTTTCGCACTTGTGTTATTGTTGAAAACCCACTTTTCGCACTTGTGTTAGTGTTGAAAAACCACTTTTCGCACTTGTGTTAGTGAAGGAAACCACTTTTCGCACTTGTGTTAGTGTTGAAAACCCACTTTTCGCACTTGTGTTAGTGTTGAAAATCCACTTTTCGCACTTGTGTTGGTGCAGGAAACCACTTTTGCACTTGTATTAGTGTGGAAAAAACACTTTTTGCACTTGTGATAGTGTTGAAAAACCACTTTTCGCACTTGTGTTAGTGTTGAAAAACCACTTTTCGCACTTGTGTTAGTGCAGGAAACCACTTTTGCACTTGTATTAGTGTGGAAAAAACACTTTTTGCACTTGTGATAGTGTTGAAAAACCACTTTTCGCACTTGTGTTAGTGTTGAAAAACCACTTTTCGCACTTGTGTTGGTGCAGGAAACCACTTTTGCACTTGTGATAGTGTTGAAAAACCACTTTTCGCACTTGTGTTAGTGTTGAAAAACCACTTTTCGCACTTGTGTTAGTGTTGAAAAACCACTTTTCGCACTTGTGTTGGTGCAGGAAACCACTTTTGCACTTGTATTAGTGTGGAAAAAACACTTTTTGCACTTGTGATAGTGTTGAAAAACCACTTTTCGCACTTGTGTTAGTGTTGAAAAACCACTTTTCGCACTTGTTTTGGTGCAGGAAACCACTTTTGCACTTGTATTAGTGTGGAAAAAACACTTTTTGCACTTGTGATAGTGTTGAAAAACCACTATTCGCACTTGTGTTGGTGCAGGAAACCACTTTTGCACTTGTATTAGTGTGGAAAAACCACTTTTCGCACTTGTGTTAGTGTTGAAAACCCACTTTTCGCACTTGTGTTCGTGTTGAAAAACCACTTTTCGCACTTGTGTTAGTGAAGGAAACCACTTTTCTCACTTGTGTTAGTGTTGAAAACCCACTTTTCGCACTTGTGTTAGTGTTGAAAATCCACTTTTCGCACTTGTGTTGGTGCAGGAAACCACTTTTGCACTTGTATTAGTGTGGAAAAAACACTTTTTGCACTTGTGATAGTGTTGAAAAACCACTTTTCGCACTTGTGTTAGTGTTGAAAAACCACTTTTCGCACTTGTGTTAGTGCAGGAAACCACTATTGCACTTGTATTAGTGTGGCAAAAACACTTTTTGCACTTGTGATAGTGTTGAAAAACCACTTTTCGCACTTGTGTTAGTGTTGAAAAACCACTTTTCGCACTTGTGTTGGTGCAGGAAACCACTTTTGCACTTGCGATAGTGTTGAAAAACCACTTTTCGCACTTGTGTTACTGTTGAAAACCCACTTTTCGCACTTGTGTTGGTGTTGAAAATCCACTTTTCCCACTTGTGTTGGTGCAGGAAACCACTTTTGCACTTGTATTAGTGTGGAAAAAACACTTTTTGCACTTGTGATAGTGTTGAAAAACCACTTTTCGCACTTGTGTTAGTGTTGAAAAACCACTTTTTGCACTTGTGTTGGTGCAGGAAACCACCTTTGCACTTGTATTAGTGTGGAAAAAACCACTTTTCACACTTGTGTTAGTGTTGAAAAACCACTTTTCGCACTTGTGTTAGTGCAGGAAACCACTATTGCACTTGTATTAGTGTGGCAAAAACACTTTTTGCACTTGTGATAGTGTTGAAAAACCACTTTTCGCACTTGTGTTAGTGTTGAAAAACCACTTTTCGCACTTGTGTTGGTGCAGGAAACCACTTTTGCACTTGCGATAGTGTTGAAAAACCACTTTTCGCACTTGTGTTACTGTTGAAAACCCACTTTTCGCACTTGTGTTGGTGTTGAAAATCCACTTTTCCCACTTGTGTTGGTGCAGGAAACCACTTTTGCACTTGTATTAGTGTGGAAAAAACACTTTTTGCACTTGTGATAGTGTTGAAAAACCACTTTTCGCACTTGTGTTAGTGTTGAAAAACCACTTTTCGCACCTGTGTTGGTGCAGGAAACCACTTTTGCACTTGTATTAGTGTGGAAAAACCACTTTTCACACTTGTGTTAGTGTTGAAAAACCACTTTTCGCACTTGTGTTAGTGTTGAAAAACCACTTTTCGCACTTGTGTTAGTGTTGAAAACCACTTTTCGCACTTGTGTTGGTGCAGGAAACCAATTTTGCACTTGTATTAGTGTGGAAAAAACCACTTTTCGCACTTGTGTTAGTGTTGAAAAACCACTTTTCGCACTTGTGTTAGTGTTGAAAAACCACTTTTCGCACTTGTGTTGGTGCAGGAAACCACTTTTGCACTTGTATTAGTGTGGAAAAAACACTTTTTGCACTTGTATTAGTGTGGAAAAACCACTTTTCGCACTTGTGTTAGTGTTGAAAAACCAATTTTCGCACTTGTGTTAGTGTTGAAAACCCACTTTTCGCACTTGTGTTAGTGTTGAAAATCCACTTTTCCCACTTGGGTTGGTGCAGGAAACCACTTTTGCACTTGTATTAGTGTGGAAAAAACACTTTTTGCACTTGTGATAGTGTTGAAAAACCACTTTTCGCACTTGTGTTAGTGTTGAAAAACCACTTTTCGCACTTGTGTTGGTGCAGGAAACCACTTTTGCACTTGTATTAGTGTGGAAAAAACACTTTTTGCACTTGTGATAGTGTTGAAAAACCACTTTTCGCACTTGTGTTAGTGTTGAAAAACCACTTTTCACACTTGTGTTGGTGCAGGAAACCACTTTTGCACTTGTATTAGTGTGGAAAAACCACTTTTCGCACTTGTGTTATTGTTGAAAACCCACTTTTCGCACTTGTGTTAGTGTTGAAAAACCACTTTTCGCACTTGTGTTAGTGAAGGAAACCACTTTTCGCACTTGTGTTAGTGTTGAAAACCCACTTTTCGCACTTGTGTTAGTGTTGAAAATCCACTTTTCGCACTTGTGTTGGTGCAGGAAACCACTTTTGCACTTGTATTAATGTGGAAAAAACACTTTTTGCACTTGTGATAGTGTTGAAAAACCACTTTTCGCACTTGTGTTAGTGTTGAAAAACCACTTTTCGCACTTGTGTTAGTGCAGGAAACCACTTTTGCACTTGTATTAGTGTGGAAAAAACACTTTTTGCACTTGTGATAGTGTTGAAAAACCACTTTTCGCACTTGTGTTAGTGTTGAAAAACCACTTTTCGCACTTGTGTTGGTGCAGGAAACCACTTTTGCACTTGTGATAGTGTTGAAAAACCACTTTTCGCACTTGTGTTAGTGTTGAAAAACCACTTTTCGCACTTGTGTTGGTGCAGGAAACCACTTTTGCACTTGTATTAGTGTGGAAAAAACACTTTTTGCACTTGTGATAGTGTTGAAAAACCACTTTTCGCACTTGTGTTAGTGTTGAAAAACCACTTTTCGCACCTGTGTTGGTGCAGGAAACCACTTTTGCACTTGCGATAGTGTTGAAAAACCACTTTTCGCACTTGTGTTGGTGCAGGAAACCACTTTTGCACTTGTGATAGTGTTGAAAAACCACTTTTCGCACTTGTGTTAGTGTTGAAAATCCACTTTTCGCACTTGTGTTGGTGCAGGAAACCACTTTTGCACTTGTATTAGTGTGGAAAAAACACTTTTTGCACTTGTGATAGTGTTGAAAAACCACTTTTCGCACTTGTGTTAGTGTTGAAAAACCACTTTTCGCACTTGTGTTAGTGCAGGAAACCACTATTGCACTTGTATTAGTGTGGCAAAAACACTTTTTGCACTTGTGATAGTGTTGAAAAACCACTTTTCGCACTTGTGTTAGTGTTGAAAAACCACTTTTCGCACTTGTGTTGGTGCAGGAAACCACTTTTGCACTTGCGATAGTGTTGAAAAACCACTTTTCGCACTTGTGTTACTGTTGAAAACCCACTTTTCGCACTTGTGTTGGTGTTGAAAATCCACTTTTCCCACTTGTGTTGGTGCAGGAAACCACTTTTGCACTTGTATTAGTGTGGAAAAAACACTTTTTGCACTTGTGATAGTGTTGAAAAACCACTTTTCGCACTTGTGTTAGTGTTGAAAAACCACTTTTTGCACTTGTGTTGGTGCAGGAAACCACCTTTGCACTTGTATTAGTGTGGAAAAAACCACTTTTCACACTTGTGTTAGTGTTGAAAAACCACTTTTCGCACTTGTGTTAGTGCAGGAAACCACTATTGCACTTGTATTAGTGTGGCAAAAACACTTTTTGCACTTGTGATAGTGTTGAAAAACCACTTTTCGCACTTGTGTTAGTGTTGAAAAACCACTTTTCGCACTTGTGTTGGTGCAGGAAACCACTTTTGCACTTGCGATAGTGTTGAAAAACCACTTTTCGCACTTGTGTTACTGTTGAAAACCCACTTTTCGCACTTGTGTTGGTGTTGAAAATCCACTTTTCCCACTTGTGTTGGTGCAGGAAACCACTTTTGCACTTGTATTAGTGTGGAAAAAACACTTTTTGCACTTGTGATAGTGTTGAAAAACCACTTTTCGCACTTGTGTTAGTGTTGAAAAACCACTTTTCGCACCTGTGTTGGTGCAGGAAACCACTTTTGCACTTGTATTAGTGTGGAAAAACCACTTTTCACACTTGTGTTAGTGTTGAAAAACCACTTTTCGCACTTGTGTTAGTGTTGAAAAACCACTTTTCGCACTTGTGTTAGTGTTGAAAACCACTTTTCGCACTTGTGTTGGTGCAGGAAACCAATTTTGCACTTGTATTAGTGTGGAAAAAACCACTTTTCGCACTTGTGTTAGTGTTGAAAAACCACTTTTCGCACTTGTGTTAGTGTTGAAAAACCACTTTTCGCACTTGTGTTGGTGCAGGAAACCACTTTTGCACTTGTATTAGTGTGGAAAAAACACTTTTTGCACTTGTATTAGTGTGGAAAAACCACTTTTCGCACTTGTGTTAGTGTTGAAAAACCAATTTTCGCACTTGTGTTAGTGTTGAAAACCCACTTTTCGCACTTGTGTTAGTGTTGAAAATCCACTTTTCCCACTTGGGTTGGTGCAGGAAACCACTTTTGCACTTGTATTAGTGTGGAAAAAACACTT
Source organism: Myxine glutinosa (assembly GCF_964187855.1). Classification (NCBI taxonomy): domain Eukaryota; kingdom Metazoa; phylum Chordata; class Myxini; order Myxiniformes; family Myxinidae; genus Myxine; species Myxine glutinosa. Next base: position 215,553 of record NW_027616459.1, read on the forward strand.
TTTGCACTTGTGATAGTGTTGAAAAACCACTTTTCGCACTTGTGTTAGTGTTGAAAAACCACTTTTCGCACTTGTGTTGGTGCAGGAAACCACTTTTGCACTTGTATTAGTGTGGAAAAAACACTTTTTGCACTTGTGATAGTGTTGAAAAACCACTTTTCGCACTTGTGTTAGTGTTGAAAAACCACTTTTCACACTTGTGTTGGTGCAGGAAACCACTTTTGCACTTGTATTAGTGTGGAAAAACCACTTTTCGCACTTGTGTTATTGTTGAAAACCCACTTTTCGCACTTGTGTTAGTGTTGAAAAACCACTTTTCGCACTTGTGTTAGTGAAGGAAACCACTTTTCGCACTTGTGTTAGTGTTGAAAACCCACTTTTCGCACTTGTGTTAGTGTTGAAAATCCACTTTTCGCACTTGTGTTGGTGCAGGAAACCACTTTTGCACTTGTATTAATGTGGAAAAAACACTTTTTGCACTTGTGATAGTGTTGAAAAACCACTTTTCGCACTTGTGTTAGTGTTGAAAAACCACTTTTCGCACTTGTGTTAGTGCAGGAAACCACTTTTGCACTTGTATTAGTGTGGAAAAAACACTTTTTGCACTTGTGATAGTGTTGAAAAACCACTTTTCGCACTTGTGTTAGTGTTGAAAAACCACTTTTCGCACTTGTGTTGGTGCAGGAAACCACTTTTGCACTTGTGATAGTGTTGAAAAACCACTTTTCGCACTTGTGTTAGTGTTGAAAAACCACTTTTCGCACTTGTGTTGGTGCAGGAAACCACTTTTGCACTTGTATTAGTGTGGAAAAAACACTTTTTGCACTTGTGATAGTGTTGAAAAACCACTTTTCGCACTTGTGTTAGTGTTGAAAAACCACTTTTCGCACCTGTGTTGGTGCAGGAAACCACTTTTGCACTTGCGATAGTGTTGAAAAACCACTTTTCGCACTTGTGTTGGTGCAGGAAACCACTTTTGCACTTGTGATAGTGTTGAAAAACCACTTTTCGCACTTGTGTTAGTGTTGAAAATCCACTTTTCGCACTTGTGTTGGTGCAGGAAACCACTTTTGCACTTGTATTAGTGTGGAAAAAACACTTTTTGCACTTGTGATAGTGTTGAAAAACCACTTTTCGCACTTGTGTTAGTGTTGAAAAACCACTTTTCGCACTTGTGTTAGTGCAGGAAACCACTATTGCACTTGTATTAGTGTGGCAAAAACACTTTTTGCACTTGTGATAGTGTTGAAAAACCACTTTTCGCACTTGTGTTAGTGTTGAAAAACCACTTTTCGCACTTGTGTTGGTGCAGGAAACCACTTTTGCACTTGCGATAGTGTTGAAAAACCACTTTTCGCACTTGTGTTACTGTTGAAAACCCACTTTTCGCACTTGTGTTGGTGTTGAAAATCCACTTTTCCCACTTGTGTTGGTGCAGGAAACCACTTTTGCACTTGTATTAGTGTGGAAAAAACACTTTTTGCACTTGTGATAGTGTTGAAAAACCACTTTTCGCACTTGTGTTAGTGTTGAAAAACCACTTTTTGCACTTGTGTTGGTGCAGGAAACCACCTTTGCACTTGTATTAGTGTGGAAAAAACCACTTTTCACACTTGTGTTAGTGTTGAAAAACCACTTTTCGCACTTGTGTTAGTGCAGGAAACCACTATTGCACTTGTATTAGTGTGGCAAAAACACTTTTTGCACTTGTGATAGTGTTGAAAAACCACTTTTCGCACTTGTGTTAGTGTTGAAAAACCACTTTTCGCACTTGTGTTGGTGCAGGAAACCACTTTTGCACTTGCGATAGTGTTGAAAAACCACTTTTCGCACTTGTGTTACTGTTGAAAACCCACTTTTCGCACTTGTGTTGGTGTTGAAAATCCACTTTTCCCACTTGTGTTGGTGCAGGAAACCACTTTTGCACTTGTATTAGTGTGGAAAAAACACTTTTTGCACTTGTGATAGTGTTGAAAAACCACTTTTCGCACTTGTGTTAGTGTTGAAAAACCACTTTTCGCACCTGTGTTGGTGCAGGAAACCACTTTTGCACTTGTATTAGTGTGGAAAAACCACTTTTCACACTTGTGTTAGTGTTGAAAAACCACTTTTCGCACTTGTGTTAGTGTTGAAAAACCACTTTTCGCACTTGTGTTAGTGTTGAAAACCACTTTTCGCACTTGTGTTGGTGCAGGAATCCAATTTTGCACTTGTATTAGTGTGGAAAAAACCACTTTTCGCACTTGTGTTAGTGTTGAAAAACCACTTTTCGCACTTGTGTTAGTGTTGAAAAACCACTTTTCGCACTTGTGTTGGTGCAGGAAACCACTTTTGCACTTGTATTAGTGTGGAAAAAACACTTTTTGCACTTGTATTAGTGTGGAAAAACCACTTTTCGCACTTGTGTTAGTGTTGAAAAACCAATTTTCGCACTTGTGTTAGTGTTGAAAACCCACTTTTCGCACTTGTGTTAGTGTTGAAAATCCACTTTTCCCACTTGGGTTGGTGCAGGAAACCACTTTTGCACTTGTATTAGTGTGGAAAAAACACTTTTTGCACTTGTGATAGTGTTGAAAAACTTCTTTTCGCACTTGTGTTAGTGTTGAAAAACCACTTTTCGCACTTGTGTTGGTGCAGGAAACCACTTTTGCACTTGTATTAGTGTGGAAAAAACACTTTTTGCACTTGTGATAGTGTTGAAAAACCACTTTTCGCACTTGTGTTAGTGTTGAAAAACCACTTTTCACACTTGTGTTGGTGCAGGAAACCACTTTTGCACTTGTATTAGTGTGGAAAAACCACTTTTCGCACTTGTGTTATTGTTGAAAACCCACTTTTCGCACTTGTGTTAGTGTTGAAAAACCACTTTTCGCACTTGTGTTAGTGAAGGAAACCACTTTTCGCACTTGTGTTAGTGTTGAAAACCCACTTTTCGCACTTGTGTTAGTGTTGAAAATCCACTTTTCGCACTTGTGTTGGTGCAGGAAACCACTTTTGCACTTGTATTAATGTGGAAAAAACACTTTTTGCACTTGTGATAGTGTTGAAAAACCACTTTTCGCACTTGTGTTAGTGTTGAAAAACCACTTTTCGCACTTGTGTTAGTGCAGGAAACCACTTTTGCACTTGTATTAGTGTGGAAAAAACACTTTTTGCACTTGTGATAGTGTTGAAAAACCACTTTTCGCACTTGTGTTAGTGTTGAAAAACCACTTTTCGCACTTGTGTTGGTGCAGGAAACCACTTTTGCACTTGTGATAGTGTTGAAAAACCACTTTTCGCACTTGTGTTAGTGTTGAAAAACCACTTTTCGCACTTGTGTTGGTGCAGGAAACCACTTTTGCACTTGTATTAGTGTGGAAAAAACACTTTTTGCACTTGTGATAGTGTTGAAAAACCACTTTTCGCACTTGTGTTAGTGTTGAAAAACCACTTTTCGCACCTGTGTTGGTGCAGGAAACCACTTTTGCACTTGCGATAGTGTTGAAAAACCACTTTTCGCACTTGTGTTGGTGCAGGAAACCACTTTTGCACTTGTGATAGTGTTGAAAAACCACTTTTCGCACTTGTGTTAGTGTTGAAAAACCACTTTTCGCACTTGTGTTGGTGCAGGAAACCACTTTTGCACTTGTATTAGTGTGGAAAAAACACTTTTTGCACTTGTGATAGTGTTGAAAAACCACTTTTCGCACTTGTGTTAGTGTTGAAAAACCACTTTTCGCACTTGTGTTCGTGCAGGAAACCACTTTTGCACTTGTATTAGTGTGGAAAAAACACTTTTTGCACTTGTGATAGTGTTGAAAAACCACTTTTCGCACTTGTGTTGGTGCAGGAAACCACTTTTGCACTTGTATTAGTGTGGAAAAACCACTTTTCGCACTTGTGTTACTGTTGAAAACCCACTTTTCGCACTTGTGTTAGTGTTGAAAAACCACTTTTCCCACTTGGGTTGGTGCAGGAAACCACTTTTGCACTTGTATTAGTGTGGAAAAACCACTTTTCGCACTTGTGTTATTGTTGAAAACCCACTTTTCGCACTTGTGTTAGTGTTGAAAAACCACTTTTCGCACTTGTGTTAGTGAAGGAAACCACTTTTCGCACTTGTGTTAGTGTTGAAAACCCACTTTTCGCACTTGTGTTAGTGTTGAAAATCCACTTTTCGCACTTGTGTTGGTGCAGGAAACCACTTTTGCACTTGTATTAATGTGGAAAAAACACTTTTCGCACTTGTGTTGGTGCAGGAAACCACTTTTGCACTTGTATTAGTGTGGAAAAAACACTTTTTGCACTTGTGATAGTGTTGAAAAACCACTTTTCGCACTTGTGTTAGTGTTGAAAAACCACTTTTCACACTTGTGTTGGTGCAGGAAACCACTTTTGCACTTGTATTAGTGTGGAAAAACCACTTTTCGCACTTGTGTTATTGTTGAAAACCCACTTTTCGCACTTGTGTTAGTGTTGAAAAACCACTTTTCGCACTTGTGTTAGTGAAGGAAACCACTTTTCGCACTTGTGTTAGTGTTGAAAACCCACTTTTCGCACTTGTGTTAGTGTTGAAAATCCACTTTTCGCACTTGTGTTGGTGCAGGAAACCACTTTTGCACTTGTATTAATGTGGAAAAAACACTTTTTGCACTTGTGATAGTGTTGAAAAACCACTTTTCGCACTTGTGTTAGTGTTGAAAAACCACTTTTCGCACTTGTGTTAGTGCAGGAAACCACTTTTGCACTTGTATTAGTGTGGAAAAAACACTTTTTGCACTTGTGATAGTGTTGAAAAACCACTTTTCGCACTTGTGTTAGTGTTGAAAAACCACTTTTCGCACTTGTGTTGGTGCAGGAAACCACTTTTTGCACTTGTGATAGTGTTGAAAAACCACTTTTCGCACTTGTGTTAGTGTTGAAAAACCACTTTTCGCACTTGTGTTGGGCAGGAAACCACTTTTGCACTTGTATTAGTGTGGAAAAAACACTTTTTGCACTTGTGATAGTGTTGAAAAACCACTTTTCGCACTTGTGTTAGTGTTGAAAAACCACTTTTCGCACCTGTGTTGGTGCAGGAAACCACTTTTGCACTTGCGATAGTGTTGAAAAACCACTTTCGCACTTGTGTTGGTGCAGGAACCACTTTTGCACTTGTGATAGTGTTGAAAAACCACTTTTCGCACTTGTGTTAGTGTTGAAAATCCACTTTTCGCACTTGTGTTGGTGCAGGAAACCACTCTTTGCACTTGTATTAGTGTGAAAAAACACTTTTTGCACTGTGATAGTGTTGAAAACCACTTTTCGCACTTGTGTTAGTGTTGAAAAACCACTTTTCGGCACTTGTGTTAGTGCAGGAAAACCACTATTGCACTTGTATTAGTGTGGCAAAAACACTTTTTGCACTTGTGATAGTGTTGAAAAACCACTTTTCGCACTTGTGTTAGTGTTGAAAAACCACTTTTCGCACTTGTGTTGGTGCAGGAAACCACTTTTGCACTTGCGATAGTGTTGAAAAACCACTTTTCGCACTTGTGTTACTGTTGAAAAACCCACTTTTCGCACTGTGTTGGTGTTGAAAATCCACTTTTCCCACTTGTGTTGGTGCAGGAAACCACTTTTGCACTTGTATTAGTGTGGAAAAAACACTTTTTGCTCTTGTGATAGTGTTGAAAAACCACTTTTCGCACTTGTGTTAGTGTTGAAAAACCACTTTTTGCACTTGTGTTGGTGCAGGAAACCACCTTTGCACTTGTATTAGTGTGGAAAAAACCACTTTTCACACTTGTGTTAGTGTTGAAAAACCACTTTTCGCACTTGTGTTAGTGCAGGAAACCACTATTGCACTTGTATTAGTGTGGCAAAAACACTTTTTGCACTTGTGATAGTGTTGAAAAACCACTTTTCGCACTTGTGTTAGTGTTGAAAAACCACTTTTCGCACTTGTGTTGGTGCAGGAAACCACTTTTGCACTTGCGATAGTGTTGAAAAACCACTTTTCGCACTTGTGTTACTGTTGAAAACCCACTTTTCGCACTTGTGTTGGTGTTGAAAATCCACTTTTCCCACTTGTGTTGGTGCAGGAAACCACTTTTGCACTTGTATTAGTGTGGAAAAAACACTTTTGCACTTGTGATAGTGTTGAAAAACCACTTTTCGCACTTGTGTTAGTGTTGAAAAACCACTTTTCGCACCTGTGTTGGTGCAGGAAACCACTTTTGCACTTGTATTAGTGGTGGAAAAACCACTTTTCACACTTGTGTTAGTGTTGAAAAAACCACTTTTCGCACTTGTGTTAGTGTTGAAAAACCACTTTTCGCACTTGTGTTAGTGTTGAAAACCACTTTTCGCACTTGTGTTGGTGCAGGAATCCAATTTTGCACTTGTATTAGTGTGGAAAAAACCACTTTTCGCACTTGTGTTAGTGTTGAAAAACCACTTTTCGCACTTGTGTTAGTGTTGAAAAACCACTTTTCGCACTTGTGTTGGTGCAGGAAACCACTTTTGCACTTGTATTAGTGTGGAAAAAACACTTTTTGCACTTGTATTAGTGTGGAAAAACCACTTTTCGCACTTGTGTTAGTGTTGAAAAACCAATTTTCGCACTTGTGTTAGTGTTGAAAACCCACTTTTCGCACTTGTGTTAGTGTTGAAAATCCACTTTTCCCACTTGGGTTGGTGCAGGAAACCACTTTTGCACTTGTATTAGTGTGGAAAAAACACTTTTTGCACTTGTGATAGTGTTGAAAAACTTCTTTTCGCACTTGTGTTAGTGTTGAAAAACCACTTTTCGCACTTGTGTTGGTGCAGGAAACCACTTTTGCACTTGTATTAGTGTGGAAAAAACACTTTTTGCACTTGTGATAGTGTTGAAAAACCACTTTTCGCACTTGTGTTAGTGTTGAAAAACCACTTTTCACACTTGTGTTGGTGCAGGAAACCACTTTTGCACTTGTATTAGTGTGGAAAAACCACTTTTCGCACTTGTGTTATTGTTGAAAACCCACTTTTCGCACTTGTGTTAGTGTTGAAAAACCACTTTTCGCACTTGTGTTAGTGAAGGAAACCACTTTTCGCACTTGTGTTAGTGTTGAAAACCCACTTTTCGCACTTGTGTTAGTGTTGAAAATCCACTTTTCGCACTTGTGTTGGTGCAGGAAACCACTTTTGCACTTGTATTAATGTGGAAAAAACACTTTTTGCACTTGTGATAGTGTTGAAAAACCACTTTTCGCACTTGTGTTAGTGTTGAAAAACCACTTTTCGCACTTGTGTTAGTGCAGGAAACCACTTTTGCACTTGTATTAGTGTGGAAAAAACACTTTTTGCACTTGTGATAGTGTTGAAAAACCACTTTTCGCACTTGTGCTAGTGTTGAAAAACCACTTTTCGCACTTGTGTTGGTGCAGGAAACCACTTTTGCACTTGTGATAGTGTTGAAAAACCACTTTTCGCACTTGTGTTAGTGTTGAAAAACCACTTTTCGCACTTGTGTTGGTGCAGGAAACCACTTTTGCACTTGTATTAGTGTGGAAAAAACACTTTTTGCACTTGTGATAGTGTTGAAAAACCACTTTTCGCACTTGTGTTAGTGTTGAAAAACCACTTTTCGCACCTGTGTTGGTGCAGGAAACCACTTTTGCACTTGCGATAGTGTTGAAAAACCACTTTTCGCACTTGTGTTGGTGCAGGAAACCACTTTTGCACTTGTGATAGTGTTGAAAAACCACTTTTCGCACTTGTGTTAGTGTTGAAAAACCACTTTTCGCACTTGTGTTGGTGCAGGAAACCACTTTTGCACTTGTATTAGTGTGGAAAAAACACTTTTTGCACTTGTGATAGTGTTGAAAAACCACTTTTCGCACTTGTGTTAGTGTTGAAAAACCACTTTTCGCACTTGTGTTCGTGCAGGAAACCACTTTTGCACTTGTATTAGTGTGGAAAAAACACTTTTTGCACTTGTGATAGTGTTGAAAAACCACTTTTCGCACTTGTGTTGGTGCAGGAAACCACTTTTGCACTTGTATTAGTGTGGAAAAACCACTTTTCGCACTTGTGTTAGTGTTGAAAACCCACTTTTCGCTCTTGTGTTCGTGTTGAAAAACCACTTTTCGCACTTGTGTTAGTGAAGGAAACCACTTTTCTCACTTGTGTTAGTGTTGAAAACCCACTTTTCGCACTTGTGTTAGTGCAGGAAACCACTTTTGCACTTGTATTAGTGTGGAAAAAACACTTTTTGCACTTGTGATAGTGTTGAAAAACCACTTTTCGCACTTGTGTTAGTGTTGAAAAACCACTTTTCGCACTTGTGTTAGTGCAGGAAACCACTTTTGCACTTGTATTAGTGTGGAAAAAACACTTTTTGCACTTGTGATAGTGTTGAAAAACCACTTTTCGCACTTGTGTTAGTGTTGAAAAACCACTTTTCGCACTTGTGTTGGTGCAGGAAACCACTTTTGCACTTGCGATAGTGTTGAAAAACCACTTTTCGCACTTGTGTTAGTGTTGAAAAACCACTTTTCACACTTGTGTTAGTGTTGAAAAACCACTTTTTGCACTTGTGTTGGTGCAGGAAACCACCTTTGCACTTGTATTAGTGTGGAAAAAACACTTTTTGCACTTGTGATAGTGTTGAAAAACCACTTTTCGCACTTGTGTTAGTGTTGAAAACCCACTTTTCGCTCTTGTGTTCGTGTTGAAAAACCACTTTTCGCACTTGTGTTAGTGAAGGAAACCACTTTTCTCACTTGTGTTAGTGTTGAAAATCCACTTTTCGCACTTGTGTTGGTGCAGGAAACCACTTTTGCACTTGTATTAGTGTGGAAAAAACACTTTTTGCACTTGTGATAGTGTTGAAAAACCACTTTTCGCACTTGTGTTAGTGTTGAAAAACCACTTTTCGCACTTGTGTTAGTGCAGGAAACCACTTTTGCACTTGTATTAGTGTGGAAAAAACACTTTTTGCACTTGTGATAGTGTTGAAAAACCACTTTTCGCACTTGTGTTAGTGTTGAAAAACCACTTTTCGCACTTGTGTTGGTGCAGGAAACCACTTTTGCACTTGCGATAGTGTTGAAAAACCACTTTTCGCACTTGTGTTAGTGTTGAAAAACCACTTTTCGCACTTGTGTTAGTGTTGAAAAACCACTTTTTGCACTTGTGTTGGTGCAGGAAACCACCTTTGCACTTGTATTAGTGTGGAAAAAACACTTTTTGCACTTGTGATAGTGTTGAAAAACCACTTTTCGCACTTGTGTTAGTGTTGAAAAACCACTTTTCGCACTTGTGTTTGTGCAGGAAACCACTTTTGCACTTGTATTAGTGTGGAAAAACCACTTTTCGCAACTGTGTTAGTGTTGAAAAACCACTTTTTGCACTTGTGTTAGTGTTCAAAAACCACTTTTCGCACTTGTGTTAGTGAAGGAAACCACTTTTCGCACTTGTGTTAGTGTTGAAAACCCACTTTTCGCACTTGTGTTAGTGTTGAAAATCCACTTTTCCCACTTGTGTTGGTACAGGAAACCACCTTTGCACTTGTATTAGTGTGGAAAAAACACTTTTCGCACTTGTGATAGTGTTGAAAAACCACTTTTCGCACTTGTGTTAGTGTTGAAAAACCACTTTTCGCACTTGTGTTAGTGCAGGAAACCACTTTTGCACTTGTATTAGTGTGGAAAAAACACTTTTTGCACTTGTGATAGTGTTGAAAAACCACTTTTCGCACTTGTGTTAGTGTTGAAAAACCACTTTTCGCATTTGTGTTGGTGCAGGAAACCACTTTTGCACTTGTGATAGTGTTGAAAAACCACTTTTCGCACTTGTGTTAATGTTGAAAAACCACTTTTCGCACTTGTGTTGGTGCAGGAAACCACTTTTGCACTTGTATTAGTGTGGAAAAAACACTTTTTGCACTTGTGATAGTGTTGAAAAACCACTTTCGCACTAGTGTTAGTGTTGAAAAACCACTTTTTGCACTTGTGTTGGTGCAGGAAACCACCTTTGCACTTGTATTAGTGTGGAAAAAACACTTTTTGCACTTGTGATAGTGTTGAAAAACCACTTTTCGCACTTGTGTTAGTGTTGAAAAACCACTTTTTGCGCTTGTGTTTGTGCAGGAAACCACTTTTGCACTTGTATTAGTGTGGAAAAACCACTTTTCGCAACTGTGTTAGTGTTGAAAAACCACTTTTCGCACTTGTGTTTGTGCAGGAAACCACCTTTGCACTTGTATTAGTGTGGAAAAAACACTTTTTGCACTTGTGATAGTGTTGAAAAACCACTTTTCGCACTTGTGTTAGTGTTGAAAAACCACTTTTCGCACCTGTGTTGGTGCAGGAAACCACTTTTGCACTTGTATTAGTGTGGAAAAACCACTTTTTGCACTTGTGTTGGTGCAGGAAACCGCTTTTGCACTTGTGATAGTGTTGAAAAACCACTTTTCGCACTTGTGTTAGTGTTGAAAATCCACTTTTCGCACTTGTGTTGGTGCAGGAAACCACTTTTGCACTTGTATTAGTGTGGAAAAACCACTTTTCGCACTTGTGTTGGTGCAGGAAACCACTTTTGCACTTGTGATAGTGTTGAAAAACCACTTTTCGCACTTGTGTTAGTGTTGAAAATCCACTTTTCGCACTTGTGTTGGTGCAGGAAACCACTTTTGCACTTGTATTAGTGTGGAAAAAACACTTTTTGCACTTGTGATAGTGTTGAAAAACCACTTTTCGCACTTGTGTTAGTGTTGAAAAACCACTTTTCGCACTTGTGTTAGTGCAGGAAACCACTATTGCACTTGTATTAGTGTGGCAAAAACACTTTTTGCACTTGTGATAGTGTTGAAAAACCACTTTTCGCACTTGTGTTAGTGTTGAAAAACCACTTTTCGCACTTGTGTTGGTGCAGGAAACCACTTTTGCACTTGCGATAGTGTTGAAAAACCACTTTTCGCACTTGTGTTACTGTTGAAAACCCACTTTTCGCACTTGTGTTGGTGTTGAAAATCCACTTTTCCCACTTGTGTTGGTGCAGGAAACCACTTTTGCACTTGTATTAGTGTGGAAAAAACACTTTTTGCACTTGTGATAGTGTTGAAAAACCACTTTTCGCACTTGTGTTAGTGTTGAAAAACCACTTTTTGCACTTGTGTTGGTGCAGGAAACCACCTTTGCACTTGTATTAGTGTGGAAAAAACCACTTTTCACACTTGTGTTAGTGTTGAAAAACCACTTTTCGCACTTGTGTTAGTGCAGGAAACCACTATTGCACTTGTATTAGTGTGGCAAAAACACTTTTTGCACTTGTGATAGTGTTGAAAAACCACTTTTCGCACTTGTGTTAGTGTTGAAAAACCACTTTTCGCACTTGTGTTGGTGCAGGAAACCACTTTTGCACTTGCGATAGTGTTGAAAAACCACTTTTCGCACTTGTGTTACTGTTGAAAACCCACTTTTCGCACTTGTGTTGGTGTTGAAAATCCACTTTTCCCACTTGTGTTGGTGCAGGAAACCACTTTTGCACTTGTATTAGTGTGGAAAAAACACTTTTTGCACTTGTGATAGTGTTGAAAAACCACTTTTCGCACTTGTGTTAGTGTTGAAAAACCACTTTTCGCACCTGTGTTGGTGCAGGAAACCACTTTTGCACTTGTATTAGTGTGGAAAAACCACTTTTCACACTTGTGTTAGTGTTGAAAAACCACTTTTCGCACTTGTGTTAGTGTTGAAAAACCACTTTTCGCACTTGTGTTAGTGTTGAAAACCACTTTTCGCACTTGTGTTGGTGCAGGAATCCAATTTTGCACTTGTATTAGTGTGGAAAAAACCACTTTTCGCACTTGTGTTAGTGTTGAAAAACCACTTTTCGCACTTGTGTTAGTGTTGAAAAACCACTTTTCGCACTTGTGTTGGTGCAGGAAACCACTTTTGCACTTGTATTAGTGTGGAAAAAACACTTTTTGCACTTGTATTAGTGTGGAAAAACCACTTTTCGCACTTGTGTTAGTGTTGAAAAACCAATTTTCGCACTTGTGTTAGTGTTGAAAACCCACTTTTCGCACTTGTGTTAGTGTTGAAAATCCACTTTTCCCACTTGGGTTGGTGCAGGAAACCACTTTTGCACTTGTATTAGTGTGGAAAAAACACTTTTTGCACTTGTGATAGTGTTGAAAAACTTCTTTTCGCACTTGTGTTAGTGTTGAAAAACCACTTTTCGCACTTGTGTTGGTGCAGGAAACCACTTTTGCACTTGTATTAGTGTGGAAAAAACACTTTTTGCACTTGTGATAGTGTTGAAAAACCACTTTTCGCACTTGTGTTAGTGTTGAAAAACCACTTTTCACACTTGTGTTGGTGCAGGAAACCACTTTTGCACTTGTATTAGTGTGGAAAAACCACTTTTCGCACTTGTGTTATTGTTGAAAACCCACTTTTCGCACTTGTGTTAGTGTTGAAAAACCACTTTTCGCACTTGTGTTAGTGAAGGAAACCACTTTTCGCACTTGTGTTAGTGTTGAAAACCCACTTTTCGCACTTGTGTTAGTGTTGAAAATCCACTTTTCGCACTTGTGTTGGTGCAGGAAACCACTTTTGCACTTGTATTAATGTGGAAAAAACACTTTTTGCACTTGTGATAGTGTTGAAAAACCACTTTTCGCACTTGTGTTAGTGTTGAAAAACCACTTTTCGCACTTGTGTTAGTGCAGGAAACCACTTTTGCACTTGTATTAGTGTGGAAAAAACACTTTTTGCACTTGTGATAGTGTTGAAAAACCACTTTTCGCACTTGTGTTAGTGTTGAAAAACCACTTTTCGCACTTGTGTTGGTGCAGGAAACCACTTTTGCACTTGTGATAGTGTTGAAAAACCACTTTTCGCACTTGTGTTAGTGTTGAAAAACCACTTTTCGCACTTGTGTTGGTGCAGGAAACCACTTTTGCACTTGTATTAGTGTGGAAAAAACACTTTTTGCACTTGTGATAGTGTTGAAAAACCACTTTTCGCACTTGTGTTAGTGTTGAAAAACCACTTTTCGCACCTGTGTTGGTGCAGGAAACCACTTTTGCACTTGCGATAGTGTTGAAAAACCACTTTTCGCACTTGTGTTGGTGCAGGAAACCACTTTTGCACTTGTGATAGTGTTGAAAAACCACTTTTCGCACTTGTGTTAGTGTTGAAAAACCACTTTTCGCACTTGTGTTGGTGCAGGAAACCACTTTTGCACTTGTATTAGTGTGGAAAAAACACTTTTTGCACTTGTGATAGTGTTGAAAAACCACTTTTCGCACTTGTGTTAGTGTTGAAAAACCACTTTTCGCACTTGTGTTCGTGCAGGAAACCACTTTTGCACTTGTATTAGTGTGGAAAAAACACTTTTTGCACTTGTGATAGTGTTGAAAAACCACTTTTCGCACTTGTGTTGGTGCAGGAAACCACTTTTGCACTTGTATTAGTGTGGAAAAACCACTTTTCGCACTTGTGTTAGTGTTGAAAACCCACTTTTCGCTCTTGTGTTCGTGTTGAAAAACCACTTTTCGCACTTGTGTTAGTGAAGGAAACCACTTTTCTCACTTGTGTTAGTGTTGAAAACCCACTTTTCGCACTTGTGTTAGTGCAGGAAACCACTTTTGCACTTGTATTAGTGTGGAAAAAACACTTTTTGCACTTGTGATAGTGTTGAAAAACCACTTTTCGCACTTGTGTTAGTGTTGAAAAACCACTTTTCGCACTTGTGTTAGTGCAGGAAACCACTTTTGCACTTGTATTAGTGTGGAAAAAACACTTTTTGCACTTGTGATAGTGTTGAAAAACCACTTTTCGCACTTGTGTTAGTGTTGAAAAACCACTTTTCGCACTTGTGTTGGTGCAGGAAACCACTTTTGCACTTGCGATAGTGTTGAAAAACCACTTTTCGCACTTGTGTTAGTGTTGAAAAACCACTTTTCACACTTGTGTTAGTGTTGAAAAACCACTTTTTGCACTTGTGTTGGTGCAGGAAACCACCTTTGCACTTGTATTAGTGTGGAAAAAACACTTTTTGCACTTGTGATAGTGTTGAAAAACCACTTTTCGCACTTGTGTTAGTGTTGAAAACCCACTTTTCGCTCTTGTGTTCGTGTTGAAAAACCACTTTTCGCACTTGTGTTAGTGAAGGAAACCACTTTTCTCACTTGTGTTAGTGTTGAAAATCCACTTTTCGCACTTGTGTTGGTGCAGGAAACCACTTTTGCACTTGTATTAGTGTGGAAAAAACACTTTTTGCACTTGTGATAGTGTTGAAAAACCACTTTTCGCACTTGTGTTAGTGTTGAAAAACCACTTTTCGCACTTGTGTTAGTGCAGGAAACCACTTTTGCACTTGTATTAGTGTGGAAAAAACACTTTTTGCACTTGTGATAGTGTTGAAAAACCACTTTTCGCACTTGTGTTAGTGTTGAAAAACCACTTTTCGCACTTGTGTTGGTGCAGGAAACCACTTTTGCACTTGCGATAGTGTTGAAAAACCACTTTTCGCACTTGTGTTAGTGTTGAAAAACCACTTTTCGCACTTGTGTTAGTGTTGAAAAACCACTTTTTGCACTTGTGTTGGTGCAGGAAACCACCTTTGCACTTGTATTAGTGTGGAAAAAACACTTTTTGCACTTGTGATAGTGTTGAAAAACCACTTTTCGCACTTGTGTTAGTGTTGAAAAACCACTTTTCGCACTTGTGTTTGTGCAGGAAACCACTTTTGCACTTGTATTAGTGTGGAAAAACCACTTTTCGCAACTGTGTTAGTGTTGAAAAACCACTTTTTGCACTTGTGTTAGTGTTCAAAAACCACTTTTCGCACTTGTGTTAGTGAAGGAAACCACTTTTCGCACTTGTGTTAGTGTTGAAAACCCACTTTTCGCACTTGTGTTAGTGTTGAAAATCCACTTTTCCCACTTGTGTTGGTACAGGAAACCACCTTTGCACTTGTATTAGTGTGGAAAAAACACTTTTCGCACTTGTGATAGTGTTGAAAAACCACTTTTCGCACTTGTGTTAGTGTTGAAAAACCACTTTTCGCACTTGTGTTAGTGCAGGAAACCACTTTTGCACTTGTATTAGTGTGGAAAAAACACTTTTTGCACTTGTGATAGTGTTGAAAAACCACTTTTCGCACTTGTGTTAGTGTTGAAAAACCACTTTTCGCATTTGTGTTGGTGCAGGAAACCACTTTTGCACTTGTGATAGTGTTGAAAAACCACTTTTCGCACTTGTGTTAATGTTGAAAAACCACTTTTCGCACTTGTGTTGGTGCAGGAAACCACTTTTGCACTTGTATTAGTGTGGAAAAAACACTTTTTGCACTTGTGATAGTGTTGAAAAACCACTTTCGCACTAGTGTTAGTGTTGAAAAACCACTTTTTGCACTTGTGTTGGTGCAGGAAACCACCTTTGCACTTGTATTAGTGTGGAAAAAACACTTTTTGCACTTGTGATAGTGTTGAAAAACCACTTTTCGCACTTGTGTTAGTGTTGAAAAACCACTTTTTGCGCTTGTGTTTGTGCAGGAAACCACTTTTGCACTTGTATTAGTGTGGAAAAACCACTTTTCGCAACTGTGTTAGTGTTGAAAAACCACTTTTCGCACTTGTGTTTGTGCAGGAAACCACCTTTGCACTTGTATTAGTGTGGAAAAAACACTTTTTGCACTTGTGATAGTGTTGAAAAACCACTTTTCGCACTTGTGTTAGTGTTGAAAAACCACTTTTCGCACCTGTGTTGGTGCAGGAAACCACTTTTGCACTTGTATTAGTGTGGAAAAACCACTTTTTGCACTTGTGTTAGTGTTGAAAAACCACTTTTCGCACTTGTGTTAGTGTTGAAAAACCACTTTTCGCACTTGTGTTAGTGCAGGAAACCACTTTTGCACTTGTATTAGTGTGGAAAAACCACTTTCGCACTTGTGTTAGTGTTGAAAAACCAATTTTCGCACTTGTGTTAGTGTTGAAAACCCACTTTTCGAACTTGTGTTAGTGTTGAAAATCCACTTTTCCCACTTGGGTTGGTGCAGGAAACCACTTTTGCACTTGTATTAGTGTGGAAAAAACACTTTTTGCACTTGTGATAGTGTTGAAAAACCACTTTTCGCACTTGTGTTAGTGTTGAAAAACCACTTTTCGCACTTGTGTTGGTGCAGGAAACCACTTTTGCACTTGTATTAGTGTGGAAAAAACACTTTTTGCACTTGTGATAGTGTTGAAAAACCACTTTTCGCACTTGTGTTAGTGTTGAAAAACCACTTTTCACACTTGTGTTGGTGCAGGAAACCACTTTTGCACTTGTATTAGTGTGGAAAAACCACTTTTCGCACTTGTGTTATTGTTGAAAACCCACTTTTCGCACTTGTGTTAGTGTTGAAAAACCACTTTTCGCACTTGTGTTAGTGAAGGAAACCACTTTTCGCACTTGTGTTAGTGTTGAAAACCCACTTTTCGCACTTGTGTTAGTGTTGAAAATCCACTTTTCGCACTTGTGTTGGTGCAGGAAACCACTTTTGCACTTGTATTAGTGTGGAAAAAACACTTTTTGCACTTGTGATAGTGTTGAAAAACCACTTTTCGCACTTGTGTTAGTGTTGAAAAACCACTTTTCGCACTTGTGTTAGTGCAGGAAACCACTTTTGCACTTGTATTAGTGTGGAAAAAACACTTTTTGCACTTGTGATAGTGTTGAAAAACCACTTTTCGCACTTGTGTTAGTGTTGAAAAACCACTTTTCGCACTTGTGTTGGTGCAGGAAACCACTTTTGCACTTGTGATAGTGTTGAAAAACCACTTTTCGCACTTGTGTTAGTGTTGTTAAACCACTTTTCGCACTTGTGTTAGTGTTGAAAAACCACTTTTCGCACTTGTGTTGGTGCAGGAAACCACTTTTGCACTTGTATTAGTGTGGAAAAAACACTTTTTGCACTTGTGATAGTGTTGAAAAACCACTTTTCGCACTTGTGTTAGTGTTGAAAAACCACTTTTCGCACTTGTGTTGGTGCAGGAAACCACTTTTGCACTTGTATTAGTGTGGAAAAAACACTTTTTGCACTTGTGATAGTGTTGAAAAACCACTATTCGCACTTGTGTTGGTGCAGGAAACCACTTTTGCACTTGTATTAGTGTGGAAAAACCACTTTTCGCACTTGTGTTAGTGTTGAAAACCCACTTTTCGCACTTGTGTTCGTGTTGAAAAACCACTTTTCGCACTTGTGTTAGTGAAGGAAACCACTTTTCTCACTTGTGTTAGTGTTGAAAACCCACTTTTCGCACTTGTGTTAGTGTTGAAAATCCACTTTTCGCACTTGTGTTGGTGCAGGAAACCACTTTTGCACTTGTATTAGTGTGGAAAAAACACTTTTTGCACTTGTGATAGTGTTGAAAAACCACTTTTCGCACTTGTGTTAGTGTTGAAAAACCACTTTTCGCACTTGTGTTAGTGCAGGAAACCACTATTGCACTTGTATTAGTGTGGCAAAAACACTTTTTGCACTTGTGATAGTGTTGAAAAACCACTTTTCGCACTTGTGTTAGTGTTGAAAAACCACTTTTCGCACTTGTGTTGGTGCAGGAAACCACTTTTGCACTTGCGATAGTGTTGAAAAACCACTTTTCGCACTTGTGTTACTGTTGAAAACCCACTTTTCGCACTTGTGTTGGTGTTGAAAATCCACTTTTCCACTTGTGTTGGTGCAGGAAACCACTTTTGCACTTGTATTAGTGTGGAAAAAACACTTTTTGCACTTGTGATAGTGTTGAAAAACCACTTTTCGCACTTGTGTTAGTGTTGAAAAACCACTTTTTGCACTTGTGTTGGTGCAGGAAACCACCTTTGCACTTGTATTAGTGTGGAAAAAAACACTTTTTGCACTTGTGATAGTGTTGAAAAACCACTTTTCGCACTTGTGTTAGTGTTGAAAAACCACTTTTCGCACTTGTGTTTGTGCAGGAAACCACTTTTGCACTTGTATTAGTGTGGAAAACCACTTTTCGCAACTGTGTTAGTGTTGAAAAACCACTTTTTGCACTTGTGTTAGTGTTCAAAAACCACTTTTCGCACTTGTGTTAGTGAAGGAAACCACTTTTCGCACTTGTGTTAGTGTTGAAAACCCACTTTTCGCACTTGTGTTAGTGTTGAAAATCCACTTTTCCCACTTGTGTTGGTACAGGAAACCACTTTTGCACTTGTATTACTGTGGAAAAATCACTTTTTGCACTTGTGATAGTGTTGAAAAACCACTTTTCGCACTTGTGATAGTGTTGAAAAACCACTTTTCGCACTTGTGTTAGTGTTGAAAAACCACTTTTCGCACCTGTGTTGGTGCAGGAAACCACTTTTGCACTTGTATTAGTGTGGAAAAACCACTTTTCACACTTGTGTTAGTGTTGAAAAACCACTTTTCGCACTTGTGTTAGTGTTGAAAAACCACTTTTCGCACTTGTGTTAGTGTTGAAAAACCACTTTTCGCACTTGTGTTGGTGCAGGAAACCAATTTTGCACTTGTATTAGTGTGGAAAAAACCACTTTTCGCACTTGTGTTAGTGTTGAAAAACCACTTTTCGCACTTGTGTTAGTGTTGAAAAACCACTTTTCGCACTTGTGTTGGTGCAGGAAACCACTTTTGCACTTGTATTAGTGTGGAAAAAACACTTTTTGCACTTGTATTAGTGTGGAAAAACCACTTTTCGCACTTGTGTTAGTGTTGAAAAACCAATTTTCGCACTTGTGTTAGTGTTGAAAACCCACTTTTCGCACTTGTGTTAGTGTTGAAAATCCACTTTTCCCACTTGGGTTGGTGCAGGAAACCACTTTTGCACTTGTATTAGTGTGGAAAAAACACTTTTTGCACTTGTGATAGTGTTGAAAAACCACTTTTCGCACTTGTGTTAGTGTTGAAAAACCACTTTTCGCACTTGTGTTGGTGCAGGAAACCACTTTTGCACTTGTATTAGTGTGGAAAAAACACTTTTTGCACTTGTGATAGTGTTGAAAAACCACTTTTCGCACTTGTGTTAGTGTTGAAAAACCACTTTTCACACTTGTGTTGGTGCAGGAAACCACTTTTGCACTTGTATTAGTGTGGAAAAACCACTTTTCGCACTTGTGTTATTGTTGAAAACCCACTTTTCGCACTTGTGTTAGTGTTGAAAAACCACTTTTCGCACTTGTGTTAGTGAAGGAAACCACTTTTCGCACTTGTGTTAGTGTTGAAAACCCACTTTTCGCACTTGTGTTAGTGTTGAAAATCCACTTTTCGCACTTGTGTTGGTGCAGGAAACCACTTTTGCACTTGTATTAGTGTGGAAAAAACACTTTTTGCACTTGTGATAGTGTTGAAAAACCACTTTTCGCACTTGTGTTAGTGTTGAAAACCCACTTTTCGCACTTGTGTTAGTGTTGAAAAACCACTTTTCGCACTTGTGTTGGTGCAGGAAACCACTTTTGCACTTGTGTTAGTGTGGAAAAACCACTTTTCGCACTTGTGTTAGTGTTGAAAACCCACTTTTCGCACTTGTGTTAGTGTTGAAAAACCACTTTTCGCACTTGTGTTGGTGCAGGAAACCACTTTTGCACTTGTGATAGTGTTGAAAAACCACTTTTCGCACTTGTGTTAGTGTTGAAAAACCACTTTTCGCACTTGTGTTGGTGCAGGAAACCACTTTTGCACTTGTATTAGTGTGGAAAAAACACTTTTTGCACTTGTGATAGTGTTGAAAAACCACTTTTCGCACTTGTGTTAGTGTTGAAAAACCACTTTTCGCACCTGTGTTGGTGCAGGAAACCACTTTTGCACTTGCGATAGTGTTGTAAAACCACTTTTCGCACTTGTGTTGGTGCAGGAAACCACTTTTGCACTTGTGATAGTGTTGAAAAACCACTTTTCGCACTTGTGTTAGTGTTGAAAAACCACTTTTCGCACTTGTGTTGGTGCAGGAAACCACTTTTGCACTTGTATTAGTGTGGAAAAAACACTTTTTGCACTTGTGATAGTGTTGAAAAACCACTTTTCGCACTTGTGTTAGTGTTGTAAAACCACTTTTCGCACTTGTGTTGGTGCAGGAAACCACTTTTGCACTTGTATTAGTGTGGAAAAAACACTTTTTGCACTTGTGATAGTGTTGAAAAACCACTTTTCGCACTTGTGTTGGTGCAGGAAACCACTTTTGCACTTGTATTAATGTGGAAAAACCACTTTTCGCACTTGTGTTAGTGTTGAAAACCCACTTTTCGCTCTTGTGTTCGTGTTGAAAAACCACTTTTCGCACTTGTGTTAGTGAAGGAAACCACTTTTCTCACTTGTGTTAGTGTTGAAAACCCACTTTTCGCACTTGTGTTAGTGTTGAAAATCCACTTTTCGCACTTGTGTTGGTGCAGGAAACCACTTTTGCACTTGTATTAGTGTGGAAAAAACACTTTTTGCACTTGTGATAGTGTTGAAAAACCACTTTTCGCACTTGTGTTAGTGTTGAAAAACCACTTTTCGCACTTGTGTTAGTGCAGGAAACCACTTTTGCACTTGTATTAGTGTGGAAAAAACACTTTTTGCACTTGTGATAGTGTTGAAAAACCACTTTTCGCACTTGTGTTAGTGTTGAAAAACCACTTTTCGCACTTGTGTTGGTGCAGGAAACCACTTTTGCACTTGTGATAGTGTTGAAAAACCACTTTTCGCACTTGTGTTAGTGTTGAAAAACCACTTTTCGCACTTGTGTTAGTGTTGAAAAACCACTTTTTGCACTTGTGTTGGTGCAGGAAACCACCTTTGCACTTGTATTAGTGTGGAAAAAACACTTTTTGCACTTGTGATAGTGTTGAAAAACCACTTTTCGCACTTGTGTTAGTGTTGAAAAACCACTTTTCGCACTTGTGTTTGTGCAGGAAACCACTTTTGCACTTGTATTAGTGTGGAAAAACCACTTTTCGCAACTGTGTTAGTGTTGAAAAACCACTTTTTGCACTTGTGTTAGTGTTCAAAAACCACTTTTTGCACTTGTGTTAGTGAAGGAAACCACTTTTCGCACTTGTGTTAGTGTTGAAAACCCACTTTTCGCACTTGTGTTAGTGTTGAAAATCCACTTTTCCCACTTGTGTTGGTACAGGAAACCACTTTTGCACTTGTATTACTGTGGAAAAATCACTTTTTGCACTTGTGATAGTGTTGAAAAACCATTTTTCGCACTTGTGATAGTGTTGAAAAACCACTTTTCGCACTTGTGTTAGTGTTGAAAAACCACTTTTCGCACCTGTGTTGGTGCAGGAAACCACTTTTGCACTTGTATTAGTGTGGAAAAACCACTTTTCACACTTGTGTTAGTGTTGAAAAACCACTTTTCGCACTTGGGTTAGTGTTGAAAAACCACTTTTCGCACTTGTGTTAGTGTTGAAAAACCACTTTTCGCACTTGTGTTGGTGCAGGAAACCAATTTTGCACTTGTATTAGTGTGGAAAAAACCACTTTTCGCACTTGTGTGAGTGTTGAAAAACCACTTTTCGCACTTGTGTTAGTGTTGAAAAACCACTTTTTGCACTTGTGTTGGTGCAGGAAACCACTTTTGCACTTGTATTAGTGTGGAAAAAACACTTTTTGCACTTGTATTAGTGTGGAAAAACCACTTTTCGCACTTGTGTTAGTGTTGAAAAACCAATTTTCGCACTTGTGTTAGTGTTGAAAACCCACTTTTCGCACTTGTGTTAGTGTTGAAAATCCGCTTTTCCCACTTGGGTTGGTGCAGGAAACCACTTTTGCACTTGTATTAGTGTGGAAAAAACACTTTTTGCACTTGTGATAGTGTTGAAAAACCACTTTTCGCACTTGTGTTAGTGTTGAAAAACCACTTTTCGCACTTGTGTTGGTGCAGGAAACCACTTTTGCACTTGTATTAGTGTGGAAAAAACACTTTTTGCACTTGTGATAGTGTTGAAAAACCACTTTTCGCACTTGTGTTAGTGTTGAAAAACCACTTTTCACACTTGTGTTGGTGCAGGAAACCACTTTTGCACTTGTATTAGTGTGGAAAAACCACTTTTCGCACTTGTGTTATTGTTGAAAACCCACTTTTCGCACTTGTGTTAGTGTTGAAAAACCACTTTTCGCACTTGTGTTAGTGAAGGAAACCACTTTTCGCACTTGTGTTAGTGTTGAAAACCCACTTTTCGCACTTGTGTTAGTGTTGAAAATCCACTTTTCACACTTGTGTTGGTGCAGGAAACCACTTTTGCACTTGTATTAGTGTGGAAAAAACACTTTTTGCACTTGTGATAGTGTTGAAAATCCACTTTTCGCACTTGTGTTAGTGTTGAAAAACCACTTTTCGCACTTGTGTTAGTGCAGGAAACCACTTTTGCACTTGTATTAGTGTGGAAAAAACACTTTTTGCACTTGTGATAGTGTTGAAAAACCACTTTTCGCACTTGTGTTAGTGTTGAAAAACCACTTTTCGCACTTGTGTTGGTGCAGGAAACCACTTTTGCACTTGTGATAGTGTTGAAAAACCACTTTTCGCACTTGTGTTAGTGTTGAAAAACCACTTTTCGCACTTGTGTTGGTGCAGGAAACCACTTTTGCACTTGTATTAGTGTGGAAAAAACACTTTTTGCACTTGTGATAGTGTTGAAAAACCACTTTTCGCACTTGTGTTAGTGTTGAAAAACCACTTTTCGCACCTGTGTTGGTGCAGGAAACCACTTTTGCACTTGCGATAGTGTTGTAAAACCACTTTTCGCACTTGTGTTGGTGCAGGAAACCACTTTTGCACTTGTGATAGTGTTGAAAAACCACTTTTCGCACTTGTGTTAGTGTTGAAAAACCACTTTTCGCACTTGTGTTGGTGCAGGAAACCACTTTTGCACTTGTATTAGTGTGGAAAAACCACTTTTCGCACTTGTGTTAGTGTTGTAAAACCACTTTTCGCACTTGTGTTGGTGCAGGAAACCACTTTTGCACTTGTATTAGTGTGGAAAAAACACTTTTTGCACTTGTGATAGTGTTGAAAAACCACTTTTTGCACTTGTGTTGGTGCAGGAAACCACTTTTGCACTTGTATTAGTGTGGAAAAACCACTTTTCGCACTTGTGTTAGTGTTGAAAACCCACTTTTCGCTCTTGTGTTCGTGTTGAAAAACCACTTTTCGCACTTGTGTTAGTGAAGGAAACCACTTTTCTCACTTGTGTTAGTGTTGAAAACCCACTTTTCGCACTTGTGTTAGTGTTGAAAATCCACTTTTCGCACTTGTGTTGGTGCAGGAAACCACTTTTGCACTTGTATTAGTGTGGAAAAAACACTTTTTGCACTTGTGATAGTGTTGAAAAACCACTTTTCGCACTTGTGTTAGTGTTGAAAAACCACTTTTCGCACTTGTGTTAGTGCAGGAAACCACTTTTGCACTTGTATTAGTGTGTAAAAAACACTTTTTGCACTTGTGATAGTGTTGAAAAACCACTTTTCGCACTTGTGTTAGTGTTGAAAAACCACTTTTCGCACTTGTGTTGGTGCAGGAAACCACTTTTGCACTTGCGATAGTGTTGAAAAACCACTTTTCGCACTTGTGTTAGTGTTGAAAAACCACTTTTCGCACTTGTGTTAGTGTTGAAAAACCACTTTTTGCACTTGTGTTGGTGCAGGAAACCACCTTTGCACTTGTATTAGTGTGGAAAAAACACTTTTTGCACTTGTGATAGTGTTGAAAAACCACTTTTCGCACTTGTGTTAGTGTTGAAAAACCACTTTTCGCACTTGTGTTTGTGCAGGAAACCACTTTTGCACTTGTATTAGTGTGGAAAAACCACTTTTCGCAACTGTGTTAGTGTTGAAAAACCACTTTTTGCACTTGTGTTAGTGTTCAAAAACCACTTTTCGCACTTGTGTTAGTGAAGGAAACCACTTTTCGCACTTGTGTTAGTGTTGAAAACCCACTTTTCGCACTTGTGTTAGTGTTGAAAATCCACTTTTCCCACTTGTGTTGGTACAGGAAACCACTTTTGCACTTGTATTACTGTGGAAAAATCACTTTTTGCACTTGTGATAGTGTTGAAAAACCATTTTTCGCACTTGTGATAGTGTTGAAAAACCACTTTTCGCACTTGTGTTAGTGTTGAAAAACCACTTTTCGCACCTGTGTTGGTGCAGGAAACCACTTTTGCACTTGTATTAGTGTGGAAAAACCACTTTTCACACTTGTGTTAGTGTTGAAAAACCACTTTTCGCACTTGTGTTAGTGTTGAAAAACCACTTTTCGCACTTGTGTTAGTGTTGAAAAACCACTTTTCGCACTTGTGTTGGTGCAGGAAACCAATTTTGCACTTGTATTAGTGTGGAAAAAACCACTTTTCGCACTTGTGTGAGTGTTGAAAAACCACTTTTCGCACTAGTGTTAGTGTTGAAAAACCACTTTTCGCACTTGTGTTGGTGCAGGAAACCACTTTTGCACTTGTATTAGTGTGGAAAAAACACTTTTTGCACTTGTATTAGTGTGGAAAAACCACTTTTCGCACTTGTGTTAGTGTTGAAAAACCAATTTTCGCACTTGTGTTAGTGTTGAAAACCCACTTTTCGCACTTGTGTTAGTGTTGAAAATCCACTTTTCCCACTTGGGTTGGTGCAGGAAACCACTTTTGCACTTGTATTAGTGTGGAAAAAACACTTTTTGCACTTGTGATAGTGTTGAAAAACCACTTTTCGCACTTGTGTTAGTGTTGAAAAACCACTTTTCGCACTTGTGTTGGTGCAGGAAACCACTTTTGCACTTGTATTAGTGTGGAAAAAACACTTTTTGCACTTGTGATAGTGTTGAAAAACCACTTTTCGCACTTGTGTTAGTGTTGAAAAACCACTTTTCACACTTGTGTTGGTGCAGGAAACCACTTTTGCACTTGTATTAGTGTGGAAAAACCACTTTTCGCACTTGTGTTATTGTTGAAAACCCACTTTTCGCACTTGTGTTAGTGTTGAAAAACCACTTTTCGCACTTGTGTTAGTGAAGGAAACCACTTTTCGCACTTGTGTTAGTGTTGAAAACCCACTTTTCGCACTTGTGTTAGTGTTGAAAATCCACTTTTCGCACTTGTGTTGGTGCAGGAAACCACTTTTGCACTTGTATTAGTGTGGAAAAAACACTTTTTGCACTTGTGATAGTGTTGAAAAACCACTTTTCGCACTTGTGTTAGTGTTGAAAAACCACTTTTCGCACTTGTGTTAGTGCAGGAAACCACTTTTGCACTTGTATTAGTGTGGAAAAAACACTTTTTGCACTTGTGATAGTGTTGAAAAACCACTTTTCGCACTTGTGTTAGTGTTGAAAAACCACTTTTCGCACTTGTGTTGGTGCAGGAAACCACTTTTGCA
The DNA here is from genome assembly GCF_964187855.1 of Myxine glutinosa. NCBI lineage: Eukaryota > Metazoa > Chordata > Myxini > Myxiniformes > Myxinidae > Myxine > Myxine glutinosa. The sequence continues at coordinate 240,882 of NW_027616459.1, forward strand.
CTTGTGATAGTGTTGAAAAACCACTTTTCGCACTTGTGTTAGTGTTGAAAAACCACTTTTCGCACCTGTGTTGGTGCAGGAAACCACTTTTGCACTTGTATTAGTGTGGGAAAACCACTTTTCGCACTTGTGTTAGTGTTGAAAAACCAATTTTCGCACTTGTGTTAGTGTTGAAAACCCACTTTTCGCACTTGTGTTAGTGTTGAAAATCCACTTTTCCCACTTGGGTTGGTGCAGGAAACCACTTTTGCACTTGTATTAGTGTGGAAAAAACACTTTTTGCACTTGTGATAGTGTTGAAAAACCACTTTTCGCACTTGTGTTAGTGTTGAAAAACCACTTTTCGCACCTGTGTTGGTGCAGGAAACCACTTTTGCACCTGTGTTGGTGCAGGAAACCACTTTTGCACTTGTATTAGTGTGGGAAAACCACTTTTTGCACTTGTGATAGTGTTGAAAAACCACTTTTCGCACTTGTGTTAGTGTTGAAAAACCACTTTTCGCACTTGTGTTGGTGCAGGAAACCACTTTTGCACTTGTATTAGTGTGGAAAAAACACTTTTTGCACTTGTGATAGTGTTGAAAAACCACTTTTCGCACTTGTGTTGGTGCAGGAAACCACTTTTGCACTTGTATTAGTGTGGAAAAACCACTTTTCGCACTTGTGTTAGTGTTGAAAACCCACTTTTCGCACTTGTGTTAGTGTTGAAAAACCACTTTTCGCACTTGTGTTAGTGAAGGAAACCACTTTTGCACTTGTATTAGTGTGGAAAAAACACTTTTTGCACTTGTGATAGTGTTGAAAAACCACTTTTCGCACTTGTGTTAGTGTTGAAAAACCACTTTTCGCACTTGTGTTAGTGCAGGAAACCACTTTTGCACTTGTATTAGTGTGGAAAAAACACTTTTTGCACTTGTGATAGTGTTGAAAAACCACTTTTCGCACTTGTGTTAGTGTTGAAAAACCACTTTTCGCACTTGTGTTTGTGCAGGAAACCACTTTTGCACTTGCGATAGTGTTGAAAAACCACTTTTCGCACTTGTGTTAGTGTTGAAAACCCACTTTTCGCACTTGTGTTAGTGTTGAAAATCCACTTTTCCCACTTGTGTTGGTGCAGGAAACCACTTTTGCACTTGTATTAGTGTGGAAAAAACACTTTTTGCACTTGTGATAGTGTTGAAAAACCACTTTCGCACTTGTGTTAGTGTTGAAAAACCACTTTTTGCACTTGTGTTGGTGCAGGAAACCACCTTTGCACTTGTATTAGTGTGGAAAAAACACTTTTTGCTCTTGTGATAGTGTTGAAAAACCACTTTTCGCACTTGTGTTAGTGTTGAAAAACCACTTTTCGCACTTGTGTTTGTGCAGGAAACCACTTTTGCACTTGTATTAGTGTGGAAAAACCACTTTTCGCAACTGTGTTAGTGTTGAAAAACCACTTTTTGCACTGGTGTTAGTGTTCAAAAACCACTTTTCGCACTTGTGTTAGTGAAGGAAACCACTTTTCGCACTTGTGTTAGTGTTGTAAACCCACTTTTCGCACTTGTGTTAGTGTTGAAAATCCACTTTTCCCACTTGTGTTGGTACAGGAAACCACTTTTGCACTTGTATTACTGTGGAAAAATCACTTTTTGCACTTGTGATAGTGTTGAAAAACCACTTTTCGCACTTGTGATAGTGTTGAAAAACCACTTTTCGCACTTGTGTTAGTGTTGAAAAACCACTTTTCGCACCTGTGTTGGTGCAGGAAACCACTTTTGCACTTGTATTAGTGTGGAAAAACCACTTTTCGCACTTGTGTTAGTGTTGAAAAACCACTTTTCGCACTTGTGTTAGTGCAGGAAACCACTTTTGCACTTGTATTAGTGTGGAAAAACCACTTTTCGCACTTGTGTTAGTGTTGAAAAACCAATTTTCGCACTTGTGTTAGTGTTGAAAACCCACTTTTCGAACTTGAGTTAGTGTTGAAAATCCACTTTTCCCACTTGGGTTGGTGCAGGAAACCACTTTTGCACTTGTATTAGTGTGGAAAAAACACTTTTTGCACTTGTGATAGTGTTGAAAAACCACTTTTCGCACTTGTGTTAGTGTTGAAAAACCACATTTCGCACTTGTGTTGGTGCAGGAAACCACTTTTGCACTTGTATTAGTGTGGAAAACACACTTTTTGCACTTGTGATAGTGTTGAAAAACCACTTTTCGCACTTGTGTTAGTGTTGAAAAACCACTTTTCACACTTGTGTTGGTGCAGGAAACCACTTTTGCACTTGTATTAGTGTGGAAAAACCACTTTTCGCACTTGTGTTATTGTTGAAAACCCACTTTTCGCACTTGTGTTAGTGTTGAAAAACCACTTTTCGCACTTGTGTTAATGAAGGAAACCACTTTTCGCACTTGTGTTAGTGTTGAAAACCCACTTTTCGCACTTGTGTTAGTGTTGAAAATCCACTTTTCGCACTTGTGTTGGTGCAGGAAACCACTTTTGCACTTGTATTAGTGTGGAAAAAACACTTTTTGCACTTGTGATAGTGTTGAAAAACCACTTTTCGCACTTGTGTTAGTGTTGAAAAACCACTTTTCGCACTTGTGTTAGTGCAGGAAACCACTTTTGCACTTGTATTAGTGTGGAAAAAACACTTTTTGCACTTGTGATAGTGTTGAAAAACCACTTTTCGCACTTGTGTTAGTGTTGAAAAACCACTTTTCGCACTTGTGTTGGTGCAGGAAACCACTTTTGCACTTGTGATAGTGTTGAAAAACCACTTTTCGCACTTGTGTTAGTGTTGAAAAACCACTTTTTGCACTTGTGTTGGTGCAGGAAACCACTTTTGCACTTGTATTAGTGTGGAAAAAACACTTTTTGCACTTGTGATAGTGTTGAAAAACCACTTTTCGCACTTGTGTTAGTGTTGAAAAACCACTTTTTGCACTTGTGTTGGTGCAGGAAACCACCTTTGCACTTGTATTAGTGTGGAAAAAACACTTTTTGCACTTGTGATAGTGTTGAAAAACCACTTTTCGCACTTGTGTTAGTGTTGAAAAACCACTTTTCGCGCTTGTGTTTGTGCAGGAAACCACTTTTGCACTTGTATTAGTGTGGAAAAACCACTTTTCACAACTGTGTTAGTGTTGAAAAACCACTTTTCGCACTTGTGTTTGTGCAGGAAACCACCTTTGCACTTGTATTAGTGTGGAAAAAACACTTTTTGCACTTGTGATAGTGTTGAAAAACCACTTTTCGCACTTGTGTTAGTGTTGAAAAACCACTTTTCGCACCTGTGTTGGTGCAGGAAACCACTTTTGCACTTGTATTAGTGTGGAAAAACCACTTTTCGCACTTGTGTTAGTGTTGAAAAACCACTTTTCGCACTTGTGTTAGTGTTGAAAAACCACTTTTTGCACTTGTGTTAGTGCAGGAAACCACTTTTGCACTTGTATTAGTGTGGAAAAACCACTTTTCGCACTTGTGTTAGTGTTGAAAAACCAATTTTCGCACTTGTGTTAGTGTTGAAAACCCACTTTTCGAACTTGTGTTAGTGTTGAAAATCCACTTTTCCCACTTGGGTTGGTGCAGGAAACCACTTTTGCACTTGTATTAGTGTGGAAAAAACACTTTTTGCACTTGTGATAGTGTTGAAAAACCACTTTTCGCACTTGTGTTAGTGTTGAAAAACCACATTTCGCACTTGTGTTGGTGCAGGAAACCACTTTTGCACTTGTATTAGTGTGGAAAACACACTTTTTGCACTTGTGATAGTGTTGAAAAACCACTTTTCGCACTTGTGTTAGTGTTGAAAAACCACTTTTCACACTTGTGTTGGTGCAGGAAACCACTTTTGCACTTGTATTAGTGTGGAAAAACCACTTTTCGCACTTGTGTTATTGTTGAAAACCCACTTTTCGCACTTGTGTTAGTGTTGAAAAACCACTTTTCGCACTTGTGTTAGTGAAGGAAACCACTTTTCGCACTTGTGTTAGTGTTGAAAACCCACTTTTCGCACTTGTGTTAGTGTTGAAAATCCACTTTTCGCACTTGTGTTGGTGCAGGAAACCACTTTTGCACTTGTATTAGTGTGGAAAAAACACTTTTTGCACTTGTGATAGTGTTGAAAAACCACTTTTCGCACTTGTGTTAGTGTTGAAAAACCACTTTTCGCACTTGTGTTAGTGCAGGAAACCACTTTTGCACTTGTATTAGTGTGGACAAAACACTTTTTGCACTTGTGATAGTGTTGAAAAACCACTTTTCGCACTTGTGTTAGTGTTGAAAAACCACTTTTCGCACTTGTGTTGGTGCAGGAAACCACTTTTGCACTTGTGATAGTGTTGAAAAACCACTTTTCGCACTTGTGTTAGTGTTGAAAAACCACTTTTTGCACTTGTGTTGGTGCAGGAAACCACTTTTGCACTTGTATTAGTGTGGAAAAAACACTTTTTGCACTTGTGATAGTGTTGAAAAACCACTTTTCGCACTTGTGTTAGTGTTGAAAAACCACTTTTTGAACTTGTGTTGGTGCAGGAAACCACCTTTGCACTTGTATTAGTGTGGAAAAAACACTTTTTGCACTTGTGATAGTGTTGAAAAACCACTTTTCGCACTTGTGTTAGTGTTGAAAAACCACTTTTCGTGCTTGTGTTTGTGCAGGAAACCACTTTTGCACTTGTATTAGTGTGGAAAAACCACTTTTCACAACTGTGTTAGTGTTGAAAAACCACTTTTCGCACTTGTGTTTGTGCAGGAAACCACCTTTGCACTTGTATTAGTGTGGAAAAAACACTTTTTGCACTTGTGATAGTGTTGAAAAACCACTTTTCGCACTTGTGTTAGTGTTGAAAAACCACTTTTCGCACCTGTGTTGGTGCAGGAAACCACTTTTGCACTTGTATTAGTGTGGAAAAACCACTTTTCGCACTTGTGTTAGTGTTGAAAAACCACTTTTCGCACTTGTGTTAGTGTTGAAAAACCACTTTTTGCACTTGTGTTAGTGCAGGAAACCACTTTTGCACTTGTATTAGTGTGGAAAAACCACTTTTCGCACTTGTGTTAGTGTTGAAAAACCAATTTTCGCACTTGTGTTAGTGTTGAAAACCCACTTTTCGAACTTGTGTTAGTGTTGAAAATCCACTTTTCCCACTTGGGTTGGTGCAGGAAACCACTTTTGCACTTGTATTAGTGTGGAAAAAACACTTTTTGCACTTGTGATAGTGTTGAAAAACCACTTTTCGCACTTGTGTTAGTGTTGAAAAACCACTTTTCGCACTTGTGTTGGTGCAGGAAACCACTTTTGCACTTGTATTAGTGTGGAAAAAACACTTTTTGCACTTGTGATAGTGTTGAAAAACCACTTTTCGCACTTGTGTTAGTGTTGAAAAACCACTTTTCACACTTGTGTTGGTGCAGGAAACCACTTTTGCACTTGTATCAGTGTGGCAAAACCACTTTTCGCACTTGTGTTATTGTTGAAAACCCACTTTTCGCACTTGTGTTAGTGTTGAAAAACCACTTTTCGCACTTGTGTTAGTGAAGGAAACCACTTTTCGCACTTGTGTTAGTGTTGAAAATCCACTTTTCGCACTTGTGTTAGTGTTGAAAATCCACTTTTCGCACTTGTGTTGGTGCAGGAAACCACTTTTGCACTTGTATTAGTGTGGAAAAAACACTTTTTGCACTTGTGATAGTGTTGAAAAACCACTTTTCGCACTTGTGTTAGTGTTGAAAAACCACTTTTCGCACTTGTGTTAGTGCAGGAAACCACTTTTGCACTTGTATTAGTGTGGAAAAAACACTTTTTGCACTTGTGATAGTGTTGAAAAACCACTTTTCGCACTTGTGTTAGTGTTGAAAAACCACTTTTCGCACTTGTGTTGGTGCAGGAAACCACTTTTGCACTTGTGATAGTGTTGAAAAACCACTTTTCGCACTTGTGTTAGTGTTGAAAAACCACTTTTCGCACTTGTGTTGGTGCAGGAAACCACTTTTGCACTTGTATTAGTGTGGAAAAAACACTTTTTGCACTTGTGATAGTGTTGAAAAACCACTTTTCGCATTTGTGTTAGTGTTGAAAAACCACTTTTCGCACCTGTGTTGGTGCAGGAAACCACTTTTGCACTTGTATTAGTGTGGGAAAACCACTTTTCGCACTTGTGTTAGTGTTGAAAAACCAATTTTCGCACTTGTGTTAGTGTTGAAAACCCACTTTTCGCACTTGTGTTAGTGTTGAAAATCCACTTTTCCCACTTGGGTTGGTGCAGGAAACCACTTTTGCACTTGTATTAGTGTGGAAAAAACACTTTTTGCACTTGTGATAGTGTTGAAAAACCACTTTTTGCACTTGTGTTAGTGTTGAAAAACCACTTTTCGCACTTGTGTTGGTGCAGGAAACCACTTTTGCACTTGTATTAGTGTGGAAAAAACACTTTTTGCACTTGTGATAGTGTTGAAAAACCACTTTTCGCACTTGTGTTGGTGCAGGAAACCACTTTTGCACTTGTATTAGTGTGGAAAAACCACTTTTCGCACTTGTGTTAGTGTTGAAAACCCACTTTTCGCACTTGTGTTCGTGTTGAAAAACCACTTTTCGCACTTGTGTTAGTGAAGGAAACCACTTTTCTCACTTGTGTTAGTGTTGAAAACCCACTTTTCGCACTTGTGTTAGTGTTGAAAATCCACTTTTCGCACTTGTGTTGGTGCAGGAAACCACTTTTGCACTTGTATTAGTGTGGAAAAAACACTTTTTGCACTTGTGATAGTGTTGAAAAACCACTTTTCGCACTTGTGTTAGTGTTGAAAAACCACTTTTCGCACTTGTGTTAGTGCAGGAAACCACTTTTGCACTTGTATTAGTGTGGAAAAAACACTTTTTGCACTTGTGATAGTGTTGAAAAACCACTTTTCGCACTTGTGTTAGTGTTGAAAAACCACTTTTCGCACTTGTGTTGGTGCAGGAAACCACTTTTGCACTTGCGATAGTGTTGAAAAACCACTTTTCGCACTTGTGTTATTGTTGAAAACCCACTTTTCGCACTTGTGTTAGTGTTGAAAATCCACTTTTCCCACTTGTGTTGGTGCAGGAAACCACTTTTGCACTTGTATTAGTGTGGAAAAAACACTTTTTGCACTTGTGATAGTGTTGAAAAACCACTTTTCGCACTTGTGTTAGTGTTGAAAAACCACTTTTTGCACTTGTGTTGGTGCAGGAAACCACCTTTGCACTTGTATTAGTGTGGAAAAAACACTTTTTGCACTTGTGATAGTGTTGAAAAACCACTTTTTGCACTTGTGTTAGTGTTGAAAAACCACTTTTCGCACTTGTGTTTGTGCAGGAAACCACTTTTGCACTTGTATTAGTGTGGAAAAACCACTTTTCGCAACTGTGTTAGTGTTGAAAAACCACTTTTTGCACTTGTGTTAGTGTTCAAAAACCACTTTTCGCACTTGTGTTAGTGAAGGAAACCACTTTTCGCACTTGTGTTAGTGTTGAAAACCCACTTTTCGCACTTGTGTTAGTGTTGAAAATCCACTTTTCCCACTTGTGTTGGTACAGGAAACCCTTTTGCACTTGTATTACTGTGGAAAAATCACTTTTTGCACTTGTGATAGTGTTGAAAAACCACTTTTCGCACTTGTGATAGTGTTGAAAAACCACTTTTCGCACTTGTGTTAGTGTTGAAAAACCACTTTTCGCACCTGTGTTGGTGCAGGAAACCACTTTTGCACTTGTATTAGTGTGGAAAAACCACTTTTCACACTTGTGTTAGTGTTGAAAAACCACTTTTCGCACTTGTGTTAGTGTTGAAAAACCACTTTTCGCACTTGTGTTGGTGCAGGAAACCACTTTTGCACTTGTATTAGTGTGGAAAAAACACTTTTTGCACTTGTGATAGTGTTGAAAAAGCACTTTTCGCACTTGTGTTAGTGTTGAAAAACCACTTTTTGCACTTGTGTTGGTGCAGGAAACCACCTTTGCACTTGTATTAGTGTGGAAAAAACACTTTTTGCACTTGTGATAGTGTTGAAAAACCACTTTTTGCACTTGTGTTAGTGTTGAAAAATCACTTTTTGCACTTGTGATAGTGTTGAAAAACCATTTTTCGCACTTGTGATAGTGTTGAAAAACCACTTTTCGCACTTGTGTTAGTGTTGAAAAACCACTTTTCGCACCTGTGTTGGTGCAGGAAACCACTTTTGCACTTGTATTAGTGTGGAAAAACCACTTTTCACACTTGTGTTAGTGTTGAAAAACCACTTTTCGCACTTGTGTTAGTGTTGAAAAACCACTTTTCGCACTTGTGTTAGTGTTGAAAAACCACTTTTCGCACTTGTGTTAGTGTTGAAAAACCACTTTTCGCACTTGTGTTAGTGCAGGAAACCACTTTTGCACTTGTATTAGTGTGGAAAAACCACTTTTCGCACTTGTGTTAGTGTTGAAAAACCAATTTTCGCACTTGTGTTAGTGTTGAAAACCCACTTTTCGAACTTGTGTTAGTGTTGAAAATCCACTTTTCCCACTTGGGTTGGTGCAGGAAACCACTTTTGCACTTGTATTAGTGTGGAAAAAACACTTTTTGCACTTGTGATAGTGTTGAAAAACCACTTTTCGCACTTGTGTACGTGTTGAAAAACCACTTTTCGCACTTGTGTTGGTGCAGGAAACCACTTTTGCACTTGTATTAGTGTGGAAAAAACACTTTTTGCACTTGTGATAGTGTTGAAAAACTACTTTTCGCACTTGTGTTAGTGTTGAAAAACCACTTTTCACACTTGTGTTGGTGCAGGAAACCACTTTTGCACTTGTATTAGTGTGGAAAAACCACTTTTCGCACTTGTGTTATTGTTGAAAACCCACTTTTCGCACTTGTGTTAGTGTTGAAAAACCACTTTTCGCACTTGTGTTAGTGAAGGAAACCACTTTTCGCACTTGTGTTAGTGTTGAAAACCCACTTTTCGCACTTGTGTTAGTGTTGAAAATCCACTTTTCGCACTTGTGTTGGTGCAGGAAACCACTTTTGCACTTGTATTAGTGTGGAAAAAACACTTTTTGCACTTGTGATAGTGTTGAAAAACCACTTTTCGCACTTGTGTTAGTGTTGAAAAACCACTTTTCGCACTTGTGTTAGTGCAGGAAACCACTTTTGCACTTGTATTAGTGTGGAAAAAACACTTTTTGCACTTGTGATAGTGTTGAAAAACCACTTTTCGCACTTGTGTTAGTGTTGAAAAACCACTTTTCGCACTTGTGTTGGTGCAGGAAACCACTTTTGCACTTGTGATAGTGTTGAAAAACCACTTTTCGCACTTGTGTTAGTGTTGAAAAACCACTTTTCGCACTTGTGTTGGTGCAGGAAACCACTTTTGCACTTGTATTAGTGTGGAAAAAACACTTTTTGCCCTTGTGATAGTGTTGAAAAACCACTTTTCGCACTAGTGTTAGTGTTGAAAAACCACTTTTTGCACTTGTGTTGGTGCAGGAAACCACCTTTGCACTTGTATTAGTGTGGAAAAAACACTTTTTGCACTTGTGATAGTGTTGAAAAACCACTTTTCGCACTTGTGTTAGTGTTGAAAAACCACTTTTCGCGCTTGTGTTTGTGCAGGAAACCACTTTTGCACTTGTATTAGTGTGGAAAAACCACTTTTCGCAACTGTGTTAGTGTTGAAAAACCACTTTTCGCACTTGTGTTTGTGCAGGAAACCACCTTTGCACTTGTATTAGTGTGGCAAAAACACTTTTTGCACTTGTGATAGTGTTGAAAAACCACTTTTCGCACTTGTGTTAGTGTTGAAAAACCACTTTTCGCACCTGTGTTGGTGCAGGAAACCACTTTTGCACTTGTATTAGTGTGGAAAAACCACTTTTCGCACTTGTGTTAGTGTTGAAAAACCACTTTTCGCACTTGTGTTAGTGTTGAAAACCACTTTTCGCACTTGTGTTAGTGCAGGAAACCACTTTTGCACTTGTATTAGTGTGGAAAAACCACTTTTCGCACTTGTGTTAGTGTTGAAAAACCAATTTTCGCACTTGTGTTAGTGTTGAAAACCCACTTTTCGAACTTGTGTTGGTGTTGAAAATCCACTTTTCCCACTTGGGTTGGTGCAGGAAACCACTTTTGCACTTGTACTAGTGTGGAAAAAACACTTTTTGCACTTGTGATAGTGTTGAAAAACCACTTTTCGCACTTGTGTTAGTGTTGAAAAACCACTTTTCGCACTTGTGTTGGTGCAGGAAACCACTTTTGCACTTGTATTAGTGTGGAAAAAACACTTTTTGCACTTGTGATAGTGTTGAAAAACCACTTTTCGCACTTGTGTTAGTGTTGAAAAACCACTTTTCACACTTGTGTTGGTGCAGGAAACCACTTTTGCACTTGTATTAGTGTGGAAAAACCACTTTTCGCACTTGTGTTATTGTTGAAAACCCACTTTTCGCACTTGTGTTAGTGTTGAAAAACCACTTTTCGCACTTGTGTTAGTGAAAGAAACCACTTTTCGCACTTGTGTTAGTGTTGAAAACCCACTTTTCGCACTTGTGTTAGTGTTGAAAATCCACTTTTCGCACTTGTGTTGGTGCAGGAAACCACTTTTGCACTTGTATTAGTGTGGAAAAAACACTTTTTGCACTTGTGATAGTGTTGAAAAACCACTTTTCGCACTTGTGTTAGTGTTGAAAAACCACTTTTCGCACTTGTGTTAGTGCAGGAAACCACTTTTGCACTTGTATTAGTGTGGAAAAAACACTTTTTGCACTTGTGATAGTGTTGAAAAACCACTTTTCGCACTTGTGTTAGTGTTGAAAAACCACTTTTCGCACTTGTGTTGGTGCAGGAAACCACTTTTGCACTTGTGATAGTGTTGAAAAACCACTTTTCGCACTTGTGTTAGTGTTGAAAAACCACTTTTCGCACTTGTGTTGGTGCAGGAAACCACTTTTGCACTTGTATTAGTGTGGAAAAAACACTTTTTGCACTTGTGATAGTGTTGAAAAACCACTTTTCGCATTTGTGTTAGTGTTGAAAAACCACTTTTCGCACCTGTGTTGGTGCAGGAAACCACTTTTGCACTTGTATTAGTGTGGGAAAACCACTTTTCGCACTTGTGTTAGTGTTGAAAAACCAATTTTCGCACTTGTGTTAGTGTTGAAAACCCACTTTTCGCACTTGTGTTAGTGTTGAAAATCCACTTTTCCCACTTGGGTTGGTGCAGGAAACCACTTTTGCACTTGTATTAGTGTGGAAAAAACACTTTTTGCACTTGTGATAGTGTTGAAAAACCACTTTTCGCACTTGTGTTAGTGTTGAAAAACCACTTTTCGCACTTGTGTTGGTGCAGGAAACCACTTTTGCACTTGTATTAGTGTGGAAAAAACACTTTTTGCACTTGTGATAGTGTTGAAAAACCACTTTTCGCACTTGTGTTGGTGCAGGAAACCACTTTTGCACTTGTATTAGTGTGGAAAAACCACTTTTCGCACTTGTGTTAGTGTTGAAAACCCACTTTTCGCACTTGTGTTCGTGTTGAAAAACCACTTTTCGCACTTGTGTTAGTGAAGGAAACCACTTTTCTCACTTGTGTTAGTGTTGAAAACCCACTTTTCGCACTTGTGTTAGTGTTGAAAATCCACTTTTCGCACTTGTGTTGGTGCAGGAAACCACTTTTGCACTTGTATTAGTGTGTAAAAAACACTTTTGCACTTGTGATAGTGTTGAAAAACCACTTTTCGCACTTGTGTTAGTGTTGAAAAACCACTTTTCGCACTTGTGTTGGTGCAGGAAACCACTTTTGCACTTGTATTAGTGTGGAAAAAACACTTTTTGCACTTGTGATAGTGTTGAAAAACCACTTTTCGCACTAGTGTTAGTGTTGAAAAACCACTTTTTGCACTTGTGTTGGTGCAGGAAACCACCTTTGCACTTGTATTAGTGTGGAAAAAACACTTTTTGCACTTGTGATAGTGTTGAAAAACCACTTTTCGCACTTGTGTTAGTGTTGAAAAACCACTTTTCGCGCTTGTGTTTGTGCAGGAAACCACTTTTGCACTTGTATTAGTGTGGAAAAACCACTTTTCGCAACTGTGTTAGTGTTGAAAAACCACTTTTCGCACTTGTGTTTGTGCAGGAAACCACCTTTGCACTTGTATTAGTGTGGAAAAAACACTTTTTGCACTTGTGATAGTGTTGAAAAACCACTTTTCGCACTTGTGTTATTGTTGAAAAACCACTTTTCGCACCTGTGTTGGTGCAGGAAACCACTTTTGCACTTGTATTAGTGTGGAAAAACCACTTTTCGCACTTGTGTTAGTGTTGAAAAACCACTTTTCGCACTTGTGTTAGTGTTGAAAAACCACTTTTCGCACTTGTGTTAGTGCAGGAAACCACTTTTGCACTTGTATTAGTGTGGAAAAACCACTTTTCGCACTTGTGTTAGTGTTGAAAAACCAATTTTCGCACTTGTGTTAGTGTTGAAAACCCACTTTTCGAACTTGTGTTGGTGTTGAAAATCCACTTTTCCCACTTGGGTTGGTGCAGGAAACCACTTTTGCACTTGTATTAGTGTGGAAAAAACACTTTTTGCACTTGTGATAGTGTTGAAAAACCACTTTTCGCACTTGTGTTAGTGTTGAAAAACCACTTTTCGCACTTGTGTTGGTGCAGGAAACCACTTTTGCACTTGTATTAGTGTGGAAAAAACACTTTTTGCACTTGTGATAGTGTTGAAAAACCACTTTTCGCACTTGTGTTAGTGTTGAAAAACCACTTTTCACACTTGTGTTGGTGCAGGAAACCACTTTTGCACTTGTATTAGTGTGGAAAAACCACTTTTCGCACTTGTGTTATTGTTGAAAACCCACTTTTCGCACTTGTGTTAGTGTTGAAAAACCACTTTTCGCACTTGTGTTAGTGAAGGAAACCACTTTTCGCACTTGTGTTAGTGTTGAAAACCCACTTTTCGCACTTGTGTTAGTGTTGAAAATCCACTTTTCGCACTTGTGTTGGTGCAGGAAACCACTTTTGCACTTGTATTAGTGTGGAAAAAACACTTTTTGCACTTGTGATAGTGTTGAAAAACCACTTTTCGCACTTGTGTTAGTGTTGAAAAACCACTTTTCGCACTTGTGTTAGTGCAGGAAACCACTTTTGCACTTGTATTAGTGTGGAAAAAACACTTTTTGCACTTGTGATAGTGTTGAAAAACCACTTTTCGCACTTGTGTTAGTGTTGAAAAACCACTTTTCGCACTTGTGTTGGTGCAGGAAACCACTTTTGCACTTGTGATAGTGTTGAAAAACCACTTTTCGCACTTGTGTTAGTGTTGAAAAACCACTTTTCGCACTTGTGTTGGTGCAGGAAACCACTTTTGCACTTGTATTAGTGTGGAAAAAACACTTTTTGCACTTGTGATAGTGTTGAAAAACCACTTTTCGCATTTGTGTTAGTGTTGAAAAACCACTTTTCGCACCTGTGTTTGTGCAGGAAACCACTTTTGCACTTGTATTAGTGTGGGAAAACCACTTTTCGCACTTGTGTTAGTGTTGAAAAACCAATTTTCGCACTTGTGTTAGTGTTGAAAACCCACTTTTCGCACTTGTGTTAGTATTGAAAATCCACTTTTCCCACTTGGGTTGGTGCAGGAAACCACTTTTGCACTTGTATTAGTGTGGAAAAAACACTTTTTGCACTTGTGATAGTGTTGAAAAACCACTTTTCGCACTTGTGTTAGTGTTGAAAAACCACTTTTCGCACTTGTGTTGGTGCAGGAAACCACTTTTGCACTTGTATTAGTGTGGAAAAAACACTTTTTGCACTTGTGATAGTGTTGAAAAACCACTTTTCGCACTTGTGTTGGTGCAGGAAACCACTTTTGCACTTGTATTAGTGTGGAAAAACCACTTTTCGCACTTGTGTTAGTGTTGAAAACCCACTTTTTGCACTTGTGTTCGTGTTGAAAAACCACTTTTCGCACTTGTGTTAGTGAAGGAAACCACTTTTCTCACTTGTGTTAGTGTTGAAAACCCACTTTTCGCACTTGTGTTAGTGTTGAAAATCCACTTTTCGCACTTGTGTTGGTGCAGGAAACCACTTTTGCACTTGTATTAGTGTGGAAAAAACACTTTTTGCACTTGTGATAGTGTTGAAAAACCACTTTTCGCACTTGTGTTAGTGTTGAAAAACCACTTTTCGCACTTGTGTTAGTGCAGGAAACCACTATTGCACTTGTATTAGTGTGGAAAAAACACTTTTTGCACTTGTGATAATGTTGAAAAACCACTTTTCGCACTTGTGTTAGTGTTGAAAAACCACTTTTCGCACTTGTGTTGGTGCAGGAAACCACTTTTGCACTTGCGATAGTGTTGAAAAACCACTTTTCGCACTTGTGTTAGTGTTGAAAACCCACTTTTCGCACTTGTGTTGGTGTTGAAAATCCACTTTTCCCACTTGTGTTGGTGCAGGAAACCACTTTTGCACTTGTATTAGTGTGGAAAAAACACTTTTTGCACTTGTGATAGTGTTGAAAAACCACTTTTCGCACTTGTGTTAGTGTTGAAAAACCACTTTTTGCACTTGTGTTGGTGCAGGAAACCACCTTTGCACTTGTATTAGTGTGGAAAAAACACTTTTTGCACTTGTGATAGTGTTGAAAAACCACTTTTCGCACTTGTGTTAGTGTTGAAAAACCACTTTTCGCACTTGTGTTTGTGCAGGAAACCACTTTTGCACTTGTATTAGTGTGGAAAACCACTTTTCGCAACTGTGTTAGTGTTGAAAAACCACTTTTTGCACTTGTGTTAGTGTTCAAAAACCACTTTTCGCACTTGTGTTAGTGAAGGAAACCACTTTTCGCACTTGTGTTAGTGTTGAAAACCCACTTTTCGCACTTGTGTTAGTGTTGAAAATCCACTTTTCCCACTTGTGTTGGTACAGGAAACCACTTTTGCACTTGTATTACTGTGGAAAAATCACTTTTTGCACTTGTGATAGTGTTGAAAAACCACTTTTCGCACTTGTGATAGTGTTGAAAAACCACTTTACGCACTTGTGTTAGTGTTGAAAAACCACTTTTCGCACCTGTGTTGGTGCAGGAAACCACTTTTGCACTTGTATTAGTGTGGAAAAACCACTTTTCGCACTTGTGTTAGTGTTGAAAAACCACTTTTCGCACTTGTGTTAGTGTTGAAAAACCACTTTTCGCACTTGTGTTAGTGTTGAAAATCCACTTTTCGCACTTGTGTTGGTGCAGGAAACCACTTTTGCACTTGTATTAGTGTGGAAAAAACACTTTTTGCACTTGTCATAGTGTTGAAAAACCACTTTTCGCACTTGTGTTAGTGTTGAAAAACCACTTTTCGCACTTGTGTTAGTGCAGGAAACCACTTTTGCACTTGCATTAGTGTGGAAAAAAGACTTTTTGCACTTGTGATAGTGTTGAAAAACCACTTTTCGCACTTGTGTTAGTGTTGAAAAACCACTTTTCACACTTGTGTTGGTGCAGGAAACCACTTTTGCACTTGCGATAGTGTTGAAAAACCACTTTTCGCACTTGTGTTAGTGTTGAAAACCCACTTTTCGCACTTGTGTTAGTGTTGAAAATCCACTTTTCCCACTTGTGTTGGTGCAGGAAACCACTTTTGCACTTGTATTAGTGTGGAAAAAACACTTTTTGCACTTGTGATAGTGTTGAAAAACCACTTTTCGCACTTGTGTTAGTGTTGAAAAACCACTTTTTGCACTTGTGTTGGTGCAGGAAACCACCTTTGCACTTGTATTAGTGTGGAAAAAACACTTTTTGCACTTGTGATAGTGTTGAAAAACCACTTTTCGCACTTGTGTTAGTGTTGAAAAACCACTTCGCACTTGTGTTTGTGCAGGAAACCACTTTTGCACTTGTATTAGTGTGGAAAAACCACTTTTCGCAACTGTGTTAGTGTTGAAAAACCACTTTTTGCACTTGTGTTAGTGTTCAAAAACCACTTTTCGCACTTGTGTTAGTGAAGGAAACCACTTTTCGCACTTGTGTTAGTGTTGAAAACCCACTTTTCGCACCTGTGTTGGTGCAGGAAACCACTTTTGCACTTGTATTAGTGTGGAAAAACCACTTTTCGCACTTGTGTTAGTGTTGAAAAACCACTTTTCGCACTTGTGATAGTGTTGAAAAACCACTTTTCGCACTTGTGTTAGTGTTGAAAAACCACTCTTCGCACCTGTGTTTGTGCAGGAAACCACTTTTGCACTTGTATTAGTGTGGAAAAACCACTTTTCGCACTTGTGTTAGTGTTGAAAATCCACTTTTCCCACTTGTGTTGGTGCACTAAACCACTTTTGCACTTGTATTAGTGTGGGAAAAAACATTTTGCACTTGTGATAGTGTTGAAAAACCACTTTTCGCACTTGTGTTAGTGTTGAAAAACCACTTTTCGCACTTGTGTTGGTGCAGGAAACCACTTTTGCACTTGTATTAGTGTGGAAAACCATTTTTCACACTTGTGTTAGTGTTGAAAACCCACTTTTCGCACCTGTGTTTGTGTTGAAAAAACACTTTTTGCACTTGTATTAGTGTGGAAAAACCACTTTTCGCACTTGTGTTAGTTTTGAAAAACCACTTTTCGCACTTGTGATAGTGTTGAAAAACCACTTTTCGCACTTGTGTTAGTGTTGAAAAACCACTTTTCGCACCTGTGTTTGTGCAGGAAACCACTTTTGCACTTGTATTAGTGTGGAAAAACCACTTTTCGCACTTGTGTTAGTGTTGAAAAACAATTTTCGCACTTGTGTTAGTGTAGAAAACCCACTTTTCGCACTTGTGTTAGTGTTGAAAATCCACTTTTCCCACTTGTGTTGGTGCACTAAACCACTTTTGCACTTGTATTAGTGTGGGAAAAAACATTTTGCACTTGTGATAGTCTTGAAAAACCACTTTTCGCACTTGTGTTAGTGTTGAAAAACCACTTTTCGCACTTGTGTTGGTGCAGGAAACCACTTTTGCACTTGTATTAGTGTGGAAAAACCACTTTTCACACTTGTGTTAGTGTTGAAAACCCACTTTTCGCACTTGTGTTAGTGTTGAAAAACCACTTTTCGCACTTGTGTTAGTGAAGGAAACCACTTTTCGTACTTGTGTTAGTGTTGAAAACCCACTTTTCGCACTTGTGTTAGTGTTGAAAATCCACTTTTCGCACTTGTGTTGGTGCAGGAAACCACTTTTGCACTTGTATTAGTGTGGAAAAAACACTTTTTGCACTTGTGATAGTGTTGAAAAACCACTTTTCGCACTTGTGTTAGTGTTGAAAAACCACTTTTCGCACTTGTGTTAGTGTTGAAAAACCACTTTTTGCACTTGTGTTAGTGAAGGAAACCACTTTTCGCACTTGTGTTATTGTTGAAAACCCACTTTTCGCACTTGTGTTATTGTTGAAAATCCACTTTTCGCACTTGTGTTGGTGCAGGAAACCACTTTTGCACTTGCATTAGTGTGGAAAAAACACTTTTTGCACTTGTGATAGTGTTGAAAAACCACTTTTCGCACTTGTGTTAGTGTTGAAAAACCACTTTTCACACTTGTGTTAGTGCAGGAAACCACTTTTGCACTTGTATTAGTGTGGAAAAAACACTTTTTGCACTTGTGATAGTGTTGAAAAACCACTTTTCGCACTTGTGTTAGTGTTGAAAAACCACTTTTCGCACTTGTGTTTTGGTGCAGGAAACCACTTTTGCACTTGTGATAGTGTTGAAAAACCACTTTTCGCACTTGTGTTAGTGTTGAAAACCCACTTTTCGCACTTGTGTTAGTGTTGAAAATCCACTTTTCCCACTTGTGTTGGTGCAGGAAACCACTTTTGCACTTGTATTAGTGTGGAAAAAACACTTTTTGCACTTGTGATAGTGTTGAAAAACCACTTTTCGCACTTGTGTTAGTGTTGAAAAACCACTTTTTGCACTTGTGTTGGTGCAGGAAACCACCTTTGCACTTGTATTAGTGTGGAAAAAACACTTTTTGCACTTGTGATAGTGTTGAAAAACCACTTTTCGCACTTGTGTTAGTGTTGAAAAACCACTTTTTGCACTTGTGTTAGTGAAGGAAACCACTTTTCGCACTTGTGTTATTGTTGAAAACCCACTTTTCGCACTTGTGTTATTGTTGAAAATCCACTTTTCGCACTTGTGTTGGTGCAGGAAACCACTTTTGCACTTGCATTAGTGTGGAAAAAACACTTTTTGCACTTGTGATAGTGTTGAAAAACCACTTTTCGCACTTGTGTTAGTGTTGAAAAACCACTTTTCACACTTGTGTTAGTGCAGGAAACCACTTTTGCACTTGTATTAGTGTGGAAAAAACACTTTTTGCACTTGTGATAGTGTTGAAAAACCACTTTTCGCACTTGTGTTAGTGTTGAAAAACCACTTTTCGCACTTGTGTTTTGGTGCAGGAAACCACTTTTGCACTTGTGATAGTGTTGAAAAACCACTTTTCGCACTTGTGTTAGTGTTGAAAACCCACTTTTCGCACTTGTGTTAGTGTTGAAAATCCACTTTTCCCACTTGTGTTGGTGCAGGAAACCACTTTTGCACTTGTATTAGTGTGGAAAAAACACTTTTTGCACTTGTGATAGTGTTGAAAAACCACTTTTCGCACTTGTGTTAGTGTTGAAAAACCACTTTTTGCACTTGTGTTGGTGCAGGAAACCACCTTTGCACTTGTATTAGTGTGGAAAAAACACTTTTTGCACTTGTGATAGTGTTGAAAAACCACTTTTCGCACTTGTGTTAGTGTTGAAAAACCACTTTTCGCACTTGTGTTTGTGCAGGAAACCACTTTTGCACTTGTATTAGTGTGGAAAAACCACTTTTCGCAACTGTGTTAGTGTTGAAAAACCACTTTTCGCACTTGTGTTTGTGCAGGAAACCACCTTTGCACTTGTATTAGTGTGGAAAAAACACTTTTTGCACTTGTGATAGTGTTGAAAAACCACTTTTCGCACTTGTGTTAGTGTTGAAAAACCACTTTTCGCACCTGTGTTGGTGCAGGAAACCACTTTTGCACTTGTATTAGTGTGGAAAAACCACTTTTCGCACTTGTGTTAGTGTTGAAAAACCACTTTTCGCACTTGTGTTAGTGTTGAAAAACAACTTTTCGCACTTGTGTTAGTGCAGGAAACCACTTTTGCACTTGTATTAGTGTGGAAAAACCACTTTTCGCACTTGTGTTAGTGTTGAAAAACCAATTTTCGCACTTGTGTTAGTGTTGAAAACCCACTTTTCCCACTTGGGTTGGTGCAGGAAACCACTTTTGCACTTGTATTAGTGTGGAAAAAACACTTTTTGCACTTGTGATAGTGTTGAAAAACCACTTTTCGCACTTGTGTTAGTGTTGAAAAACACTTTTCGCACTTGTGTTGGTGCAGGAAACCACTTTTGCACTTGTATTAGTGTGGAAAAAACACTTTTTGCACTTGTGATAGTGTTGAAAAACCACTTCGCACTTGTGTTTGTGCAGGAAACCACTTTTGCACTTGTATTAGTGTGGAAAAACCACTTTTCGCAACTGTGTTAGTGTTGAAAAACCACTTTTTGCACTTGTGTTAGTGTTCAAAAACCACTTTTCGCACTTGTGTTAGTGTTGAAAAACCACTCTTCGCACCTGTGTTTGTGCAGGAAACCACTTTTGCACTTGTATTAGTGTGGAAAAACCACTTTTCGCACTTGTGTTAGTGTTGAAAATCCACTTTTCCCACTTGTGTTGGTGCACTAAACCACTTTTGCACTTGTATTAGTGTGGGAAAAAACATTTTGCACTTGTGATAGTGTTGAAAAACCACTTTTCGCACTTGTGTTAGTGTTGAAAAACCACTTTTCGCACTTGTGTTGGTGCAGGAAACCACTTTTGCACTTGTATTAGTGTGGAAAACCACTTTTCACACTTGTGTTAGTGTTGAAAACCCACTTTTCGCACCTGTGTTTGTGTTGAAAAAACACTTTTTGCACTTGTATTAGTGTGGAAAAACCACTTTTCGCACTTGTGTTAGTGTTGAAAAACCACTTTTCGCACTTGTGATAGTGTTGAAAAACCACTTTTCGCACTTGTGTTAGTGTTGAAAAACCACTTTTCGCACCTGTGTTTGTGCAGGAAACCACTTTTGCACTTGTATTAGTGTGGAAAAACCACTTTTCGCACTTGTGTTAGTGTTGAAAAACAATTTTCGCACTTGTGTTAGTGTTGAAAACCCACTTTTCGCACTTGTGTTAGTGTTGAAAATCCACTTTTCCCACTTGTGTTGGTGCACTAAACCACTTTTGCACTTGTATTAGTGTGGGAAAAAACATTTTGCACTTGTGATAGTCTTGAAAAACCACTTTTCGCACTTGTGTTAGTGTTGAAAAACCACTTTTCGCACTTGTGTTGGTGCAGGAAACCACTTTTGCACTTGTATTAGTGTGGAAAAACCACTTTTCACACTTGTGTTAGTGTTGAAAACCCACTTTTCGCACTTGTGTTAGTGTTGAAAAACCACTTTTCGCACTTGTGTTAGTGAAGGAAACCACTTTTCGTACTTGTGTTAGTGTTGAAAACCCACTTTTCGCACTTGTGTTAGTGTTGAAAATCCACTTTTCGCACTTGTGTTGGTGCAGGAAACCACTTTTGCACTTGTATTAGTGTGGAAAAAACACTTTTTGCACTTGTGATAGTGTTGAAAAACCACTTTTCGCACTTGTGTTAGTGTTGAAAAACCACTTTTCGCACTTGTGTTGGTGCAGGAAACCACTTTTGCACTTGTATTAGTGTGGAAAAACCACTTTTCGCACTTGTGTTAGTGTTGAAAACCCACTTTTCGCACTTGTGTTAGTGTTGAAAAACCACTTTTTGCACTTGTGTTAGTGAAGGAAACCACTTTTCGCACTTGTGTTATTGTTGAAAACCCACTTTTCGCACTTGTGTTATTGTTGAAAATCCACTTTTCGCACTTGTGTTGGTGCAGGAAACCACTTTTGCACTTGCATTAGTGTGGAAAAAACACTTTTTGCACTTGTGATAGTGTTGAAAAACCACTTTTCGCACTTGTGTTAGTGTTGAAAAACCACTTTTCACACTTGTGTTAGTGCAGGAAACCACTTTTGCACTTGTATTAGTGTGGAAAAAACACTTTTTGCACTTGTGATAGTGTTGAAAAACCACTTTTCGCACTTGTGTTAGTGTTGAAAAACCACTTTTCGCACTTGTGTTGGTGCAGGAAACCACTTTTGCACTTGTGATAGTGTTGAAAAACCACTTTTCGCACTTGTGTTAGTGTTGAAAACCCACTTTTCGCACTTGTGTTAGTGTTGAAAATCCACTTTTCCCACTTGTGTTGGTGCAGGAAACCACTTTTGCACTTGTATTAGTGTGGAAAAAACACTTTTTGCACTTGTGATAGTGTTGAAAAACCACTTTTCGCACTTGTGTTAGTGTTGAAAAACCACTTTTTGCACTTGTGTTGGTGCAGGAAACCACCTTTGCACTTGTATTAGTGTGGAAAAAACACTTTTTGCACTTGTGATAGTGTTGAAAAACCACTTTTCGCACTTGTGTTAGTGTTGAAAAACCACTTTTCGCACTTGTGTTTGTGCAGGAAACCACTTTTGCACTTGTATTAGTGTGGAAAAACCACTTTTCGCAACTGTGTTAGTGTTGAAAAACCACTTTTCGCACTTGTGTTTGTGCAGGAAACCACCTTTGCACTTGTATTAGTGTGGAAAAAACACTTTTTGCACTTGTGATAGTGTTGAAAAACCACTTTTCGCACTTGTGTTAGTGTTGAAAAACCACTTTTCGCACCTGTGTTGGTGCAGGAAACCACTTTTGCACTTGTATTAGTGTGGAAAAACCACTTTTCGCACTTGTGTTAGTGTTGAAAAACCACTTTTCGCACTTGTGTTAGTGTTGAAAAACCACTTTTCGCACTTGTGTTAGTGCAGGAAACCACTTTTGCACTTGTATTAGTGTGGAAAAACCACTTTTCGCACTTGTGTTAGTGTTGAAAAACCAATTTTCGCACTTGTGTTAGTGTTGAAAACCCACTTTTCCCACTTGGGTTGGTGCAGGAAACCACTTTTGCACTTGTATTAGTGTGGAAAAAACACTTTTTGCACTTGTGATAGTGTTGAAAAACCACTTTTCGCACTTGTGTTAGTGTTGAAAAACACTTTTCGCACTTGTGTTGGTGCAGGAAACCACTTTTGCACTTGTATTAGTGTGGAAAAAACACTTTTTGCACTTGTGATAGTGTTGAAAAACCAATTTTCGCACTTGTGTTAGTGTTGAAAAACCACTTTTCACACTTGTGTTGGTGCAGGAAACCACTTTTGCACTTGTATTAGTGTGGAAAAACCACTTTTCGCACTTGTGTTAGTGTTGAAAAACCACTTTTCGCACTTGTGTTAGTGTTGAAAAACCACTTTTTGCACTTGTGTTAGTGAAGGAAACCACTTTTCGCACTTGTGTTATTGTTGAAAACCCACTTTTCGCACTTGTGTTATTGTTGAAAATCCACTTTTCGCACTTGTGTTGGTGCAGGAAACCACTTTTGCACTTGCATTAGTGTGGAAAAAACACTTTTTGCACTTGTGATAGTGTTGAAAAACCACTTTTCGCACTTGTGTTAGTGTTGAAAAACCACTTTTCACACTTGTGTTAGTGCAGGAAACCACTTTTGCACTTGTATTAGTGTGGAAAAAACACTTTTTGCACTTGTGATAGTGTTGAAAAACCACTTTTCGCACTTGTGTTAGTGTTGAAAAACCACTTTTTGCACTTGTGTTGGTGCAGGAAACCACTTTTGCACTTGTGATAGTGTTGAAAAACCACTTTTCGCACTTGTGTTAGTGTTGAAAACCCACTTTTCGCACTTGTGTTAGTGTTGAAAATCCACTTTTCCCACTTGTGTTGGTGCAGGAAACCACTTTTGCACTTGTATTAGTGTGGAAAAAACACTTTTTGCACTTGTGATAGTGTTGAAAAACCACTTTTCGCACTTGTGTTAGTGTTGAAAAACCACTTTTTGCACTTGTGTTGGTGCAGGAAACCACCTTTGCACTTGTATTAGTGTGGAAAAAACACTTTTTGCACTTGTGATAGTGTTGAAAAACCACTTTTCGCACTTGTGTTAGTGTTGAAAAACCACTTTTCGCACTTGTGTTTGTGCAGGAAACCACTTTTGCACTTGTATTAGTGTGGAAAAACCACTTTTCACAACTGTGTTAGTGTTGAAAAACCACTTTTCGCACTTGTGTTTGTGCAGGAAACCACCTTTGCACTTGTATTAGTGTGGAAAAAACACTTTTTGCACTTGTGATAGTGTTGAAAAACCACTTTTCGCACTTGTGTTAGTGTTGAAAAACCACTTTTCGCACCTGTGTTGGTGCAGGAAACCACTTTTGCACTTGTATTAGTGTGGAAAAACAACTTTTCGCACTTGTGTTAGTGTTGAAAAACCACTTTTCGCACTTGTGTTAGTGTTGAAAAACCACTTTTCGCACTTGTGTTAGTGCAGGAAACCACTTTTGCACTTGTATTAGTGTGGAAAAACCACTTTTCGCACTTGTGTTAGTGTTGAAAAACCAATTTTCGCACTTGTGTTAGTGTTGAAAACCCACTTTTCCCACTTGGGTTGGTGCAGGAAACCACTTTTGCACTTGTATTAGTGTGGAAAAAACACTTTTTGCACTTGTGATAGTGTTGAAAAACCACTTTTCGCACTTGTGTTAGTGTTGAAAAACACTTTTCGCACTTGTGTTGGTGCAGGAAACCACTTTTGCACTTGTATTAGTGTGGAAAAAACACTTTTTGCACTTGTGATAGTGTTGAAAAACCAATTTTCGCACTTGTGTTAGTGTTGAAAAACCACTTTTCACACTTGTGTTGGTGCAGGAAACCACTTTTGCACTTGTATTAGTGTGGAAAAACCACTTTTCGCACTTGTGTTATTGTTGAAAACCCACTTTTCGCACTTGTGTTAGTGTTGAAAAACCACTTTTCGCACTTGTGTTAGTGAAGGAAACCACTTTTCGCACTTGTGTTAGTGTTGAAAACCCACTTTTCGCACTTGTGTTAGTGTTGAAAATCTACTTTTCGCACTTGTGTTGGTGCAGGAAACCACTTTTGCACTTGTATTAGTGTGGAAAAAACACTTTTTGCACTTGTGATAGTGTTGAAAAACCACTTTTCGCACTTGTGTTAGTGTTGAAAAACCACTTTTCGCACTTGTGTTAGTGCAGGAAACCACTTTTGCACTTGTATTAGTGTGGAAAAAACACTTTTTGCACTTGTGATAGTGTTGAAAAACCACTTTTCGCACTTGTGTTAGTGTTGAAAAACCACTTTTCGCACTTGTGTTGGTGCAGGAAACCACTTTTGCACTTGTGATAGTGTTGAAAAACCACTTTTCGCACTTGTGTTGGTGTTGAAAAACCACTTTTCGCACCTGTGTTGGTGCAAGAAACCACTTTTGCACTTGTATTAGTGTGGGAAAACCACTTTTTGCACTTGTGTTAGTGTTGAAAAACCAATTTTCGCACTTGTGTTAGTGTTGAAAACCCACTTTTTGCACTTGTGTTAGTGTTGAAAATCCACTTTTCCCACTTGGGTTGGTGCAGGAAACCACTTTTGCACTTGTATTAGTGTGGAAAAAACACTTTTTGCACTTGTGATAGTGTTGAAAAACCACTTTTCGCACTTGTGTTAGTGTTGAAAAACCACTTTTCGCACTTGTGTTGGTGCAGGAAACCACTTTTGCACTTGTATTAGTGTGGAAAAAACCCTTTTTGCACTTGTGATAGTGTTGAAAAACCACTTTTCGCACTTGTGTTGGTGCAGGAAACCACTTTTGCACTTGTATTAGTGTGGAAAAACCACTTTTCGCACTTGTGTTAGTGTTGAAAACCCACTTTTCGCACTTGTGTTAGTGTTGAAAAACCACTTTTCGCACTTGTGTTAGTGAAGGAAACCACTTTTCTCACTTGTGTTAGTGTTGAAAACCCACTTTTCGCACTTGTGTTAGTGTTGAAAATCCACTTTTCGCACTTGTGTTGGTGCAGGAAACCACTTTTGCACTTGTATTAGTGTGGAAAAAACACTTTTTGCACTTGTGATAGTGTTGAAAAACCACTTTTCGCACTTGTGTTAGTGTTGAAAAACCACTTTTCGCACTTGTGTTAGTGCAGGAAACCACTTTTGCACTTGTATTAGTGTGGAAAAAACACTTTTTGCACTTGTGATAGTGTTGAAAAACCACTTTTCGCACTTGTGTTAGTGTTGAAAAACCACTTTTCGCACTTGTGTTGGTGCAGGAAACCACTTTTGCACTTGCGATAGTGTTGAAAAACCACTTTTCGCACTTGTGTTAGTGTTGAAAACCCACTTTTCGCACTTGTGTTAGTGTTTAAAATCCACTTTTCCCACTTGTGTTGGTGCAGGAAACCACTTTTGCACTTGTATTAGTGTGGAAAAAACACTTTTTGCACTTGTGATAGTGTTGAAAAACCACTTTTCGCACTTGTGTTAATGTTGAAAAACCACTTTTTGCACTTGTGTTGGTGCAGGAAACCACCTTTGCACTTGTATTAGTGTGGAAAAAACACTTTTTGCACTTGTGATAGTGTTGAAAAACCACTTTTCGCACTTGTGTTAGTGTTGAAAAACCACTTTTCGCACTTGTGTTTGTGCAGGAAACCACTTTTGCACTTGTATTAGTGTGGAAAAACCACTTTTCGCAACTGTGTTAGTGTTGAAAAACCACTTTTTGCACTTGTGTTAGTGTTCAAAAACCACTTTTCGCACTTGTGTTAGTGAAGGAAACCACTTTTCGCACTTGTGTTAGTGTTGAAAACCCACTTTTCGCACTTGTGTTAGTGTTGAAAATCCACTTTTCCCACTTGTGTTGGTACAGGAAACCACTTTTGCACTTGTATTACTGTGGAAAAATCACTTTTTGCACTTGTGATAGTGTTGAAAAACCACTTTTCGCACTTGTGATAGTGTTGAAAAACCACTTTTCGCACTTGTGTTAGTGTTGAAAAACCACTTTTCGCACCTGTGTTGGTGCAGGAAACCACTTTTGCACTTGTATTAGTGTGGAAAAACCACTTTTCGCACTTATGTTAGTGTTGAAAAACCACTTTTCGCACTTGTGTTAGTGTTGAAAAACCACTTTTCGCACTTGTGTTAGTGTTGAAAAACCACTTTTCGCACTTGTGTTGGTGCAGGAAACCAATTTTGCACTTGTATTAGTGTGGAAAAAACCACTTTTCGCACTTGTGTTAGTGTTGAAAAACCACTTTTCGCACTTGTGTTAGTGTTGAAAAACCACTTTTCGCACTTGTGTTGGTGCAGGAAACCACTTTTGCACTTGTATTAGTGTGGAAAAATACTTTTTGCACTTGTATTAGTGTGGAAAAACCACTTTTCGCACTTTTGTTAGTGTTGAAAAACCAATTTTCGCACTTGTGTTAGTGTTGAAAACCCACTTTTCGCACTTGTGTTAGTGTTGAAAATCCACTTTTCCCACTTGGGTTGGTGCAGGAAACCACTTTTGCACTTGTATTAGTGTGGAAAAAACACTTTTTGCACTTGTGATAGTGTTGAAAAACCACTTTTCGCACTTGTGTTAGTGTTGAAAAACCACTTTTCGCACTTGTGTTGGTACAGGAAACCACTTTTGCACTTGTATTAGTGTGGAAAAAACACTTTTTGCACTTGTGATAGTGTTGAAAAACCACTTTTCGCACTTGTGTTAGTGTTGAAAAACCACTTTTCACACTTGTGTTGGTGCAGGAAACCACTTTTGCACTTGTATTAGTGTGGAAAAACCACTTTTCGCACTTGTGTTATTGTTGAAAACCCACTTTTCGCACTTGTGTTAGTGTTGAAAAACCACTTTTCGCACTTGTGTTAGTGAAGGAAACCACTTTTCGCACTTGTGTTAGTGTTGAAAACCCACTTTTCGCACTTGTGTTAGTGTTGAAAATCCACTTTTCGCACTTGTGTTGGTGCAGGAAACCACTTTTGCACTTGTATTAGTGTGGAAAAAACACTTTTTGCACTTGTGATAGTGTTGAAAAACCACTTTTCGCACTTGTGTAAGTGTTGAAAAACCACTTTTCGCACTTGTGTTAGTGCAGGAAACCACTTTTGCACTTGTATTAGTGTGGAAAAAACACTTTTTGCACTTGTGATAGTGTTGAAAAACCACTTTTCGCACTTGTGTAAGTGTTGAAAAACCACTTTTCGCACTTGTGTTAGTGCAGGAAACCACTTTTGCACTTGTATTAGTGTGGAAAAAACACTTTTTGCACTTGTGATAGTGTTGAAAAACCACTTTTCGCACTTGTGTTAGTGTTGAAAAACCACTTTTCGCACTTGTGTTGGTGCAGGAAACCACTTTTGCACTTGTCATAGTGTTGAAAAACCACTTTTAGCACTTGTGTTAGTGTTGAAAAACCACTTTTCGCACTTGTGTTGGTGCAGGAAACCACTTTTGCACTTGTATTAGTGTGGAAAAAACACTTTTTGCACTTGTGATAGTGTTGAAAAACCACTTTTCGCACTTGTGTTAGTGTTGAAAAACCACTTTTCGCACCTGTGTTGGTGCAGGAAACCACTTTTGCACTTGTATTAGTGTGGGAAAACCACTTTTCGCACTTGTGTTAGTGTTGAAAAACCAATTTTCGCACTTGTGTTAGTGTTGAAAACCCACTTTTCGCACTTGTGTTAGTGTTGAAAATCCACTTTTCCCACTTGGGTTGGTGCAGGAAACCACTTTTGCACTTGTATTAGTGTGGAAAAAACACTTTTTGCACTTGTGATAGTGTTGAAAAACCACTTTTCGCACTTGTGTTAGTGTTGAAAAACCACTTTTCGCACCTGTGTTGGTGCAGGAAACCACTTTTGCACCTGTGTTGGTGCAGGAAACCACTTTTGCACTTGTATTAGTGTGGGAAAACCACTTTTTGCACTTGTGATAGTGTTGAAAAACCACTTTTCGCACTTGTGTTAGTGTTGAAAAACCACTTTTCGCACTTGTGTTGGTGCAGGAAACCACTTTTGCACTTGTATTAATGTGGAAAAAACACTTTTTGCACTTGTGATAGTGTTGAAAAACCACTTTTCGCACTTGTGTTGGTGCAGGAAACCACTTTTGCACTTGTATTAGTGTGGAAAAACCACTTTTCGCACTTGTGTTAGTGTTGAAAAAACACTTTTCGCACTTGTGTTAGTGCAGGAAACCACTTTTGCACTTGTATTAGTGTGGAAAAACCACTTTTCGCACTTGTGTTAGTGTTGAAAAACCACTTTTCGCACTTGTGTTAGTGTTGAAAAACCACTTTTCGCACTTGTGTTAGTGCAGGAAACCACTTTTGCACTTGTATTAGTGTGGAAAAACCACTTTTCGCACTTGTGTTAGTGTTGAAAAACCAATTTTCGCACTTGTGTTAGTGTTGAAAACCCACTTTTCCCACTTGGGTTGGTGCAGGAAACCACTTTTGCACTTGTATTAGTGTGGAAAAAACACTTTTTGCACTTGTGATAGTGTTGAAAAACCACTTTTCGCACTTGTGTTAGTGTTGAAAAACACTTTTCGCACTTGTGTTGGTGCAGGAAACCACTTTTGCACTTGTATTAGTGTGGAAAAAACACTTTTTGCACTTGTGATAGTGTTGAAAAACCAATTTTCGCACTTGTGTTAGTGTTGAAAAACCACTTTTCACACTTGTGTTGGTGCAGGAAACCACTTTTGCACTTGTATTAGTGTGGAAAAACCACTTTTCGCACTTGTGTTAGTGTTGAAAAACCACTTTTCGCACTTGTGTTAGTGTTGAAAAACCACTTTTTGCACTTGTGTTAGTGAAGGAAACCACTTTTCGCACTTGTGTTATTGTTGAAAACCCACTTTTCGCACTTGTGTTATTGTTGAAAATCCACTTTTCGCACTTGTGTTGGTGCAGGAAACCACTTTTGCACTTGCATTAGTGTGGAAAAAACACTTTTTGCACTTGTGATAGTGTTGAAAAACCACTTTTCGCACTTGTGTTAGTGTTGAAAAACCACTTTTCACACTTGTGTTAGTGCAGGAAACCACTTTTGCACTTGTATTAGTGTGGAAAAAACACTTTTTGCACTTGTGATAGTGTTGAAAAACCACTTTTCGCACTTGTGTTAGTGTTGAAAAACCACTTTTCGCACTTGTGTTGGTGCAGGAAACCACTTTTGCACTTGTGATAGTGTTGAAAAACCACTTTTCGCACTTGTGTTAGTGTTGAAAACCCACTTTTCGCACTTGTGTTAGTGTTGAAAATCCACTTTTCCCACTTGTGTTGGTGCAGGAAACCACTTTTGCACTTGTATTAGTGTGGAAAAAACACTTTTTGCACTTGTGATAGTGTTGAAAAACCACTTTTCGCACTTGTGTTAGTGTTGAAAAACCACTTTTTGCACTTGTGTTGGTGCAGGAAACCACCTTTGCACTTGTATTAGTGTGGAAAAAACACTTTTTGCACTTGTGATAGTGTTGAAAAACCACTTTTCGCACTTGTGTTAGTGTTGAAAAACCACTTTTCGCACTTGTGTTTGTGCAGGAAACCACTTTTGCACTTGTATTAGTGTGGAAAAACCACTTTTCACAACTGTGTTAGTGTTGAAAAACCACTTTTCGCACTTGTGTTTGTGCAGGAAACCACCTTTGCACTTGTATTAGTGTGGAAAAAACACTTTTTGCACTTGTGATAGTGTTGAAAAACCACTTTTCGCACTTGTGTTAGTGTTGAAAACCACTTTTCGCACCTGTGTTGGTGCAGGAAACCACTTTTGCACTTGTATTAGTGTGGAAAAACCACTTTTCGCACTTGTGTTAGTGTTGAAAAACCACTTTTCGCACTTGTGTTAGTGTTGAAAAACCACTTTTCGCACTTGTGTTAGTGCAGGAAACCACTTTTGCACTTGTATTAGTGTGGAAAAACCACTTTTCGCACTTGTGTTAGTGTTGAAAAACCAATTTTCGCACTTGTGTTAGTGTTGAAAACCCACTTTTCCCACTTGGGTTGGTGCAGGAAACCACTTTTGCACTTGTATTAGTGTGGAAAAAACACTTTTTGCACTTGTGATAGTGTTGAAAAACCACTTTTCGCACTTGTGTTAGTGTTGAAAAACACTTTTCGCACTTGTGTTGGTGCAGGAAACCACTTTTGCACTTGTATTAGTGTGGAAAAAACACTTTTTGCACTTGTGATAGTGTTGAAAAACCAATTTTCGCACTTGTGTTAGTGTTGAAAAACCACTTTTCACACTTGTGTTGGTGCAGGAAACCACTTTTGCACTTGTATTAGTGTGGAAAAACCACTTTTCGCACTTGTGTTATTGTTGAAAACCCACTTTTCGCACTTGTGTTAGTGTTGAAAAACCACTTTTCGCACTTGTGTTAGTGAAGGAAACCACTTTTCGCACTTGTGTTAGTGTTGAAAACCCACTTTTCGCACTTGTGTTAGTGTTGAAAATCTACTTTTCGCACTTGTTTTGGTGCAGGAAACCACTTTTGCACTTGTATTAGTGTGGAAAAAACACTTTTTGCACTTGTGATAGTGTTGAAAAACCACTTTTCGCACTTGTGTTAGTGTTGAAAAACCACTTTTCGCACTTGTGTTAGTGCAGGAAACCACTTTTGCACTTGTATTAGTGTGGAAAAAACACTTTTTGCACTTGTGATAGTGTTGAAAAACCACTTTTCGCACTTGTGTTAGTGTTGAAAAACCACTTTTCGCACTTGTGTTGGTGCAGGAAACCACTTTTGCACTTGTGATAGTGTTGAAAAACCACTTTTCGCACTTGTGTTGGTGTTGAAAAACCACTTTTCGCACCTGTGTTGGTGCAAGAAACCACTTTTGCACTTGTATTAGTGTGGGAAAACCACTTTTTGCACTTGTGTTAGTGTTGAAAAACCAATTTTCGCACTTGTGTTAGTGTTGAAAACCCACTTTTTGCACTTGTGTTAGTGTTGAAAATCCACTTTTCCCACTTGGGTTGGTGCAGGAAACCACTTTTGCACTTGTATTAGTGTGGAAAAAACACTTTTTGCACTTGTGATAGTGTTGAAAAACCACTTTTCGCACTTGTGTTAGTGTTGAAAAACCACTTTTCGCACTTGTGTTGGTGCAGGAAACCACTTTTGCACTTGTATTAGTGTGGAAAAAACCCTTTTTGCACTTGTGATAGTGTTGAAAAACCACTTTTCGCACTTGTGTTGGTGCAGGAAACCACTTTTGCACTTGTATTAGTGTGGAAAAACCACTTTTCGCACTTGTGTTAGTGTTGAAAACCCACTTTTCGCACTTGTGTTAGTGTTGAAAAACCACTTTTCGCACTTGTGTTAGTGAAGGAAACCACTTTTCTCACTTGTGTTAGTGTTGAAAACCCACTTTTCGCACTTGTGTTAGTGTTGAAAATCCACTTTTCGCACTTGTGTTGGTGCAGGAAACCACTTTTGCACTTGTATTAGTGTGGAAAAAACACTTTTTGCACTTGTGATAGTGTTGAAAAACCACTTTTCGCACTTGTGTTAGTGTTGAAAAACCACTTTTCGCACTTGTGTTAGTGCAGGAAACCACTTTTGCACTTGTATTAGTGTGGAAAAAACACTTTTTGCACTTGTGATAGTGTTGAAAAACCACTTTTCGCACTTGTGTTAGTGTTGAAAAACCACTTTTCGCACTTGTGTTGGTGCAGGAAACCACTTTTGCACTTGCGATAGTGTTGAAAAACCACTTTTCGCACTTGTGTTAGTGTTGAAAACCCACTTTTCGCACTTGTGTTAGTGTTTAAAATCCACTTTTCCCACTTGTGTTGGTGCAGGAAACCACTTTTGCACTTGTATTAGTGTGGAAAAAACACTTTTTGCACTTGTGATAGTGTTGAAAAACCACTTTTCGCACTTGTGTTAATGTTGAAAAACCACTTTTTGCACTTGTGTTGGTGCAGGAAACCACCTTTGCACTTGTATTAGTGTGGAAAAAACACTTTTTGCACTTGTGATGGTGTTGAAAAACCACTTTTCGCACTTGTGTTAGTGTTGAAAAACCACTTTTCGCACTTGTGTTTGTGCAGGAAACCACTTTTGCACTTGTATTAGTGTGGAAAAACCACTTTTCGCAACTGTGTTAGTGTTGAAAAACCACTTTTTGCACTTGTGTTAGTGTTCAAAAACCACTTTTCGCACTTGTGTTAGTGAAGGAAACCACTTTTCGCACTTGTGTTAGTGTTGAAAACCCACTTTTCGCACTTGTGTTAGTGTTGAAAATCCACTTTTCCCACTTGTGTTGGTACAGGAAACCACTTTTGCACTTGTATTACTGTGGAAAAATCACTTTTTGCACTTGTGATAGTGTTGAAAAACCACTTTTCGCACTTGTGATAGTGTTGAAAAACCACTTTTCGCACTTGTGTTAGTGTTGAAAAACCACTTTTCGCACCTGTGTTGGTGCAGGAAACCACTTTTGCACTTGTATTAGTGTGGAAAAACCACTTTTCGCACTTATGTTAGTGTTGAAAAACCACTTTTCGCACTTGTGTTAGTGTTGAAAAACCACTTTTCGCACTTGTGTTAGTGTTGAAAAACCACTTTTCGCACTTGTGTTGGTGCAGGAAACCAATTTTGCACTTGTATTAGTGTGGAAAAAACCACTTTTCGCACTTGTGTTAGTGTTGAAAAACCACTTTTCGCACTTGTGTTAGTGTTGAAAAACCACTTTTCGCACTTGTGTTGGTGCAGGAAACCACTTTTGCACTTGTATTAGTGTGGAAAAAACACTTTTTGCACTTGTATTAGTGTGGAAAAACCACTTTTCGCACTTTTGTTAGTGTTGAAAAACCAATTTTCGCACTTGTGTTAGTGTTGAAAACCCACTTTTCGCACTTGTGTTAGTGTTGAAAATCCACTTTTCCCACTTGGGTTGGTGCAGGAAACCACTTTTGCACTTGTATTAGTGTGGAAAAAACACTTTTTGCACTTGTGATAGTGTTGAAAAACCACTTTTCGCACTTGTGTTAGTGTTGAAAAACCACTTTTCGCACTTGTGTTGGTACAGGAAACCACTTTTGCACTTGTATTAGTGTGGAAAAAACACTTTTTGCACTTGTGATAGTGTTGAAAAACCACTTTTCGCACTTGTGTTAGTGTTGAAAAACCACTTTTCACACTTGTGTTGGTGCAGGAAACCACTTTTGCACTTGTATTAGTGTGGAAAAACCACTTTTCGCACTTGTGTTATTGTTGAAAACCCACTTTTCGCACTTGTGTTAGTGTTGAAAAACCACTTTTCGCACTTGTGTTAGTGAAGGAAACCACTTTTCGCACTTGTGTTAGTGTTGAAAACCCACTTTTCGCACTTGTGTTAGTGTTGAAAATCCACTTTTCGCACTTGTGTTGGTGCAGGAAACCACTTTTGCACTTGTATTAGTGTGGAAAAAACACTTTTTGCACTTGTGATAGTGTTGAAAAACCACTTTTCGCACTTGTGTAAGTGTTGAAAAACCACTTTTCGCACTTGTGTTAGTGCAGGAAACCACTTTTGCACTTGTATTAGTGTGGAAAAAACACTTTTTGCACTTGTGATAGTGTTGAAAAACCACTTTTCGCACTTGTGTTAGTGTTGAAAAACCACTTTTCGCACTTGTGTTGGTGCAGGAAACCACTTTTGCACTTGTCATAGTGTTGAAAAACCACTTTTAGCACTTGTGTTAGTGTTGAAAAACCACTTTTCGCACTTGTGTTGGTGCAGGAAACCACTTTTGCACTTGTATTAGTGTGGAAAAAACACTTTTTGCACTTGTGATAGTGTTGAAAAACCACTTTTCGCACTTGTGTTAGTGTTGAAAAACCACTTTTCGCACCTGTGTTGGTGCAGGAAACCACTTTTGCACTTGTATTAGTGTGGGAAAACCACTTTTCGCACTTGTGTTAGTGTTGAAAAACCAATTTTCGCACTTGTGTTAGTGTTGAAAACCCACTTTTCGCACTTGTGTTAGTGTTGAAAATCCACTTTTCCCACTTGGGTTGGTGCAGGAAACCACTTTTGCACTTGTATTAGTGTGGAAAAAACACTTTTTGCACTTGTGATAGTGTTGAAAAACCACTTTTCGCACTTGTGTTAGTGTTGAAAAACCACTTTTCGCACCTGTGTTGGTGCAGGAAACCACTTTTGCACCTGTGTTGGTGCAGGAAACCACTTTTGCACTTGTATTAGTGTGGGAAAACCACTTTTTGCACTTGTGATAGTGTTGAAAAACCACTTTTCGCACTTGTGTTAGTGTTGAAAAACCACTTTTCGCACTTGTGTTGGTGCAGGAAACCACTTTTGCACTTGTATTAATGTGGAAAAAACACTTTTTGCACTTGTGATAGTGTTGAAAAACCACTTTTCGCACTTGTGTTGGTGCATGAAACCACTTTTGCACTTGTATTAGTGTGGAAAAACCACTTTTCGCACTTGTGTTAGTGTTGAAAAAACACTTTTCGCACTTGTGTTAGTGCAGGAAACCACTTTTGCACTTGTATTAGTGTGGAAAAACCACTTTTCGCACTTGTGTTAGTGTTGAAAAACCACTTTTCGCACTTGTGTTAGTGTTGAAAAACCACTTTTCGCACTTGTGTTAGTGCAGGAAACCACTTTTGCACTTGTATTAGTGTGGAAAAACCACTTTTCGCACTTGTGTTAGTGTTGAAAAACCAATTTTCGCACTTGTGTTAGTGTTGAAAACCCACTTTTCCCACTTGGGTTGGTGCAGGAAACCACTTTTGCACTTGTATTAGTGTGGAAAAAACACTTTTTGCACTTGTGATAGTGTTGAAAAACCACTTTTCGCACTTGTGTTAGTGTTGAAAAACACTTTTCGCACTTGTGTTGGTGCAGGAAACCACTTTTGCACTTGTATTAGTGTGGAAAAAACACTTTTTGCACTTGTGATAGTGTTGAAAAACCAATTTTCGCACTTGTGTTAGTGTTGAAAAACCACTTTTCACACTTGTGTTGGTGCAGGAAACCACTTTTGCACTTGTATTAGTGTGGAAAAACCACTTTTCGCACTTGTGTTAGTGTTGAAAAACCACTTTTCGCACTTGTGTTAGTGTTGAAAAACCACTTTTTGCACTTGTGTTAGTGAAGGAAACCACTTTTCGCACTTGTGTTATTGTTGAAAACCCACTTTTCGCACTTGTGTTATTGTTGAAAATCCACTTTTCGCACTTGTGTTGGTGCAGGAAACCACTTTTGCACTTGCATTAGTGTGGAAAAAACACTTTTTGCACTTGTGATAGTGTTGAAAAACCACTTTTCGCACTTGTGTTAGTGTTGAAAAACCACTTTTCACACTTGTGTTAGTGCAGGAAACCACTTTTGCACTTGTATTAGTGTGGAAAAAACACTTTTTGCACTTGTGATAGTGTTGAAAAACCACTTTTCGCACTTGTGTTAGTGTTGAAAAACCACTTTTCGCACTTGTGTTGGTGCAGGAAACCACTTTTGCACTTGTGATAGTGTTGAAAAACCACTTTTCGCACTTGTGTTAGTGTTGAAAACCCACTTTTCGCACTTGTGTTAGTGTTGAAAATCCACTTTTCCCACTTGTGTTGGTGCAGGAAACCACTTTTGCACTTGTATTAGTGTGGAAAAAACACTTTTTGCACTTGTGATAGTGTTGAAAAACCACTTTTCGCACTTGTGTTAGTGTTGAAAAACCACTTTTTGCACTTGTGTTGGTGCAGGAAACCACCTTTGCACTTGTATTAGTGTGGAAAAAACACTTTTTGCACTTGTGATAGTGTTGAAAAACCACTTTTCGCACTTGTGTTAGTGTTGAAAAACCACTTTTCGCACTTGTGTTTGTGCAGGAAACCACTTTTGCACTTGTATTAGTGTGGAAAAACCACTTTTCACAACTGTGTTAGTGTTGAAAAACCACTTTTCGCACTTGTGTTTGTGCAGGAAACCACCTTTGCACTTGTATTAGTGTGGAAAAAACACTTTTTGCACTTGTGATAGTGTTGAAAAACCACTTTTCGCACTTGTGTTAGTGTTGAAAAACCACTTTTCGCACCTGTGTTGGTGCAGGAAACCACTTTTGCACTTGTATTAGTGTGGAAAAACCACTTTTCGCACTTGTGTTAGTGTTGAAAAACCACTTTTCGCACTTGTGTTAGTGTTGAAAAACCACTTTTCGCACTTGTGTTAGTGCAGGAAACCACTTTTGCACTTGTATTAGTGTGGAAAAACCACTTTTCGCACTTGTGTTAGTGTTGAAAAACCAATTTTCGCACTTGTGTTAGTGTTGAAAACCCACTTTTCCCACTTGGGTTGGTGCAGGAAACCACTTTTGCACTTGTATTAGTGTGGAAAAAACACTTTTTGCACTTGTGATAGTGTTGAAAAACCACTTTTCGCACTTGTGTTAGTGTTGAAAAACACTTTTCGCACTTGTGTTGGTGCAGGAAACCACTTTTGCACTTGTATTAGTGTGGAAAAAACACTTTTTGCACTTGTGATAGTGTTGAAAAACCAATTTTCGCACTTGTGTTAGTGTTGAAAAACCACTTTTCACACTTGTGTTGGTGCAGGAAACCACTTTTGCACTTGTATTAGTGTGGAAAAACCACTTTTCGCACTTGTGTTATTGTTGAAAACCCACTTTTCGCACTTGTGTTAGTGTTGAAAAACCACTTTTCGCACTTGTGTTAGTGAAGGAAACCACTTTTCGCACTTGTGTTAGTGTTGAAAACCCACTTTTCGCACTTGTGTTAGTGTTGAAAATCTACTTTTCGCACTTGTGTTGGTGCAGGAAACCACTTTTGCACTTGTATTAGTGTGGAAAAAACACTTTTTGCACTTGTGATAGTGTTGAAAAACCACTTTTCGCACTTGTGTTAGTGTTGAAAAACCACTTTTCGCACTTGTGTTAGTGCAGGAAACCACTTTTGCACTTGTATTAGTGTGGAAAAAACACTTTTTGCACTTGTGATAGTGTTGAAAAACCACTTTTCGCACTTGTGTTAGTGTTGAAAAACCACTTTTCGCACTTGTGTTGGTGCAGGAAACCACTTTTGCACTTGTGATAGTGTTGAAAAACCACTTTTCGCACTTGTGTTGGTGTTGAAAAACCACTTTTCGCACCTGTGTTGGTGCAAGAAACCACTTTTGCACTTGTATTAGTGTGGGAAAACCACTTTTTGCACTTGTGTTAGTGTTGAAAAACCAATTTTCGCACTTGTGTTAGTGTTGAAAACCCACTTTTTGCACTTGTGTTAGTGTTGAAAATCCACTTTTCCCACTTGGGTTGGTGCAGGAAACCACTTTTGCACTTGTATTAGTGTGGAAAAAACACTTTTTGCACTTGTGATAGTGTTGAAAAACCACTTTTCGCACTTGTGTTAGTGTTGAAAAACCACTTTTCGCACTTGTGTTGGTGCAGGAAACCACTTTTGCACTTGTATTAGTGTGGAAAAAACCCTTTTTGCACTTGTGATAGTGTTGAAAAACCACTTTTCGCACTTGTGTTGGTGCAGGAAACCACTTTTGCACTTGTATTAGTGTGGAAAAACCACTTTTCGCACTTGTGTTAGTGTTGAAAACCCACTTTTCGCACTTGTGTTAGTGTTGAAAAACCACTTTTCGCACTTGTGTTAGTGAAGGAAACCACTTTTCTCACTTGTGTTAGTGTTGAAAACCCACTTTTCGCACTTGTGTTAGTGTTGAAAATCCACTTTTCGCACTTGTGTTGGTGCAGGAAACCACTTTTGCACTTGTATTAGTGTGGAAAAAACACTTTTTGCACTTGTGATAGTGTTGAAAAACCACTTTTCGCACTTGTGTTAGTGTTGAAAAACCACTTTTCGCACTTGTGTTAGTGCAGGAAACCACTTTTGCACTTGTATTAGTGTGGAAAAAACACTTTTTGCACTTGTGATAGTGTTGAAAAACCACTTTTCGCACTTGTGTTAGTGTTGAAAAACCACTTTTCGCACTTGTGTTGGTGCAGGAAACCACTTTTGCACTTGCGATAGTGTTGAAAAACCACTTTTCGCACTTGTGTTAGTGTTGAAAACCCACTTTTCGCACTTGTGTTAGTGTTTAAAATCCACTTTTCCCACTTGTGTTGGTGCAGGAAACCACTTTTGCACTTGTATTAGTGTGGAAAAAACACTTTTTGCACTTGTGATAGTGTTGAAAAACCACTTTTCGCACTTGTGTTAATGTTGAAAAACCACTTTTTGCACTTGTGTTGGTGCAGGAAACCACCTTTGCACTTGTATTAGTGTGGAAAAAACACTTTTTGCACTTGTGATAGTGTTGAAAAACCACTTTTCGCACTTGTGTTAGTGTTGAAAAACCACTTTTCGCACTTGTGTTTGTGCAGGAAACCACTTTTGCACTTGTATTAGTGTGGAAAAACCACTTTTCGCAACTGTGTTAGTGTTGAAAAACCACTTTTTGCACTTGTGTTAGTGTTCAAAAACCACTTTTCGCACTTGTGTTAGTGAAGGAAACCACTTTTCGCACTTGTGTTAGTGTTGAAAACCCACTTTTCGCACTTGTGTTAGTGTTGAAAATCCACTTTTCCCACTTGTGTTGGTACAGGAAACCACTTTTGCACTTGTATTACTGTGGAAAAATCACTTTTTGCACTTGTGATAGTGTTGAAAAACCACTTTTCGCACTTGTGATAGTGTTGAAAAACCACTTTTCGCACTTGTGTTAGTGTTGAAAAACCACTTTTCGCACCTGTGTTGGTGCAGGAAACCACTTTTGCACTTGTATTAGTGTGGAAAAACCACTTTTCGCACTTATGTTAGTGTTGAAAAACCACTTTTCGCACTTGTGTTAGTGTTGAAAAACCACTTTTCGCACTTGTGTTAGTGTTGAAAAACCACTTTTCGCACTTGTGTTGGTGCAGGAAACCAATTTTGCACTTGTATTAGTGTGGAAAAAACCACTTTTCGCACTTGTGTTAGTGTTGAAAAACCACTTTTCGCACTTGTGTTAGTGTTGAAAAACCACTTTTCGCACTTGTGTTGGTGCAGGAAACCACTTTTGCACTTGTATTAGTGTGGAAAAAACACTTTTTGCACTTGTATTAGTGTGGAAAAACCACTTTTCGCACTTTTGTTAGTGTTGAAAAACCAATTTTCGCACTTGTGTTAGTGTTGAAAACCCACTTTTCGCACTTGTGTTAGTGTTGAAAATCCACTTTTCCCACTTGGGTTGGTGCAGGAAACCACTTTTGCACTTGTATTAGTGTGGAAAAAACACTTTTTGCACTTGTGATAGTGTTGAAAAACCACTTTTCGCACTTGTGTTAGTGTTGAAAAACCACTTTTCGCACTTGTGTTGGTACAGGAAACCACTTTTGCACTTGTATTAGTGTGGAAAAAACACTTTTTGCACTTGTGATAGTGTTGAAAAACCACTTTTCGCACTTGTGTTAGTGTTGAAAAACCACTTTTCACACTTGTGTTGGTGCAGGAAACCACTTTTGCACTTGTATTAGTGTGGAAAAACCACTTTTCGCACTTGTGTTATTGTTGAAAACCCACTTTTCGCACTTGTGTTAGTGTTGAAAAACCACTTTTCGCACTTGTGTTGGTGCAGGAAACCACTTTTGCACTTGTCATAGTGTTGAAAAACCACTTTTAGCACTTGTGTTAGTGTTGAAAAACCACTTTTCGCACTTGTGTTGGTGCAGGAAACCACTTTTGCACTTGTATTAGTGTGGAAAAAACACTTTTTGCACTTGTGATAGTGTTGAAAAACCACTTTTCGCACTTGTGTTAGTGTTGAAAAACCACTTTTCGCACCTGTGTTGGTGCAGGAAACCACTTTTGCACTTGTATTAGTGTGGGAAAACCACTTTTCGCACTTGTGTTAGTGTTGAAAAACCAATTTTCGCACTTGTGTTAGTGTTGAAAACCCACTTTTCGCACTTGTGTTAGTGTTGAAAATCCACTTTTCCCACTTGGGTTGGTGCAGGAAACCACTTTTGCACTTGTATTAGTGTGGAAAAAACACTTTTTGCACTTGTGATAGTGTTGAAAAACCACTTTTCGCACTTGTGTTAGTGTTGAAAAACCACTTTTCGCACCTGTGTTGGTGCAGGAAACCACTTTTGCACCTGTGTTGGTGCAGGAAACCACTTTTGCACTTGTATTAGTGTGGGAAAACCACTTTTTGCACTTGTGATAGTGTTGAAAAACCACTTTTCGCACTTGTGTTAGTGTTGAAAAACCACTTTTCGCACTTGTGTTGGTGCAGGAAACCACTTTTGCACTTGTATTAATGTGGAAAAAACACTTTTTGCACTTGTGATAGTGTTGAAAAACCACTTTTCGCACTTGTGTTGGTGCAGGAAACCACTTTTGCACTTGTATTAGTGTGGAAAAACCACTTTTCGCACTTGTGTTAGTGTTGAAAAAACACTTTTCGCACTTGTGTTAGTGCAGGAAACCACTTTTGCACTTGTATTAGTGTGGAAAAACCACTTTTCGCACTTGTGTTAGTGTTGAAAAACCACTTTTCGCACTTGTGTTAGTGTTGAAAAACCACTTTTCGCACTTGTGTTAGTGCAGGAAACCACTTTTGCACTTGTATTAGTGTGGAAAAACCACTTTTCGCACTTGTGTTAGTGTTGAAAAACCAATTTTCGCACTTGTGTTAGTGTTGAAAACCCACTTTTCCCACTTGGGTTGGTGCAGGAAACCACTTTTGCACTTGTATTAGTGTGGAAAAAACACTTTTTGCACTTGTGATAGTGTTGAAAAACCACTTTTCGCACTTGTGTTAGTGTTGAAAAACACTTTTCGCACTTGTGTTGGTGCAGGAAACCACTTTTGCACTTGTATTAGTGTGGAAAAAACACTTTTTGCACTTGTGATAGTGTTGAAAAACCAATTTTCGCACTTGTGTTAGTGTTGAAAAACCACTTTTCACACTTGTGTTGGTGCAGGAAACCACTTTTGCACTTGTATTAGTGTGGAAAAACCACTTTTCGCACTTGTGTTAGTGTTGAAAAACCACTTTTCGCACTTGTGTTAGTGTTGAAAAACCACTTTTTGCACTTGTGTTAGTGAAGGAAACCACTTTTCGCACTTGTGTTATTGTTGAAAACCCACTTTTCGCACTTGTGTTATTGTTGAAAATCCACTTTTCGCACTTGTGTTGGTGCAGGAAACCACTTTTGCACTTGCATTAGTGTGGAAAAAACACTTTTTGCACTTGTGATAGTGTTGAAAAACCACTTTTCGCACTTGTGTTAGTGTTGAAAAACCACTTTTCACACTTGTGTTAGTGCAGGAAACCACTTTTGCACTTGTATTAGTGTGGAAAAAACACTTTTTGCACTTGTGATAGTGTTGAAAAAC
This sequence comes from Myxine glutinosa, assembly GCF_964187855.1. Taxonomy (NCBI): domain Eukaryota; kingdom Metazoa; phylum Chordata; class Myxini; order Myxiniformes; family Myxinidae; genus Myxine; species Myxine glutinosa. The sequence goes on from NW_027616459.1 coordinate 282,290, forward strand.
CACTTTTCGCACTTGTGTTAGTGTTGAAAAACCACTTTTCGCACTTGTGTTGGTGCAGGAAACCACTTTTGCACTTGTGATAGTGTTGAAAAACCACTTTTCGCACTTGTGTTAGTGTTGAAAACCCACTTTTCGCACTTGTGTTAGTGTTGAAAATCCACTTTTCCCACTTGTGTTGGTGCAGGAAACCACTTTTGCACTTGTATTAGTGTGGAAAAAACACTTTTTGCACTTGTGATAGTGTTGAAAAACCACTTTTCGCACTTGTGTTAGTGTTGAAAAACCACTTTTTGCACTTGTGTTGGTGCAGGAAACCACCTTTGCACTTGTATTAGTGTGGAAAAAACACTTTTTGCACTTGTGATAGTGTTGAAAAACCACTTTTCGCACTTGTGTTAGTGTTGAAAAACCACTTTTCGCACTTGTGTTTGTGCAGGAAACCACTTTTGCACTTGTATTAGTGTGGAAAAACCACTTTTCACAACTGTGTTAGTGTTGAAAAACCACTTTTCGCACTTGTGTTTGTGCAGGAAACCACCTTTGCACTTGTATTAGTGTGGAAAAAACACTTTTTGCACTTGTGATAGTGTTGAAAAACCACTTTTCGCACTTGTGTTAGTGTTGAAAAACCACTTTTCGCACCTGTGTTGGTGCAGGAAACCACTTTTGCACTTGTATTAGTGTGGAAAAACCACTTTTCGCACTTGTGTTAGTGTTGAAAAACCACTTTTCGCACTTGTGTTAGTGTTGAAAAACCACTTTTCGCACTTGTGTTGGTGCAGGAAACCACTTTTGCACTTGTATTAGTGTGGAAAAAACACTTTTTGCACTTGTGATAGTGTTGAAAAACCACTTTTCGCATTTGTGTTAGTGTTGAAAAACCACTTTTCGCACCTGTGTTGGTGCAAAAAACCACTTTTGCACTTGTATTAGTGTGGGAAAACCACTTTTTGCACTTGTGTTAGTGTTGAAAAACCAATTTTCGCACTTGTGTTAGTGTTGAAAACCCACTTTTCGCACTTGTGTTAGTGTTGAAAATCCACTTTTCCCACTTGGGTTGGTGCAGGAAACCACTTTTGCACTTGTATTAGTGTGGAAAAAACACTTTTTGCACTTGTGATAGTGTTGAAAAACCACTTTTCGCACTTGTGTTAGTGTTGAAAAACCACTTTTCGCACTTGTGTTGGTGCAGGAAACCACTTTTGCACTTGTATTAGTGTGGAAAAAACACTTTTTGCACTTGTGATAGTGTTGAAAAACCACTTTTCGCACTTGTGTTGGTGCAGGAAACCACTTTTGCACTTGTATTAGTGTGGAAAAACCACTTTTCGCACTTGTGTTAGTGTTGAAAACCCACTTTTCGCACTTGTGTTAGTGTTGAAAAACCACTTTTCGCACTTGTGTTAGTGAAGGAAACCACTTTTCTCACTTGTGTTAGTGTTGAAAACCCACTTTTCGCACTTGTGTTAGTGTTGAAAATCCACTTTTCGCACTTGTGTTGGTGCAGGAAACCACTTTTGCACTTGTATTAGTGTGGAAAAACACTTTTTGCACTTGTGATAGTGTTGAAAAACCACTTTTCGCACTTGTGTTAGTGTTGAAAAACCACTTTTTGCACTTGTGTTGGTGCAGGAAACCACCTTTGCACTTGTATTAGTGTGGAAAAAACACTTTTTGCACTTGTGATAGTGTTGAAAAACCACTTTTCGCACTTGTGTTAGTGTTGAAAAACCACTTTTCGCACTTGTGTTTGTGCAGGAAACCACTTTTGCACTTGTATTAGTGTGGAAAAACCACTTTTCGCAACTGTGTTAGTGTTGAAAAACCACTTTTTGCACTTGTGTTAGTGTTCAAAAACCACTTTTCGCACTTGTGTTAGTGAAGGAAACCACTTTTCGCACTTGTGTTAGTGTTGTAAACCCACTTTTCGCACTTGTGTTAGTGTTGAAAATCCACTTTTCCCACTTGTGTTGGTACAGGAAACCACTTTTGCACTTGCATTAGTGTGGAAAAACCACTTTTCGCACTTGTGTTAGTGTTGAAAAACCACTTTTCGCACTTGTGATAGTGTTGAAAAACCACTTTTCGCACTTGTGTTAGTGTTGAAAAACCACTTTTCGCACCTGTGTTGGTGCAGGAAACCACTTTTTCACTTGTATTAGTGTGGAAAAACCACTTTTCGCACTTGTGTTAGTGTTGAAAAACCACTTTTCGCACTTGTGTTAGTGTTGAAAAACCACTTTTCGCACTTGTGTTAGTGTTGAAAATCCACTTTTCGCACTTGTGTTGGTGCAGGAAACCACTTTTGCACTTGTATTAGTGTGGAAAAAACACTTTTTGCACTTGTGATAGTGTTGAAAAACCACTTTTCGCACTTGTGTTAGTGTTGAAAAACCACTTTTCGCACTTGTGTTAGTGCAGGAAACCACTTTTGCACTTGTATTAGTGTGGAAAAAAGACTTTTTGCACTTGTGATAGTGTTGAAAAACCACTTTTCGCACTTGTGTTAGTGTTTAAAAACCACTTTTCACACTTGTGTTGGTGCAGGAAACCACTTTTGCACTTGCGATAGTGTTGAAAAACCACTTTTCGCACTTGTGTTAGTGTTGAAAACCCACTTTTCGCACTTGTGTTAGTGTTGAAAATCCACTTTTCCCACTTGTGTTGGTGCAGGAAACCACTTTTGCACTTGTATTAGTGTGGAAAAAACACTTTTTGCACTTGTGATAGTGTTGAAAAACCACTTTTCGCACTTGTGTTAGTGTTGAAAAACCACTTTTTGCACTTGTGTTGGTGCAGGAAACCACCTTTGCACTTGTATTAGTGTGGAAAAAACACTTTTTGCACTTGTGATAGTGTTGAAAAACCACTTTTCGCACTTGTGATAGTGTTGAAAAACCACTTCGCACTTGTGTTTGTGCCGGAAACCACTTTTGCACTTGTATTAGTGTGGAAAAACCACTTTTCGCAACTGTGTTAGTGTTGAAAAACCACTTTTTGCACTTGTGTTAGTGTTCAAAAACCACTTTTCGCACGTGTGTTAGTGAAGGAAACCACTTTTCGCACTTGTGTTAGTGTTGAAAACCCACTTTTCGCACCTGTGTTGGTGCAGGATACCACTTTTGCACTTGTATTAGTGTGGAAAAACCACTTTTCGCACTTGTGTTAGTGTTGAAAAACCACTTTTCGCACTTATGATAGTGTTGAAAAACCACTTTTCGCACTTGTGTTAGTGTTGAAAAACCACTCTTCGCACCTGTGTTTGTGCAGGAAACCACTTTTGCACTTGTATTAGTGTGGAAAAACCACTTTTCGCACTTGTGTTAGTGTTGAAAAACAATTTTCGCACTTGTGTTAGTGTTGAAAACCCACTTTTCGCACTTGTGTTAGTGTTGAAAATCCACTTTTCCCACTTGTGTTGGTGCACTAAACCACTTTTGCACTTGTATTAGTGTGGGAAAAAACATTTTGCACTTGTGATAGTGTTGAAAAACCACTTTTCGCACTTGTGTTAGTGTTGAAAAACCACTTTTCGCACTTGTGTTGGTGCAGGAAACCACTTTTGCACTTGTATTAGTGTGGAAAAACCACTTTTCACACTTGTGTTAGTGTTGAAAACCCACTTTTCGCACCTGTGTTTGTGTTGAAAAAACACTTTTTGCACTTGTATTAGTGTGGAAAAACCACTTTTCGCACTTGTGTTAGTGTTGAAAAACCACTTTTCGCACTTGTGATAGTGTTGAAAAACCACTTTTCGCAGTTGTGTTAGTGTTGAAAAACCACTTTTCGCACCTGTGTTTGTGCAGGAAACCACTTTTGCACTTGTATTAGTGTGGAAAAACCACTTTTCGCACTTGTGTTAGTGTTGAAAAACAATTTTCGCACTTGTGTTAGTGTTGAAAACCCAATTTTCGCACTTGTGTTAGTGTTGAAAATCCACTTTTCCCACTTGTGTTGGTGCACTAAACCACTTTTGCACTTGTATTAGTGTGGGAAAAAACATTTTGCACTTGTGATAGTGTTGAAAAACCACTATTCGCACTTGTGTTAGTGTTGAAAAACCACTTTTCGCACTTGTGTTGGTGCAGGAAACCACTTTTGCACTTGTATTAGTGTGGAAAAACCACTTTTCACACTTGTGTTAGTGTTGAAAACCCACTTTTCGCACTTGTGTTAGTGTTGAAAAACCACTTTTCGCACTTGTGTTAGTGAAGGAAACCACTTTTCGTACTTGTGTTAGTGTTGAAAACCCACTTTTCGCACTTGTGATAGTGTTGAAAAACCACTTTTCGCACTTGTGTTAGTGTTGAAAAACCACTCTTCCCACTTGTGTTGGTGCACTAAACCACTTTTGCACTTGTATTAGTGTGGAAAAAACACTTTTTGCACTTGTGATAGTGTTGAAAAACCACTTTTCGCACTTGTGTTAGTGAAGGAAACCACTTTTCGTACTTGTGTTAGTGTTGAAAACCCACTTTTCGCACTTGTGTTAGTGTTGAAAATCCACTTTTCGCACTTGTGTTGGTGCAGGAAACCACTTTTGCACTTGTATTAGTGTGGAAAAAACACTTTTTGCACTTGTGATAGTGTTGAAAAACCACTTTTCGCACTTGTGTTAGTGTTGAAAAACCACTTTTCGCACTTGTGTTGGTGCAGGAAACCACTTTTGCACTTGTATTAGTGTGGAAAAACCACTTTTCGCACTTGTGTTAGTGTTGAAAACCCACTTTTCGCACTTGTGTTAGTGTTGAAAAACCACTTTTTGCACTTGTGTTAGTGAAGGAAACCACTTTTCGCACTTGTGTTATTGTTGAAAACCCACTTTTCGCACTTGTGTTAGTGTTGAAAATCCACTTTTCGCACTTGTGTTGGTGCAGGAAACCTCTTTTGCACTTGTATTAGTGTGGAAAAAACACTTTTTGCACTTGTGTTGGTGCAGGAAACCACCTTTGCACTTGTATTAGTGTGGAAAAAACACTTTTTGCACTTGTGATAGTGTTGAAAAACCACTTTTCGCACTTTTGTTAGTGTTGAAAAACCACTTTTCGCACTTGTGTTTGTGCAGGAAACCACTTTTGCACTTGTATTAGTGTGGAAAAACCACTTTTCGCAACTGTGTTAGTGTTGAAAAACCACTTTTTGCACTTGTGTTAGTGTTCAAAAACCACTTTTCGCACTTGTGTTAGTGAAGGAAACCACTTTTCGCACTTGTGTTAGTGTTGTAAACCCACTTTTCGCACTTGTGTTAGTGTTGAAAATCCACTTTTCCCACTTGTGTTGGTACAGGAAACCACTTTTGCACTTGTATTACTGTGGAAAAATCACTTTTTGCACTTGTGATAGTGTTGAAAAACCACTTTTCGCACTTGTGATAGTGTTGAAAAACCACTTTTCGCACTTGTGTTAGTGTTGAAAAACCACTTTTCGCACCTGTGTTGGTGCAGGAAACCACTTTTGCACTTGTATTCGTGTGGAAAAACCACTTTTCGCACTTGTGTTAGTGTTGAAAAACCACTTTTCGCACTTGTGTTAGTGTTGAAAATCCACTTTTCGCACTTGTGTTGGTGCAGGAAACCACTTTTGCACTTGTATTAGTGTGGAAAAAACACTTTTTGCACTTGTCATAGTGTTGAAAAACCACTTTTCGCACTTGTGTTAGTGTTGAAAAACCACTTTTCGCACTTGTGTTAGTGCAGGAAACCACTTTTGCACTTGTATTAGTGTGGAAAAAAGACTTTTTGCACTTGTGATAGTGTTGAAAAACCACTTTTCGCACTTGTGTTAGTGTTGAAAAACCACTTTTCACACTTGTGTTGGTGCAGGAAACCACTTTTGCACTTGCGATAGTGTTGAAAAACCACTTTTCGCACTTGTGTTAGTGTTGAAAACCCACTTTTCGCACTTGTGTTAGTGTTGAAAATCCACTTTTCCCACTTGTGTTGGTGCAGGAAACCACTTTTGCACTTGTATTAGTGTGGAAAAAACACTTTTTGCACTTGTGATAGTGTTGAAAAACCACTTTTCGCACTTGTGTTAGTGTGGAAAAACCACTTTTTGCACTTGTGTTGGTGCAGGAAACCACCTTTGCACTTGTATTAGTGTGGAAAAAACACTTTTTGCACTTGTGATAGTGTTGAAAAACCACTTTTCGCACTTGTGTTAGTGTTGAAAAACCACTTCGCACTTGTGTTTGTGCAGGAAACCACTTTTGCACTTGTATTAGTGTGGAAAAACCACTTTTCGCAACTGTGTTAGTGTTGAAAAACCACTTTTTGCACTTGTGTTAGTGTTCAAAAACCACTTTTCGCACTTGTGTTAGTGAAGGAAACCACTTTTCGCACTTGTGTTAGTGTTGAAAACCCACTTTTCGCACCAGTGTTGGTGCAGGAAACCACTTTTGCACTTGTATTAGTGTGGAAAAACCACTTTTCGCACTTGTGTTAGTGTTGAAAAACCACTTTTCGCACTTGTGATAGTGTTGAAAAACCACTTTTCGCACTTGTGTTAGTGTTGAAAAACCACTCTTCGCACCTGTGTTTGTGCAGGAAACCACTTTTGCACTTGTATTAGTGTGGAAAAACCACTTTTCGCACTTGTGTTAGTGTTGAAAATCCACTTTTCCCACTTGTGTTGGTGCACTAAACCACTTTTGCACTTGTATTAGTGTGGGAAAAAACATTTTGCACTTGTGATAGTGTTGAAAAACCACTTTTCGCACTTGTGTTAGTGTTGAAAAACCATTTTTCGCACTTGTGTTGGTGCAGGAAACCACTTTTGCACTTGTATTAGTGTGGAAAAACCACTTTTCACACTTGTGTTAGTGTTGAAAACCCACTTTTCGCACCTGTGTTTGTGTTGAAAAAACACTTTTTGCACTTGTATTAGTGTGGAAAAACCACTTTTCGCACTTGTGTTAGTGTTGAAAAACCACTTTTCGCACTTGTGATAGTGTTGAAAAACCACTTTTCGCACTTGTGTTAGTGTTGAAAAACCACTTTTCGCACCTGTGTTTGTGCAGGAAACCACTTTTGCACTTGTATTAGTGTGGAAAAACCACTTTTCGCACTTGTGTTAGTGTTGAAAAACAATTTTCGCACTTGTGTTAGTGTTGAAAACCCACTTTTCGCACTTGTGTTAGTGTTGAAAATCCACTTTTCCCACTTGTGTTGGTGCACTAAACCACTTTTGCACTTGTATTAGTGTGGGAAAAAACATTTTGCACTTGTGATAGTCTTGAAAAACCACTTTTCGCACTTGTGTTAGTGTTGAAAAACCACTTTTCGCACTTGTGTTGGTGCAGGAAACCACTTTTGCACTTGTATTAGTGTGGAAAAACCACTTTTCACACTTGTGTTAGTGTTGAAAACCCACTTTTCGCACTTGTGTTAGTGTTGAAAAACCACTTTTCGCACTTGTGTTAGTGAAGGAAACCACTTTTCGTACTTGTGTTAGTGTTGAAAACCCACTTTTCGCACTTGTGTTAGTGTTGAAAATCCACTTTTCGCACTTGTGTTGGTGCAGTAAACCACTTTTGCACTTGTATTAGTGTGGAAAAAACACTTTTTGCACTTGTGATAGTGTTGAAAAACCACTTTTCGCACTTGTGTTAGTGTTGAAAAACCACTTTTCGCACTTGTGTTGGTGCAGGAAACCACTTTTGCACTTGTATTAGTGTGGAAAAACCACTTTTCGCACTTGTGTTAGTGTTGAAAACCCACTTTTCGCACTTGTGTTAGTGTTGAAAAACCACTTTTTGCACTTGTGTTAGTGAAGGAAACCACTTTTCGCACTTGTGTTATTGTTGAAAACCCACTTTTCGCACTTGTGTTATTGTTGAAAATCCACTTTTCGCACTTGTGTTGGTGCAGGAAACCACTTTTGCACTTGCATTAGTGTGGAAAAAACATTTTTGCACTTGTGATAGTGTTGAAAAACCACTTTTCGCACTTGTGTTAGTGTTGAAAAACCACTTTTCGCACTTGTGTTAGTGCAGGAAACCACTTTTGCACTTGTATTATTGTGGAAACAACACTTTTTGCACTTGTGATAGTGTTGAAAAACCACTTTTCGCACTTGTGTTAGTGTTGAAAAACCACTTTTCGCACTTGTGTTGGTGCAGGAAACCACTTTTGCACTTGTGATAGTGTTGAAAAACCACTTTTCGCACTTGTGTTAGTGTTGAAAACCCACTTTTCGCACTTGTGTTAGTGTTGAAAATCCACTTTTCCCACTTGTGTTGGTGCAGGAAACCACTTTTGCACTTGTATTAGTGTGGAAAAAACACTTTTTGCACTTGTGATAGTGTTGAAAAACCACTTTTCGCACTTGTGTTAGTGTTGAAAAACCACTTTTTGCACTTGTGTTGGTGCAGGAAACCACCTTTGCACTTGTATTAGTGTGGAAAAAACACTTTTTGCACTTGTGATAGTGTTGAAAAACCACTTTTCGCACTTGTGTTTGTGCAGGAAACCACTTTTGCACTTGTATTAGTGTGGAAAAACCACTTTTCGCAACTGTGTTAGTGTTGAAAAACCACTTTTCGCACTTGTGTTTGTGCAGGAAACCACCTTTGCACTTGTATTAGTGTGGAAAAAACACTTTTTGCACTTGTGATAGTGTTGAAAAACCACTTTTCGCACTTGTGTTAGTGTTGAAAAACCACTTTTCGCACCTGTGTTGGTGCAGGAAACCGCTTTTGCACTTGTATTAGTGTGGAAAAACCACTTTTCGCACTTGTGTTAGTGTTGAAAAACCACTTTTCGCACTTGTGTTAGTGTTGAAAAACCACTTTTCGCACTTGTGTTAGTGCAGGAAACCACTTTTGCACTTGTATTAGTGTGGAAAAACCACTTTTCGCACTTGTGTTAGTGTTGAAAAACCAATTTTCGCACTTGTGTTAGTGTTGAAAACCCACTTTTCCCACTTGGGTTGGTGCAGGAAACCACTCTTGCACTTGTATTAGTGTGGAAAAAACACTTTTTGCACTTGTGATAGTGTTGAAAAACCACTTTTCGCACTTGTGTTAGTGTTGAAAAACACTTTTCGCACTTGTGTTGGTGCAGGAAACCACTTTTGCACTTGTATTAGTGTGGAAAAAACACTTTTTGCACTTGTGATAGTGTTGAAAAACCAATTTTCGCACTTGTGTTAGTGTTGAAAAACCACTTTTCACACTTGTGTTGGTGCAGGAAACCACTTTTGCACTTGTATTAGTGTGGAAAAACCACTTTTCGCACTTGTGTTATTGTTGAAAACCCACTTTTCGCACTTGTGTTAGTGTTGAAAAACCACTTTTCGCACTTGTGTTAGTGAAGGAAACCACTTTTCGCACTTGTGTTAGTGTTGAAAACCCACTTTTCGCACTTGTGTTAGTGTTGAAAATCTACTTTTCGCACTTGTGTTGGTGCAGGAAACCACTTTTGCACTTGTATTAGTGTGGAAAAAACACTTTTTGCACTTGTGATAGTGTTGAAAAACCACTTTTCGCACTTGTGTTAGTGTTGAAAAACCACTTTTCGCACTTGTGTTAGTGCAGGAAACCACTTTTGCACTTGTATTAGTGTGGAAAAAACACTTTTTGCACTTGTGATAGTGTTGAAAAACCACTTTTCGCACTTGTGTTAGTGTTGAAAAACCACTTTTCGCACTTGTGTTGGTGCAGGAAACCACTTTTGCACTTGTGATAGTGTTGAAAAACCACTTTTCGCACTTGTGTTAGTGTTGAAAAACCACTTTTCGCACTTGTGTTGGTGCATGAAACCACTTTTGCACTTGTATTAGTGTGGAAAAAACACTTTTTGCACTTGTGATAGTGTTGAAAAAGCACTTTTCGCATTTGTGTTAGTGTTGAAAAACCACTTTTCGCACCTGTGTTGGTGCAAGAAACCACTTTTGCACTTGTATTAGTGTGGGAAAACCACTTTTTGCACTTGTGTTAGTGTTGAAAAACCAATTTTCGCACTTGTGTTAGTGTTGAAAACCCACTTTTCGCACTTGTGTTAGTGTTGAAAATCCACTTTTCCCACTTGGGTTGGTGCAGGAAACCACTTTTGCACTTGTATTAGTGTGGAAAAAACACTTTTTGCACTTGTGATAGTGTTGAAAAACCACTTTTCGCACTTGTGTTAGTGTTGAAAAACCACTTTTCGCACTTGTGTTGGTGCAGGAAACCACTTTTGCACTTGTATTAGTGTGGAAAAAACACTTTTTGCACTTGTGATAGTGTTGAAAAACCACTTTTCGCACTTGTGTTGGTGCAGGAAACCACTTTTGCACTTGTATTAGTGTGGAAAAACCACTTTTCGCACTTGTGTTAGTGTTGAAAACCCACTTTTCGCACTTGTGTTAGTGTTGAAAAACCACTTTTCGCACTTGTGTTAGTGAAGGAAACCACTTTTCTCACTTGTGTTAGTGTTGAAAACCCACTTTTCGCACTTGTGTTAGTGTTGAAAATCCACTTTTCGCACTTGTGTTGGTGCAGGAAACCACTTTTGCACTTGTATTAGTGTGGAAAAAACACTTTTTGCACTTGTGATAGTGTTGAAAAACCACTTTTCGCACTTGTGTTAGTGTTGAAAAACCACTTTTCGCACTTGTGTTAGTGCAGGAAACCACTTTTGCACTTGTATTAGTGTGGAAAAAACACTTTTTGCACTTGTGATAGTGTTGAAAAACCACTTTTCGCACTTGTGTTAGTGTTGAAAAACCACTTTTCGCACTTGTGTTGGTGCAGGAAACCACTTTTGCACTTGCGATAGTGTTGAAAAACCACTTTTCGCACTTGTGTTAGTGTTGAAAACCCACTTTTCGCACTTGTGTTAGTGTTGAAAATCCACTTTTCCCACTTGTGTTGGTGCAGGAAACCACTTTTGCACTTGTATTAGTGTGGAAAAAAACACTTTTTGCACTTGTGATAGTGTTGAAAAACCACTTTTCGCACTTGTGTTAATGTTGAAAAACCACTTTTTGCACTTGTGTTGGTGCAGGAAACCACCTTTGCACTTGTATTAGTGTGGAAAAAACACTTTTTGCACTTGTGATAGTGTTGAAAAACCACTTTTTGCACTTGTGTTAGTGTTGAAAAACCACTTTTCGCACTTGTGTTTGTGCAGGAAACCACTTTTGCACTTGTATTAGTGTGGAAAAACCACTTTTCGCAACTGTGTTAGTGTTGAAAAACCACTTTTTGCACTTGTGTTAGTGTTCAAAAACCACTTTTCGCACTTGTGTTAGTGAAGGAAACCACTTTTCGCACTTGTGTTAGTGTTGAAAACCCACTTTTCGCACTTGTGTTAGTGTTGAAAATCCACTTTTCCCACTTGTGTTGGTACAGGAAACCACTTTTGCACTTGTATTACTGTGGAAAAATCACTTTTTGCACTTGTGATAGTGTTGAAAAACCACTTTTCGCACTTGTGATAGTGTTGAAAAAACCACTTTTCGCACTTGTGTTAGTGTTGAAAAACCACTTTTCGCACCTGTGTTGGTGCAGGAAACCACTTTTGCACTTGTATTAGTGTGGAAAAACCACTTTTCGCACTTATGTTAGTGTTGAAAAACCACTTTTCGCACTTGTGTTAGTGTTGAAAAACCACTTTTCGCACTTGTGTTAGTGTTGAAAAACCACTTTTCGCACTTGTGTTGGTGCAGGAAACCAATTTTGCACTTGTATTAGTGTGGAAAAAACCACTTTTCGCACTTGTGTTAGTGTTGAAAAACCACTTTTCGCACTTGTGTTAGTGTTGAAAAACCACTTTTCGCACTTGTGTTGGTGCAGGAAACCACTTTTGCACTTGTATTAGTGTGGAAAAAACACTTTTTGCACTTGTATTAGTGTGGAAAAACCACTTTTCGCACTTTTGTTAGTGTTGAAAAACCAATTTTCGCACTTGTGTTAGTGTTGAAAACCCACTTTTCGCACTTGTGTTAGTGTTGAAAATCCACTTTTCCCACTTGGGTTGGTGCAGGAAACCACTTTTGCACTTGTATTAGTGTGGAAAAAACACTTTTTGCACTTGTGATAGTGTTGAAAAACCACTTTTCGCACTTGTGTTAGTGTTGAAAAACCACTTTTCGCACTTGTGTTGGTACAGGAAACCACTTTTGCACTTGTATTAGTGTGGAAAAAACACTTTTTGCACTTGTGATAGTGTTGAAAAACCACTTTTCCCACTTGTGTTAGTGTTGAAAAACCACTTTTCACACTTGTGTTGGTGCAGGGAACCACTTTTGCACTTGTATTAGTGTGGAAAAACCACTTTTCGCACTTGTGTTATTGTTGAAAACCCACTTTTCGCACTTGTGTTAGTGTTGAAAAACCACTTTTCGCACTTGTGTTAGTGAAGGAAACCACTTTTCGCACTTGCGTTAGTGTTGAAAACCCACTTTTCGCACTTGTGTTAGTGTTGAAAATCCACTTTTCGCACTTGTGTTGGTGCAGGAAACCACTTTTGCACTTGTATTAGTGTGGAAAAAACACTTTTTGCACTTGTGATAGTGTTGAAAAACCACTTTTCGCACTTGTGTTAGTGTTGAAAAACCACTTTTCGCACTTGTGTTAGTGCAGGAAACCACTTTTGCACTTGTATTAGTGTGGAAAAAACACTTTTTGCACTTGTGATAGTGTTGAAAAACCACTTTTCGCACTTGTGTTAGTGTTGAAAAACCACTTTTCGCACTTGTGTTGGTGCAGGAAACCACTTTTGCACTTGTGATAGTGTTGAAAAACCACTTTTCGCACTTGTGTTAGTGTTGAAAAACCACTTTTCGCACTTGTGTTGGTGCAGGAAACCACTTTTGCACTTGTATTAGTGTGGAAAAAACACTTTTTGCACTTGTGATAGTGTTGAAAAACCACTTTTCGCACTTGTGTTAGTGTTGTAAAACCACTTTTCGCACCTGTGTTGGTGCAGGAAACCACTTTTGCACTTGTATTAGTGTGGGAAAACCACTTTTCGCACTTGTGTTAGTGTTGAAAAACCAATTTTCGCACTTGTGTTAGTGTTGAAAACCCACTTTTCGCACTTGTGTTAGTGTTGAAAATCCACTTTTCCCACTTGGGTTGGTGCAGGAAACCACTTTTGCACTTGTATTAGTGTGGAAAAAACACTTTTTGCACTTGTGTTAGTGTTGAAAAACCACTTTTCGCACCTGTGTTGGTGCAGGAAACCACTTTTGCACCTGTGTTGGTGCAGGAAACCACTTTTGCACTTGTATTAGTGTGTGGGAAAACCACTTTTTGCACTTGTGATAGTGTTGAAAAACCACTTTTCGCACTTGTGTTAGTGTTGAAAAACCACTTTTCGCACTTGTGTTGGTGCAGGAAACCACTTTTGCACTTGTATTAGTGTGGAAAAAACACTTTTTGCACTTGTGATAGTGTTGGAAAACCACTTTTCGCACTTGTGTTGGTGCAGGAAACCACTTTTGCACTTGTATTAGTGTGGAAAAACCACTTTTCGCACTTATGTTAGTGTTGAAAAACCACTTTTCGCACTTGTGTTAGTGTTGAAAAACCACTTTTCGCACTTGTGTTAGTGTTGAAAAACCACTTTTCGCACTTGTGTTGGTGCAGGAAACCAATTTTGCACTTGTATTAGTGTGGAAAAAACCACTTTTCGCACTTGTGTTAGTGTTGAAAAACCACTTTTCGCACTTGTGTTAGTGTTGAAAAACCACTTTTCGCACTTGTGTTGGTGCAGGAAACCACTTTTGCACTTGTATTAGTGTGGAAAAAACACTTTTTGCACTTGTATTAGTGTGGAAAAACCACTTTTCGCACTTTTGTTAGTGTTGAAAAACCAATTTTCGCACTTGTGTTAGTGTTGAAAACCCACTTTTCGCACTTGTGTTAGTGTTGAAAATCCACTTTTCCCACTTGGGTTGGTGCAGGAAACCACTTTTGCACTTGTATTAGTGTGGAAAAAACACTTTTTGCACTTGTGATAGTGTTGAAAAACCACTTTTCGCACTTGTGTTCAGTGTTGAAAAACCACTTTTCGCACTTGTGTTGGTACAGGAAACCACTTTTGCACTTGTATTAGTGTGGAAAAAACACTTTTTGCACTTGTGATAGTGTTGAAAAACCACTTTTCGCACTTGTGTTAGTGTTGAAAAACCACTTTTCACACTTGTGTTGGTGCAGGAAACCACTTTTGCACTTGTATTAGTGTGGAAAAACCACTTTTCGCACTTGTGTTATTGTTGAAAACCCACTTTTCGCACTTGTGTTAGTGTTGAAAAACCACTTTTCGCACTTGTGTTAGTGAAGGAAACCACTTTTCGCACTTGTGTTAGTGTTGAAACCCCACTTTTCGCACTTGTGTTAGTGTTGAAAATCCACTTTTCGCACTTGTGTTGGTGCAGGAAACCACTTTTGCACTTGTATTAGTGTGGAAAAAACACTTTTTGCACTTGTGATAGTGTTGAAAAACCACTTTTCGCACTTGTGTTAGTGTTGAAAAACCACTTTTCGCACTTGTGTTAGTGCAGGAAACCACTTTTGCACTTGTATTAGTGTGGAAAAAACACTTTTTGCACTTGTGATAGTGTTGAAAAACCACTTTTCGCACTTGTGTTAGTGTTGAAAAACCACTTTTCGCACTTGTGTTGGTGCAGGAAACCACTTTTGCACTTGTGATAGTGTTGAAAAACCACTTTTCGCACTTGTGTTAGTGTTGAAAAACCACTTTTTTCGCACTTGTGTTGGTGCAGGAAACCACTTTTGCACTTGTATTAGTGTGGACTTGTGATAGTGTTGAAAAACCACTTTTCGCACTTGTGTTAGTGTTGAAAAACCACTTTCGCACCTGTGTTGGTGCAGGAAAACCACTTTTGCACTTGTATTAGTGTGGGAAAACCACTTTTCGCACTTGTGTTAGTGTTGAAAAACCAATTTTCGCACTTGTGTTAGTGTTGAAAACCCACTTTTCGCACTTGTGTTAGTGTTGAAAATCCACTTTTCCCACTTGGGTTGGTGCAGGAAACCACTTTTGCACTTGTAATTAGTGTGGAAGAAAAACACTTTTTGCACTTGTGATAGTGTTGAAAAACCACTTTTCGCACTTGTGTTAGTGTTGAAAAACCACTTTTCGCACCTGTGTTGGTGCAGGAAACCACTTTTGCACCTGTGTTGGTGCAGGAAACCACTTTTGCACTTGTATTAGTGTGGGAAAACCACTTTTTGGCACTTGTGATAGTGTTGAAAAACCACTTTTCGCACTTGTGTTAGTGTTGAAAAAACCACTTTTCGCACTTGTGTTGGTGCAGGAAACCACTTTTGCACTTGTATTAGTGTGGAAAAAACACTTTTTGCACTTGTGATAGTGTTGGAAAACCACTTTTCGCACTTGTGTTGGTGCAGGAAACCACTTTTGCACTTGTATTAGTGTGGAAAAACCACTTTTCGCACTTGTGTTAGTGTTGAAAAACCACTTTTCGCACTTGTGTTAGTGCAGGAAACCACTTTTGCACTTGTATTAGTGTGGAAAAAACACTTTTTGCACTTGTGATAGTGTTGAAAAACCACTTTTCGCAACTGTGTTAGTGTTGAAAAACCACTTTTTTGCACTTGTGTTAGTGTTCAAAAACCACTTTTCGCACTTGTGTTAGTGAAGGAAACCACTTTTCGCACTTGTGTTAGTGTTGAAAAACCACTTTTCGCACTTGTGTTGGTGCATGAAACCACTTTTGCACTTGTATTAGTGTGTGAAAAAACACTTTTTGCACTTGTGATAGTGTTGAAAAACTCACTTTTCGCATTTGTGTTAGTGTTGAAAAAACCACTTTTCGCACCTGTGTTGGTGCAAGAAACCACTTTTGCACTTGTATTAGTGTGGGAAAACCACTTTTTGCACTTGTGTTAGTGTTGAAAAAACCAATTTTCGCAACCTTGTGTTAGTGTTGAAAACCCACTTTTCGCACTTGTGTTAGTGTTGAAAATCCACTTTTCCCACTTGGGTTGGTGCAGGAAACCACTTTTTGCACTTGTATTAGTGTGGAAAAAACACTTTTTGCACTTGTGATAGTGTTGAAAAACCCACTTTTCGCACTTTGTGTTAGTGTTGAAAAACCACTTTTCGCACTTGTGTTGGTGCAGGAAACCCACTTTTGCACTTGTATTAGTGTGGAAAAAACACTTTTTGCACTTGTGATAGTGTTGAAAAACCACTTTTCGCACTTGTGTTGGTGCAGGAAACCACTTTTGCACTTGTATTAGTGTGGAAAAACCACTTTTCGCACTTGTGTTAGTGTTGAAAACCCACTTTTCGCACTTGTGTTAGTGTTGAAAAACCACTTTTCGCACTTGTGTTAGTGAAGGAAACCACTTTTCTCACTTGTGTTAGTGTTGAAAACCCACTTTTCGCACTTGTGTTAGTGTTGAAAATCCACTTTTCGCACTTGTGTTGGTGCAGGAAACCACTTTTGCACTTGTATTAGTGTGGAAAAAACACTTTTTGCACTTGTGATAGTGTTGAAAAACCACTTTTCGCACTTGTGTTAGTGTTGAAAAACCACTTTTCGCACTTGTGTTAGTGCAGGAAACCACTTTTGCACTTGTATTAGTGTGGAAAAAACACTTTTTGCACTTGTGATAGTGTTGAAAAACCACTTTTCGCACTTGTGTTAGTGTTGAAAAACCACTTTTCGCACTTGTGTTGGTGCAGGAAACCACTTTTGCACTTGCGATAGTGTTGAAAAACCACTTTTCGCACTTGTGTTAGTGTTGAAAACCCACTTTTCGCACTTGTGTTAGTGTTGAAAATCCACTTTTCCCACTTGTGTTGGTGCAGGAAACCACTTTTGCACTTGTATTAGTGTGGAAAAAACACTTTTTGCACTTGTGATAGTGTTGAAAAACCACTTTTCGCACTTGTGTTAATGTTGAAAAACCACTTTTTGCACTTGTGTTGGTGCAGGAAACCACCTTTGCACTTGTATTAGTGTGGAAAAAACACTTTTTGCACTTGTGATAGTGTTGAAAAACCACTTTTCGCACTTGTGTTGGTGCAGGAAACCACTTTTGCACTTGTATTAGTGTGGAAAAAACACTTTTTGCACTTGTGATAGTGTTGGAAAACCACTTTTCGCACTTGTGTTGGTGCAGGAAACCACTTTTGCACTTGTATTAGTGTGGAAAAACCACTTTTCGCACTTGTGTTAGTGTTGAAAAACCACTTTTCGCACTTGTGTTAGTGCAGGAAACCACTTTTGCACTTGTATTAGTGTGGAAAAAACACTTTTTGCACTTGTGATAGTGTTGAAAAACCACTTTTCGCAACTGTGTTAGTGTTGAAAAACCACTTTTTGCACTTGTGTTAGTGTTCAAAAACCACTTTTCGCACTTGTGTTAGTGAAGGAAACCACTTTTCGCACTTGTGTTAGTGTTGAAAAACCACTTTTCGCACTTGTGTTGGTGCATGAAACCACTTTTGCACTTGTATTAGTGTGGAAAAAACACTTTTTGCACTTGTGATAGTGTTGAAAAACCACTTTTCGCATTTGTGTTAGTGTTGAAAAACCACTTTTCGCACCTGTGTTGGTGCAAGAAACCACTTTTGCACTTGTATTAGTGTGGGAAAACCACTTTTTGCACTTGTGTTAGTGTTGAAAAACCAATTTTCGCACTTGTGTTAGTGTTGAAAACCCACTTTTCGCACTTGTGTTAGTGTTGAAAATCCACTTTTCCCACTTGGGTTGGTGCAGGAAACCACTTTTGCACTTGTATTAGTGTGGAAAAAACACTTTTTGCACTTGTGATAGTGTTGAAAAACCACTTTTCGCACTTGTGTTAGTGTTGAAAAACCACTTTTCGCACTTGTGTTGGTGCAGGAAACCACTTTTGCACTTGTATTAGTGTGGAAAAAACACTTTTTGCACTTGTGATAGTGTTGAAAAACCACTTTTCGCACTTGTGTTGGTGCAGGAAACCACTTTTGCACTTGTGTTAGTGCAGGAAACCACTTTTGCACTTGTATTAGTGTGGAAAAAACACTTTTTGCACTTGTGATAGTGTTGAAAAACCACTTTTCGCACTTGTGTTAGTGTTGAAAAACCACTTTTCGCACTTGTGTTGGTGCAGGAAACCACTTTTGCACTTGTGATAGTGTTGAAAAACCACTTTTCGCACTTGTGTTAGTGTTGAAAAACCACTTTTTTCGCACTTGTGTTGGTGCAGGAAACCACTTTTGCACTTGTATTAGTGTGGAAAAAACACTTTTTGCACTTGTGATAGTGTTGAAAAACCACTTTTCGCACTTGTGTTAGTGTTGAAAAACCACTTTTCGCACCTGTGTTGGTGCAGGAAACCACTTTTGCACTTGTATTAGTGTGGGAAAACCACTTTTCGCACTTGTGTTAGTGTTGAAAAACCAATTTTCGCACTTGTGTTAGTGTTGAAAACCCACTTTTCGCACTTGTGTTAGTGTTGAAAATCCACTTTTCCCACTTGGGTTGGTGCAGGAAACCACTTTTGCACTTGTATTAGTGTGGAAAAAACACTTTTTGCACTTGTGATAGTGTTGAAAAACCACTTTTCGCACTTGTGTTAGTGTTGAAAAACCACTTTTCGCACCTGTGTTGGTGCAGGAAACCACTTTTGCACCTGTGTTGGTGCAGGAAACCACTTTTGCACTTGTATTAGTGTGGGAAAACCACTTTTTGCACTTGTGATAGTGTTGAAAAACCACTTTTCGCACTTGTGTTAGTGTTGAAAAACCACTTTTCGCACTTGTGTTGGTGCAGGAAACCACTTTTGCACTTGTATTAGTGTGGAAAAAACACTTTTTGCACTTGTGATAGTGTTGGAAAACCACTTTTCGCACTTGTGTTGGTGCAGGAAACCACTTTTGCACTTGTATTAGTGTGGAAAAACCACTTTTCGCACTTGTGTTAGTGTTGAAAAACCACTTTTCGCACTTGTGTTAGTGCAGGAAACCACTTTTGCACTTGTATTAGTGTGGAAAAAACACTTTTTGCACTTGTGATAGTGTTGAAAAACCACTTTTCGCAACTGTGTTAGTGTTGAAAAACCACTTTTTGCACTTGTGTTAGTGTTCAAAAACCACTTTTCGCACTTGTGTTAGTGAAGGAAACCACTTTTCGCACTTGTGTTAGTGTTGAAAAACCACTTTTCGCACTTGTGTTGGTGCATGAAACCACTTTTGCACTTGTATTAGTGTGGAAAAAACACTTTTTGCACTTGTGATAGTGTTGAAAAACCACTTTTCGCATTTGTGTTAGTGTTGAAAAACCACTTTTCGCACCTGTGTTGGTGCAAGAAACCACTTTTGCACTTGTATTAGTGTGGGAAAACCACTTTTTGCACTTGTGTTAGTGTTGAAAAACCAATTTTCGCACTTGTGTTAGTGTTGAAAACCCACTTTTCGCACTTGTGTTAGTGTTGAAAATCCACTTTTCCCACTTGGGTTGGTGCAGGAAACCACTTTTGCACTTGTATTAGTGTGGAAAAAACACTTTTTGCACTTGTGATAGTGTTGAAAAACCACTTTTCGCACTTGTGTTAGTGTTGAAAAACCACTTTTCGCACTTGTGTTGGTGCAGGAAACCACTTTTGCACTTGTATTAGTGTGGAAAAAACACTTTTTGCACTTGTGATAGTGTTGAAAAACCACTTTTCGCACTTGTGTTGGTGCAGGAAACCACTTTTGCACTTGTATTAGTGTGGAAAAACCACTTTTCGCACTTGTGTTAGTGTTGAAAACCCACTTTTCGCACTTGTGTTAGTGTTGAAAAACCACTTTTCGCACTTGTGTTAGTGAAGGAAACCACTTTTCTCACTTGTGTTAGTGTTGAAAACCCACTTTTCGCACTTGTGTTAGTGTTGAAAATCCACTTTTCGCACTTGTGTTGGTGCAGGAAACCACTTTTGCACTTGTATTAGTGTGGAAAAAACACTTTTTGCACTTGTGATAGTGTTGAAAAACCACTTTTCGCACTTGTGTTAGTGTTGAAAAACCACTTTTCGCACTTGTGTTAGTGCAGGAAACCACTTTTGCACTTGTATTAGTGTGGAAAAAACACTTTTTGCACTTGTGATAGTGTTGAAAAACCACTTTTCGCACTTGTGTTAGTGTTGAAAAACCACTTTTCGCACTTGTGTTGGTGCAGGAAACCACTTTTGCACTTGCGATAGTGTTGAAAAACCACTTTTCGCACTTGTGTTAGTGTTGAAAACCCACTTTTCGCACTTGTGTTAGTGTTGAAAATCCACTTTTCCCACTTGTGTTGGTGCAGGAAACCACTTTTGCACTTGTATTAGTGTGGAAAAAACACTTTTTGCACTTGTGATAGTGTTGAAAAACCACTTTTCGCACTTGTGTTAATGTTGAAAAACCACTTTTTGCACTTGTGTTGGTGCAGGAAACCACCTTTGCACTTGTATTAGTGTGGAAAAAACACTTTTTGCACTTGTGATAGTGTTGAAAAACCACTTTTCGCACTTGTGTTGGTGCAGGAAACCACTTTTGCACTTGTATTAGTGTGGAAAAAACACTTTTTGCACTTGTGATAGTGTTGGAAAACCACTTTTCGCACTTGTGTTGGTGCAGGAAACCACTTTTGCACTTGTATTAGTGTGGAAAAAACCACTTTTCGCACTTGTGTTAGTGTTGAAAAACCACTTTTCGCACTTGTGTTAGTGCAGGAAACCACTTTTGCACTTGTATTAGTGTGGAAAAAACACTTTTTGCACTTGTGATAGTGTTGAAAAACCACTTTTCGCAACTGTGTTAGTGTTGAAAAACCACTTTTTGCACTTGTGTTAGTGTTCAAAAACCACTTTTCGCACTTGTGTTAGTGAAGGAAACCACTTTTCGCACTTGTGTTAGTGTTGAAAAACCACTTTTCGCACTTGTGTTGGTGCATGAAACCACTTTTTGCACTTGTATTAGTGTGGAAAAAACACTTTTTGCACTTGTGATAGTGTTGAAAAACCACTTTTCGCATTTGTGTTAGTGTTGAAAAACCACTTTTCGCACCTGTGTTGGTGCAAGAAACCACTTTTGCACTTGTATTAGTGTGGGGAAAACCACTTTTTGCACTTGTGTTAGTGTTGAAAAAACCAAATTTTCGCACTTGTGTTAGTGTTGAAAACCCACTTTTCGCACTTGTGTTAGTGTTGAAAATCCACTTTTCCCACTTGGGTTGGTGCAGGAAACCACTTTTGCACTTGTATTAGTGTGGAAAAAACACTTTTTGCACTTGTGATAGTGTTGAAAAACCACTTTTCGCACTTGTGTTAGTGTTGAAAAACCACTTTTCGCACTTGTGTTGGTGCAGGAAACCACTTTTGCACTTGTATTAGTGTGGAAAAAACACTTTTTGCACTTGTGATAGTGTTGAAAAACCACTTTTCGCACTTGTGTTGGTGCAGGAAACCACTTTTGCACTTGTATTAGTGTGGAAAAACCACTTTTCGCACTTGTGTTAGTGTTGAAAACCCACTTTTCGCACTTGTGTTAGTGTTGAAAAAACCACTTTTCGCACTTGTGTTAGTGAAGAAACCACTTTTCTCACTTGTGTTAGTGTTGAAAACCCACTTTTCGCACTTGTGTTAGTGTTGAAAATCCACTTTTCGCACTTGTGTTGGTGCAGGAAACCACTTTTGCACTTGTATTAGTGTGGAAAAAACACTTTTTGCACTTGTGATAGTGTTGAAAAACCACTTTTCGCACTTGTGTTAGTGTTGAAAAACCACTTTTCGCACTTGTGTTAGTGCAGGAAACCACTTTTGCACTTGTATTAGTGTGGAAAAAACACTTTTTGCACTTGTGATAGTGTTGAAAAACCACTTTTCGCACTTGTGTTAGTGTTGAAAAACCCACTTTTCGCACTTGTGTTGGTGCAGGAAACCACTTTTGCACTTGCGATAGTGTTGAAAAAACCACTTTTCGCACTTGTGTTAGTGTTGAAAACCCACTTTTCGCACTTGTGTTAGTGTTGAAAATCCACTTTTCCCACTTGTGTTGGTGCAGGAAACCACTTTTGCACTTGTATTAGTGTGGAAAAAACACTTTTTGCACTTGTGATAGTGTTGAAAAACCACTTTTCGCACTTGTGTTAATGTTGAAAAACCACTTTTTGCACTTGTGTTGGTGCAGGAAACCACCTTTGCACTTGTATTAGTGTGGAAAAAACACTTTTTGCACTTGTGATAGTGTTGAAAAACCACTTTTCGCACTTGTGTTAGTGTTGAAAAACCACTTTTCGCACTTGTGTTTGTGCAGGAAACCACTTTTGCACTTGTATTAGTGTGGAAAAACCACTTTTCGCAACTGTGTTAGTGTTGAAAAACCACTTTTTGCACTTGTGTTAGTGTTCAAAAACCACTTTTCGCACTTGTGTTAGTGAAGGAAACCACTTTTCGCACTTGTGTTAGTGTTGAAAACCCACTTTTCGCACTTGTGTTAGTGTTGAAAATCCACTTTTCCCACATGTGTTGGTACAGGAAACCACTTTTGCACTTGTATTACTGTGGAAAAATCACTTTTTGCACTTGTGATAGTGTTGAAAAACCACTTTTCGCACTTGTGATAGTGTTGAAAAACCACTTTTCGCACTTGTGTTAGTGTTGAAAAACCACTTTTCGCACCTGTGTTGGTGCAGGAAACCACTTTTGCACTTGTATTAGTGTGGAAAAACCACTTTTCGCACTTATGTTAGTGTTGAAAAACCACTTTTCGCACTTGTGTTAGTGTTGAAAAACCACTTTTCGCACTTGTGTTAGTGTTGAAAAACCACTTTTCGCACTTGTGTTGGTGCAGGAAACCAATTTTGCACTTGTATTAGTGTGGAAAAAACACTTTTTGCACTTGTGATAGTGTTGAAAAACCACTTTTCGCACTTGTGTTAGTGTTGAAAAACCACTTTTCGCACTTGTGTTCGGTGCAGGAAACCACTTTTGCACTTGTGATAGTGTTGAAAAACCACTTTTCGCACTTGTGTTAGTGTTGAAAAACCACTTTTTTCGCACTTGTGTTGGTGCAGGAAACCACTTTTGCACTTGTATTAGTGTGGAAAAAAACACTTTTTGCACTTGTGATAGTGTTGAAAAACCACTTTTCGCACTTGTGTTAGTGTTGAAAAAACCACTTTTCGCACCTGTGTTGGTGCAGGAAACCACTTTTGCACTTGTATTCAGTGTGGGAAAACCACTTTTCGCACTTGTGTTAGTGTTGAAAAACCAATTTTCGCACTTGTGTTAGTGTTGAAAACCCACTTTTCGCACTTGTGTTAGTGTTGAAAATCCACTTTTCCCACTTGGGTTGGTGCAGGAAACCACTTTTGCACTTGTATTAGTGTGGAAAAAACACTTTTTGCACTTGTGATAGTGTTGAAAAACCACTTTTCGCACTTGTGTTAGTGTTGAAAAACCACTTTTCGCACCTGTGTTGGTGCAGGAAACCACTTTTGCACCTGTGTTGGTGCAGGAAACCACTTTTGCACTTGTATTAGTGTGGGAAAACCACTTTTTGCACTTGTGATAGTGTTGAAAAACCACTTTTCGCACTTGTGTTAGTGTTGAAAAACCACTTTTCGCACTTGTGTTGGTGCAGGAAACCACTTTTGCACTTGTATTAGTGTGGAAAAAACACTTTTTGCACTTGTGATAGTGTTGGAAAACCACTTTTCGCACTTGTGTTGGTGCAGGAAACCACTTTTGCACTTGTATTAGTGTGGAAAAACCACTTTTCGCACTTGTGTTAGTGTTGAAAAACCACTTTTCGCACTTGTGTTAGTGCAGGAAACCACTTTTGCACTTGTATTAGTGTGGAAAAAACACTTTTTGCACTTGTGATAGTGTTGAAAAACCACTTTTCGCAACTGTGTTAGTGTTGAAAAACCACTTTTTGCACTTGTGTTAGTGTTCAAAAACCACTTTTCGCACTTGTGTTAGTGAAGGAAACCACTTTTCGCACTTGTGTTAGTGTTGAAAAACCACTTTTCGCACTTGTGTTGGTGCATGAAACCACTTTTGCACTTGTATTAGTGTGGAAAAAACACTTTTTGCACTTGTGATAGTGTTGAAAAACCACTTTTCGCATTTGTGTTAGTGTTGAAAAACCACTTTTCGCACCCTGTGTTGGTGCAAGAAACCACTTTTGCACTTGTATTAGTGTGGGAAAACCACTTTTTGCACTTGTGTTAGTGTTGAAAAACCAATTTTCGCACTTGTGTTAGTGTTGAAAACCCACTTTTTCGCACTTGTGTTAGTGTTGAAAATCCACTTTTCCCACTTGGGTTGGTGCAGGAAACCACTTTTGCACTTGTATTAGTGTGGAAAAAACACTTTTTTGCACTTGTGATAGTGTTGAAAAACCACTTTTCGCACTTGTGTTAGTGTTGAAAAACCACTTTTCGCACTTGTGTTGGTGCAGGAAACCACTTTTGCACTTGTATTAGTGTGGAAAAAACACTTTTTGCACTTGTGATAGTGTTTGAAAAACCACTTTTCGCACTTGTGTTGGTGCAGGAAACCACTTTTGCACTTGTATTAGTGTGGAAAAACCACTTTTCGCACTTGTGTTAGTGTTGAAAACCCACTTTTCGCACTTGTGTTAGTGTTGAAAAACCACTTTTCGCACTTGTGTTAGTGAAGGAAACCACTTTTCTCACTTGTGTTAGTGTTGAAAACCCACTTTTCGCACTTGTGTTAGTGTTGAAAATCCACTTTTCGCACTTGTGTTGGTGCAGGAAACCACTTTTGCACTTGTATTAGTGTGGAAAAAAACACTTTTTTGCACTTGTGATAGTGTTGAAAAACCACTTTTCGCACTTGTGTTAGTGTTGAAAAACCACTTTTCGCACTTGTGTTAGTGCAGGAAACCACTTTTGCACTTGTATTAGTGTGGAAAAAAACACTTTTTGCACTTGTGATAGTGTTGAAAAACCACTTTTCGCACTTGTGTTAGTGTTGAAAAACCACTTTTCGCACTTGTGTTGGTGCAGGAAACCACTTTTGCACTTGCGATAGTGTTGAAAAACCACTTTTCGCACTTGTGTTAGTGTTGAAAAACCCACTTTTTCGCACTTGTGTTAGTGTTGAAAATCCACTTTTCCCACTTGTGTTGGTGCAGGAAACCACTTTTGCACTTGTATTAGTGTGGAAAAAACACTTTTTGCACTTGTGATAGTGTTGAAAAACCACTTTTTCGCACTTGTGTTAATGTTGAAAAACCACTTTTTGCACTTGTGTTGGTGCAGGAAACCACCTTTGCACTTGTATTAGTGTGGAAAAAACACTTTTTGCACTTGTGATAGTGTTGAAAAACCACTTTTCGCACTTGTGTTAGTGTTGAAAAACCACTTTTCGCACTTGTGTTTGTGCAGGAAACCACTTTTGCACTTGTATTAGTGTGGAAAAACCACTTTTCGCAACTGTGTTAGTGTTGAAAAACCACTTTTTGCACTTGTGTTAGTGTTCAAAAACCACTTTTCGCACTTGTGTTAGTGAAGG